>NC_072802.1:18903803-19206834 GCF_028583425.1 Eublepharis macularius
GTCCAGTTGCACCTTTAAGACTAGCCAACTTTATTGTTGCATAAGCTTTTGAGAGTTACAGCTCTCTTCGTCAGATACATGGAACCATACTGGACTCTTTACTATTGTACAATCAGTAAAACTAAAGCCATGATATTCTGAGACAGTGTACCACTAAATGCTGGAGACAAGCCACAAAGGGAAGGCTGTTGGCTTTGTGCCACGTTTCAAAGCTTTCCAAAGGCTTCTTTCTCTGTTGGACTGAGATGGACATTTGATCCGATCTTGCCACACTCTTCTTATGCTCTTGTGGACCTTGTGCTGGAGGTGGGATGGCTAGGTTGATCTAAAGCAAATATTCTGTAAAATGCCCAACTGGATACCCTCTCTTCTCTTCTGAGCTAAGCCAGGCTTAATTTTAGAAGCCGCTTTTAAAGCCCTGTACTGTGTGTAATTATTAAACATGATTATCAGAATTTTTTCTGATGCTTCTTTAAATTTTATGTGTGCTATTATACTATATGAATCCGTTGTTGTTGTTACATGTGGGCCTCCTTATGATCTTTTGAATCAAAAGGCAGGCTGCAGTCTGAAAAATACTTTTTTAAAAGGGCACATTTCTTTAAATGCTCATTTGACATTTTCTCTTATCCTTGCAAAAAAGCTGGCAAGGTTGGCTGTTGCTAGCGCTGCTATGGGAAGGGTACAGCATTCTAGGGATTTTGCAAATACTCTGCGTTGGTTTACAACGGCAAACAATGTTGTCGTTGTGAAAGGTGTCATTCTACTTCCACTGCTGAGAAAGGCAATACCCCAGGAAAGTGAAAAGAGCTCCGGCTGTAGATTTATAATAAGCCATGATAGCATTTGTTCTTTGGGTTAAAGATAACACAAGAAAATCCTAGCTGTCCAAGAACTGGTTCAGAATCAGAACGCTTACTTTTTTCCTATGGAACCCAGGGCTCTTCAGTCTCAGTATTGATTGACATGCTTAGGATGGGCAGTAGCAGTTTATTAGACTGTATACCTCCTGCTGTGCATGAGCGGGGATGTACCCGTTCCCTGCTCAGCTTTGACGGCCCTGGGGGGTGGGGGAAGAGCTGTACCCTGAAGATCCATCTACTAGCTCATTTTAAAAAGGTATCTCAAGAAGTTCAGACAGAAAAAAAAGGAGTGCTGAGATGGGGACCAGAAGAAAGTGCTAGATCAAGTACTAGAGTTACCATGTAAGCCTTTGAAGCTGCCACTCTGTGAGTACACAGGGGGCCCTAATCATTGCACTTAAAAGCCACCCTCTTCCATTGCCATATCTTCCCTTTCAGAGTCATAAAATAGCCCTGTCTTTCCAATGAGGCTGCAAAGATTTTTCTTATCCATTATTCAGATGCGCAAATTAGCTGTCCGCCTTGGCCAGATGTACCAAGGGTGGCTTTCAGAAGGTTGTATTGACATTTTCCGCTCATTTGAGGCATGAATGATCAGCATGTGTTAAAAATGGAATCTTTTATAATTAATAAGCCTTTCTTTGATTATGAGCCCTTGAAAGCTTGCTGGAAACATGGACAATCAACAGAGCTTTAAAAAAAAAAACACGCTGAAAAGTCTCAACCCTTGAAAAGATGATGCTGAGCTAGCCATATTGCCATCAAGGTATTTAATGACAATGTAAATGCTGGTAGCTTTTTAGACACACTGGCTGGGATCCAAAGACCTCGGGTGTGCTCAGATGGGGTTGCCTACCCTGCCTACACACCCAGACACAAACTATTATGTTACGTTGCACTGCACTGCACTGCACTATATATTATATTATATTATATTATATTATATTATATTATATTATATTATATTATATTATATTATATTATATTATATTATATTATATTATATTATATTACTGGACTAGCTTTTTTGTCTTAAATGTCCTCCTGAGAAATAGACATTTAACAAATGAAGATTTCCCAGGCATGCAGATAAATGATAACAAAAATCGCCCCTGCTTAGATTGCTGTCAACATATGGCAACGCTATTCCCGGTGTGGGTTGTGATCTTTTTTTGAGCAGTAGACTCTCTCTCCATGCAGGGATGGAAATCTAATTCAAGAAAAAGATAGGCCCCCTCTGATGATACAAGATTATGACTATTGTTACGTCCCTTTACTTTCGCTAGGGTAGATTTTGCCTTTAATCTTTCCCTTACACCCTCTGGGTAGTTTGCTGCCACCAGGAATATTCCAAGATATTTTATTTAAGGTTTCCCTTTAGAAACATGCCTAAGCGTCAGGCTCCTTCGTGGTTCTATGTGGCTCTGAGGATAGGAATAGGTTATAGCAATGACAGCTACTCTGGGATATAACAAAAAAACCCACGTATTTTTTCAAGAAGCGCATCGGTTTCATAAAAGTAGTTCTCTTAAAGTTACTTCATTTAAACTCATTCATACAGATCTCTTCTAAGGCTTCACACACAGTTAGCCTCTTTCTCTGACTCAATATTTCTCACAGACGTGCTTAAAGTTATTCAGGCTGCACACAGCTTGCCTGCTTTCTCTAGACTCAATATTTCTCTCACAGAAATGCTTAAAACTCCTCAGGCAGCACACAGCTGACCTCTCTTTCCCTGACTGAGTGTCCTTTCACAAACATGCTCAGTTCAGGTTCCACACAGGTTATATTTCTCTCATAAATACTTCAACATACTCAGGCAGCACACAGCCAGCCTGCCTTCTTCTGACTCAAACTTTGCTCTCTCTCTCTCTCTCTCTCAGTCTAAACTGCATTCACTCTGCCCACCCTCTCAGTCATCAACCAATCATATCACTCACTCATCCCTCTCCTTCACCCCCCACTCTTCACCGATCTCACACCAAGCATTTAAAGACACATGCACACATTTACTTGAAATCATTACAAATCCCCTCCCCTTGTCCTTAAGCGGAACACATGTCTTTTTCAGAAGAGTTGTGTGCAGCTTCCTCTGGCTTAGGGAATGTTTTATTGTCTCTGCAGTTCCGGTTAAGTCCATTTCTCACTCTTCTTGTGGTTTTTGGTTTAAAGTCTTGCGTTTCTTTATCCTGCATTCCTCCTCTGCTTGGGTATCAGCTTACTCTCTGGGATGTTTCACAGCTGGGCTGAGGTCATCTCGGCTTTGGCCTTGTCTACTAGGTCGTTGTTTGCTTCTTCTGGTTGTTTCTCTATCAATATTCTGTTCTTTTCTAAACAGTCTATTTCTTGATGTATTGTCGAAGGCTTTCACGGCCGGAGAACGATGGTTGTTGTGGGTTTTCCGGGCTGTATTGCCGTGGTCTTGGCATTGTAGTTCCTGACGTTTCGCCAGCAGCTGTGGCTGGCATCTTCAGAGGTGTAGCACCAAAAGACAGAGATCTCTCAGTGTCACAGTGTGGAAAAGGTGTTGGCAGGTCATTTGTATCTACTCAGGAGGGGTGGGGTTGAGCTCAGTCATCCTGTAAGAGTTTCCCAGGGTGTGGAATGCTAATGGCGGGAGGCTTCACTGTATCCTGAGGATGTTCTTTTGCATATGGATTGGTGCTTGATGTGCTAATCTTCTCTGCAGGGCTATTGTCGGGTGTAGAGTGTTTTGTTAGCCTGGTGTTTTTCAGAACTGGAAACCATGCTCTGTTCATTCTTAAGGTTTCTTCTTTCCTGTTGAAGTTTTGCTTATGCTTGTGAATTTCAATGGCTTCCCTGTGCAGTCTGACAAAGTAGTTGGAAGTGTTGTCCAGTATTTTGGTGTCCTGGAATAAGATACTGTGCCCTGTTTGAGTTAGGCTATGTTCAGCCACTGCTGATTTTTCAGGTTGTCCAAGTCTGCAGTGTCTTTCATGTTCTTTTATTCTTGTCTGGATGCTACGCTTTGTGGTCCCGATGTAAACTTGTCCACAGCTGCAGGGTATATGGTATACTCCTGCAGAGGTGAGGGGTTTACTGGAGGTTTCATTTGAGTTTGTTGAGTTTTTCGGGTCTCTAGTAGCTTCTTCATGCTGATCATCTGAATCAGTTCTAGTGACCTTCCTTACATGCTCAAGCATTGTTTGCTTGGGTTGGTTCTTTAGACATTTGTAAGCTAAATGCCCTTTCAGACCACATACAAAACATCTTCAATCATTCCAGTATCCATCTTGGTTTCTTTCTATATTTTTATCCTTACTTTTTATAATCTCAGCTCTCTCATATGTTCCTTTGCTTTCCCCCTCTTGTCCTTTACTTGGTTTAAACTCTGGTTTATAAGAATAGTCTTTTGAAATCCACTTATCAAAATAGTTTGTCAGTTTGGCACTAAAAGACTTAAATGACTTCTCTTTCTGAGGTACAAGGCTTCTAAACTTCTTTCTGAAGTAATCAGCACCTAGCCTAAATCTGTCATATACTGCCTGTTTGTATTCAGCATAAACAACAGGTTTATCTGAGGGAAATGTGTTGTAGATCTCAGCTAATTCCCCTCTAATTAAGCTGGGTAAATACTTCATATATTGGGTCTCTGGTATCCCCCAGTTCTGAGCAAATCTTTCAAAAGTGGACAGGAAAATTTGTGGATCTTCTCCTGACACATACACCATAAAATCTTTTGGGGTAACTCGAGGTAAATCAGCTCTGGGTTCAGAGTTTCCCTCCTTTTTGTCCCCATTCTTAAGTCTCTCTCTTTCTAATTGTAATCTTTCTGCTTCCAAACTGGTTTGTCTTTCCATCTCTTGAACTCTTTCCACTTTTCCCTCTCAAGCTGTTTTTATTCTATTTCAGCTTCCCTTTCAAACTGTTTTTGTTCTATTTTTCGAGTTCTAAGTTCTGCTTCAATTTTCCCCATTCAAGCTGTTTTTGTTCTGCTTCAACTTTCAACTTTTCCTTTTCAAGCTGCTTTTGTTCATTCCACTTTCCCATCTCAAACTGTTTTTGTTCCCTCAAAAACTCTAAATATTCTGGACTAGGGTTGTACATTCCCTCAAGGTTTCTCTCCTCTGCAGTTCTGCTAGGCTCCACACTGCTTTGTATCAGTATAACTCTCAGTTCTTCTACACTTTTCCCCTCATGAGGTAAATTTAACTCATTACACTTCTGAATCAGAGCCTCCTTTTTCATCCCTATAAACTCTGCCGTTTTCTCTCTTTTACTTGTATTTCCTGCTACAATTTTACTAAAATCCAGCAGATTATGTTCTCATAAATCCTACTAGTTCTTCTGTGTCTTTCCTTTATAACAGTTCTGTATTCCTCACAGAATTTAACTGAACACTCTGTCTCTTTGGCTATCTGTCCCTTCAGAATGCCTTTCTCTTAGAATGTTCCCTCCTCCCAGGCTATTATATCCCACTTAAAATATTTTCTCCTCCTCAGGATGTTTGAAATCCCACCACTAAGCCTCCACTTGTTACGACCCTTACTTTTTCTTGGGTAGTTTTTTTCCTTTAATCTTTCCCTTAACACCCTCTGGGTAGTTTGCTGCCATCAGGAATATTATATTCCATGACATTTTATTTAAGGTTTCCCTTTAGAAACATGCCTAAGCGTCAGGCTCCTTTGTGATTCTATGTGGCCCTGAGGATAGGAATGGGATATAGCAATGACAGCTACTCTGGGATATAACAAAAAAAAACCCTTTTATTTTTTCAAGAAGCGTATTGGTTTCCTAAAAGTAGTTCTCGGTTCTTAAAGTTACTTCATTAAACTCATTCATACAGATCTCTTCTAAGGCTTCACACACAGCCCCTTTCTCTGACTCAATATTTCTCACAGACGTGCTTAAAGTTATTCAGGCTGCACACAGCTTGCCTGCTTTCTCTAGACTCAATATTTCTCTCACAGAAATGCTTAAAACTCCTCAGGCAGCACACAGCCGACCTCTCTTTCCCTGACTGAGTGTCCTTTCACAAACATGCTCAGTTCAGGTTCCACACAGGTTATATTTCTCTCATAAATACTTCAACATACTCAGGCAGCACACAGCCAGCCTGCCTTCTTCTGACTCAAATTTTGCTCTCTCTCTCTCTCAGTCTAAACTGCCTTCACTCCACCCACCCTCTCAGTCATCAAGCAATCATCTCACTCACTCATCCCTCTCCTTCACCCCCCACTCTTCACCGATCTCACACCAAGCATTTAAAGATACATGCACACATTTACATGAAATAATTACAACTATATTTTCATTAAAATTAAAAAGAAACCTAAAGTTTAATTTTTCTAAATGTTTCTGTGGTTTTCTATTAATCTAAGTAAAAGGTTAAATATTGGGAACTTTGCACAAGAAAAAGGTGAAACAACACCCAAGGTCGTAGGCTTAGCCTGCACAGAATGGCACCCCTTGCTGCCATAACCCAGCAAAATGGTTTGTTATGGTCAGGGGTCATTTGTAGAAAAAGAGCTGGAGGATCTCATTAGCATAATTCATTAGCATAACTCATTAGCATATGCCATGCCTCTTGCCATCACCGGAAGTGTGTCATTCATATAACTGATTTGCATAGGCCACAAACCCCTGACATCACCTATTCTGGCTCTTTTGGACCCAATCCTGGCCATTCAGGACCGAAATTGGGCCCAAAATGGCAAAAAGGAGCTTAAAATGGCTGAAAAGGGACACAAAATGGTCAGGATCTGGTTGCTGCTGAGTGGGAGAGTGATCCACCACTTGTCAGAGGCCCAATCCAGGCCGTTTTGGTCCCAATCCAGGCCAAAATCGGCCCAAAATGGCTGAGGCAGGTGGGTGGGGCCACCTGACATGTGACCTCTTTGGGGAACTGCCGGAACTGCATTCCTGTGTGTTCCCCCTCAAAATGAGCCCTGGTTATGGTTCACGAAAGGCTACTATTTGAAAACCCACTCCAGGCAGGTTTTACTAGTGCCACTGTTCTGTTGGAACTTAGAACTGCTGTTAGAACACAGGGGATTGCGGGGAGGGGGACAAACTTTTAGATGGATTAAGATGCGGGTATGCCATTTACACAGGAGGGAAAACAGCAGTTCCGTAAGGGCTGTTTCAGGTTGCGAAAATGGTGCGGGGAGTACTAATCCCCCTTTCCCCACATGCTGCAGTCTTGATCTGAGTCAGGTTAGCATGCCTCTGGGAAGAATGGAACTCCAGAACACATTGCTCAAAGCAACCCTAAGAAAACGTGGGGAAAACGCAATGTGTAGTTAGGCCCTTTGAGGCGAAATTTGAACTTGGGACCTCCTGCTTATGCCGTTCTTATGGGTCTGGTAGGATTCAGGTGTTGCATTCTTTCAGAAGGTGGTTACGGTGATTGGAACACCATTCCAATGAGGAGTCCGAAGAGGCTGAGGTTTTTCTGTTGAGAAAAAAGACAATGAAAAGGGTGCGCGATAGAGATTGGTACTGTTATGCATGGGGTGGAGAAAGTGGACAGGGAGAACCTTTTCTGCCTCTGTCATAATACTTAAATTCAAGGGCATCCAATCAAATTGATGGGCAATAGATTCAGGATGGACGAAAGGAAGCACTTCTTCATTTAAGTACTGAAATTGTGAATACAGTGATGGCCTGTAGTATAGATGACTTAAAAAGGGGATGGAACAGATTCATTGAGGAGAGGTCTACTAGCCAGGATGACTAAAGAGAGCCTCCACGTTCAGAGGCAGTAAACCTTAGAATACCAGTGCTAGGAGGCAACATCAGTGGACGGCCTCTATGCGTTGTTGGTCCTCCAGGGCAACTGGCTGGCCCCAGTGTAAAACAGCGCACTGGGCTAGATGGACCATTGGTCTGATCCAATAGGGCACCACTTATGTTCTTATAACAGTGTTGACTTTTGGCCTTGGCAGGTTTCCATCTGTTTGAAAAACTACCCTCAGTGGTACCCGAAAGCTGCCTGTTGATCTTTGTAGGGCTGATCATGGGAGGGATCATCTACGGACTAAACGACAAGTCCCCTCCGGTCATGGACAGTGATATCTTCTTCCTCTACCTCCTGCCGCCCATTGTCCTGGATGCAGGCTATTTCATGCCGAGTCGCCCTTTCTTCGAGAACATTGGGACAATCCTCTTGTATGCTGTGGTGGGAACGATATGGAACGTCTTTGGCATTGGCTTCTCACTGTATGGGATATGCCAAGTGGAAATCTTCCAGCTGCATGATATATCACTACTCCACAATCTCTGGTTTAGTAGCCTGATTGCTGCTGTGGACCCCGTCGCTGTGCTGTCGGTGTTTGAAGAGATACATGTCAATGAAAAGCTTCATATTTTGGTTTTCGGAGAATCTCTCCTCAATGATGCTGTGACAGTTGTGAGTACATTTTCTTGAGGGCTTTAATTTATGAAGCTGCTTGATACGGAATTAAAACATTGGCCTCTCTAAGGTCTTAGGCAGAGAAAGTTCTTTCTGGGTGAGTTACAGTTGTGGCTAGTAGTTTTCATCTACCAGAGGAGCCCTGTTTGGAGGTGCCTGCCAATGGCAGGC
Organism: Eublepharis macularius; assembly: GCF_028583425.1. Classification (NCBI taxonomy): domain Eukaryota; kingdom Metazoa; phylum Chordata; class Lepidosauria; order Squamata; family Eublepharidae; genus Eublepharis; species Eublepharis macularius. The sequence goes on from NC_072802.1 coordinate 18,912,213, forward strand.
AATCTCCTAGCAATTCATACCTCTGCCTGCCAATCACCTGCTGATTGGTCCAAAGAGGCAGGCCAGAGAAACGAACTTTTGCGCACCCATGTCCCTGGCCAATGATGTCATTTCCTGTGCGACCCAGAAGCGATGGCATTGCACCAGGGACAGTTCTTTAACAGTTGCCCCAAAACATAGAAAAAATGTGCTGCAAGTGATATCATCAGCCAGGGCTGTAGGTAGGGTTATCAGCCTCCAGGTAGTGGCTGGAGATCTCCCGGAATTACAACTGGTCTCCAGGCCACAGGGATCAGTTCACCAGGAGAAAATGGCTACTTTGGGGGGTGGACTCTATGGAATTATGCCATGCCAAGGTCCTTTCCCTCCCCAAACCCCTTTCTCCAGGTTTCTCCAGGTTTCACCCCCTAGATCTCCAGGAATTTCCCAACTTGGAGCTGGCAACCCTAGCTGTAGGCATAATGCCACAAGTAACCCTCACCTCCCACTGGTTGCCAGGGGGTCCTGGCAATCCTACATAAATCCCCTTTTATCTGGCTGGGCACCTAAACTCTGAATAGCTACACAATGTATAGAAATCGAACATGGGGAAGGGGGTTACTGAAGGGAAAAAAATCTCTGCCTGTTATATTTTAATATCTAACTATCAATTGTTTATCTGTCTACAAGGAGTTCAGCGAAACATGCAAAGTTCTCTCATCAATTTACGTTCCTATGATGTAGGTGAAGCTGAGAATAAGTGACTAAGCAAGGTCATTCAGTGAGCTTTATGGCTTTGAATTTGGGTTTCTAATCCTAGACTAAGGCTCTCACCACAAGATCACATTTACTTGGTCTGTGAGTAACATTTTTGAAGGTGTTCAAAGTGTTTCCCATAGTAGTCCTTAGAACAGCCCTGTGCGGCAAGACTTCACACCTTATTCTCTAAACTGCTATACTTCACTGGTTGTTAACAAGGGGAACTCATTGATAAAGGCCCAAGCAGGAATAAAATTCAAAAAGAGAGTCTGAATTTCTCACATATCCTGCCACATTGTGGTCATGCCTGGTAATGACTTCTTTCCTGGTCTTCATTTTTTTTCATTGCTGTTTGTTTTCCAGGTTTTGTACAAGCTGTTTCGATCCTATGCTGAAATGCCATCTATCAAAATGGTGGATGCGTTTGCAGGAATTGGGAAATTTTTTGTGGTTGGGATAGGTGGAGTTTTAGTTGGCCTCCTCTTTGGCATGATAGCTGCCTTTACCACGCGCTTCACCAAGAACATCCGCGTGATCGAGCCCCTTTTCGTCTTCCTCTACAGCTACCTCTCTTATCTCACAGCAGAAATGTTCCACCTCTCGGGTATTGTGGCGTAAGTAAATTAGAGGATAATTAAGGCAGCTATCTTAATGCTCCATAGAACTGGGCCTAAGATGCAAGGATTGAGAAGGTATCTGCACCAAGATTATGCAGGAGAAAAAAAATTGTTTACTGAGGCAAACAAAGTATAAAAGCTTTGGAAAATTAGCTCAGGGACAAAAAAAATCACATTCCTAGGGTCTGTATAATTAGGCAGAAATGAAGACGTACATTTATTCAAACACAATCATTATCACATAATAATCTGAGGCTCGGATAGACAAAGAAATGGGACTTATAGCTGAGATGTTTTGCCTTTTCTAAGCTTGCTCATTTTTTCAGTTGTGAGTTGCAAAGCCCCAGGTAGCCGCTGACGACTGAAAGACTCACAGTTGCAGGAGATTTGTGATCCATCTTGAATAATGTGTAAACAGGAACTGCAATGCACATCTGGTGATTCTAGTCTGTGTCCCCATGCTTAATGCCCCATGCTTAATGCCCAGATACTGGAATGAAAGTCCCAAATGAGTTTCTTACACTTGTGCGCCCAGATGTGACGTTCACAGTGTCATAACTGAGGATCCAGCCTATTCTCTTTAATCTTCCTGTATTACTAAAAAGACCCCCTCCCCGAACCACAAAGTACTGCACTGCATGGCCTTCTTTTCTCTTTCAGAATCATTGCTTGTGCGATGGGCATGAAGCGTTATGTGGAGGCCAACATCTCTCTGAAGTCCCACACAACCATTAAATATTTCATGAAAATGTGGAGCAGCGTCAGCGACACCCTCATATTTATCTTCCTCGGCGTCTCCACCATCGGTGACAACCATGAATGGAGCTGGCCGTACATTTGCTTCACCGTCGTTTTCTGCCTTCTTTGGAGAGCACTAGGTATTAAGAACGGGGAAAGATCTCCTTTGGGCAAGTTGCCAAATAAATAGATACATAAATAAATAAAAAATAAATGTTCACCCTTAGTTGGGTATGGAAAACTGTTGGGAGTCACTAGATAAGGGAGTGGGGAAAGGATGGGGAAAATGTAATGGGGTGGAAAATGATAACGATTACCATGTTTATGTTTGTTAACCCATCCAATAAAATTTTTTGAAAAATAAATAAATAAATGTTCACCCTCCAAGCTGAAGGCTAACTGACCTGCATGATGCAGATTAAAATTATGCTAATATTTTCCTGCTTTTTAGAAACACTGTTTTACACTGTGGGATAAGCTTCACTGGCAATTTCACACTTCTGTAAAAAAAACTATTAAACAGTCAGCATTCGAGTCTTAGGGGAGCATGATTATTCCGCCTGATATTTCAGTTGAATCCTTTCTAGGGGAACAAATATTTGTAGGGACTTACATGCCAAGGCTATATCTAGATCTTGTTTACCTGTGTTAATCCAGGTAAATACATTGTGCTGCTGTTGAACCCTCAGAAATGATAACCCAGAGACAGAGTTTCTTGGTGGTGGCTCCGCATCTTTGGAATGCCTTTTCTCTTGAGGTTCCTCTGCTGCCTCCCTGGTTTTTTAGCAGAAGACTAAAGTCTTTTAATTAAAGTGATTTCCCATCTGTTTCATGAGGGCATAACCAGACAATATGCTGGGTTAGGGTTTTATGGTATGACTACAATCAGGGCTTTTTTTCTGGGAAAAGAGGTGGTGGAACTCAAGGCCCGGATAGCCCAGGCAAGCCTGATCTGTCTGATTTCAGAAGCTAAGCAGGGTTGACCTTGGATAGTAATTGGATGGGAGACCTCCAGTAAAAACTAGGGTTGCAGAGCCAGGTAATGGCAAACCACCTCTGTTAATCTCTTGCCTTGAAGACCTCACAATGACGTCACTTTGGGTCAGCTGGAACAAGACGGGAGTTTTTTAAAGTTTAAATTGCCCTCGGTGAAAACGGTCACATGGCCAGTGGCCCCGCCCCCTGATCTCCAGACAGAGGGGAGTTTCCCCTCTGCAATAAATAATAAATGAAATATTCATATGTAGGCAAGCACACCATGGTAGGGCTTATTTTTTCTTTAAGACTGCTGATTTAATTTTCCTTCATTCCCCATAATTTGCCATCCTTCTTCACTTCTTTTAGGAGTTCTTGTGCTGACGTTCATCATAAATCGATCACACATGAATACTGTGACCTCGAAGGACCAGTTCATTATTGCATATGGTGGACTTCGAGGTGCCATCTGCTTCTCTCTTGTTTTCTTGCTCCCAAACTTGCCGAGAAAGAAGCTCTTCATTGCAGCCACAACAGTAGTTATCCTCTTCACTGTGTTCATACAGGTAAATACAGGTGATAATTATTCTCCTCCTTTGGGTAGAAGCTTTATTGTTTTTAGAAGGGGTTGGTTACTCAATCTTGCCCAATTTCCCTTAGCAATGAATCCCTCGTCCCACATGGCATTTGTCTATGCATCTCCCATGAGTATCAGCATAGCCTTTTTGGATGCTTAAAGAGGACCCCCTTCCTTCTTCACCTGCAGAAAAACTGGTTGGAACCAATCCAATGTGCAGACTTTTTGAAGTGGTATACCTAGATTTTTGAAAAGTTATCTTGTAGATTTGTACCCTTGCCTCTCCCTGCTCCATCTCATCAATGAGCTACAGTATAAATCACCTTAAAAACATGCCTACAAATCCCACAAATCTCCTGTTAGTTGAAAATTGGCTCCCAGAGTCACATTTGGTGAGGGTGAACACACAGAGAGTCTTCCTACATGAGACACCTCATTGTGTGTTCATCAAGTGTAGGGAGATGCAATGTTAGCTGGGAAGTGTAGTTTAAAAAGACAGAGCTGGCAGAGATCACTCCTCAGCGAGTTTGTTAATTTCATCTTTGCCTCCTGGAAGGCTCTGTCAGCTTCAACTCTCTAGTCTAAAACTGTGTGGGATTGCAACCAGAGGGCACCGAGGAATGGAAATGGGCTGGAGCTGCCTTCCAGAGCCGAGCTTGGACCTGGAGAGGGAAATGGGCTGAAATTTCCCTTCAGGCATTTCACAGCCCCTTCACACAGCTCCCGTGTATAGCAAAGCCTTTGCCCTGCTGTTGGCTCTGCCTTCCCGGCTATCATTGCATCTCCCAACATGTGTCAGATGTATCATGTAGAGAAACTCTGAGAAGTCATGGCTGGTGAAATGGTATGTTGACGCCTCCTCTGATAGCACCCTGGTTGGGTTGCACTCCAGGGCGCTCCAGAGACAAAAGCCTCTCTAGAAGCCATCTTGGAACTGGATGGAAGCAGCATTAGGGCCAGCAGAATCACACCCTTCTGAATCCAGTGATGGATTTAGGAGGGCATAACTCCGCTTAGCGCGGCATTGTTGGGGGTGGATCCAGAGAAGCAAAGGTGCAATTTATACCATTCCCTTTCCCTGATGCAGACCTGTTATTCCATTCCGGAGGGTCTCTTGCCCCCAGGAACAACATTTCAGGGAGATCCGCGGACTGCAGTGGGAGAAAGGGAAGCAGGAACGTTCTGTTCCACTGACAGAAGTGACTTCCACATGCGGAAAATTTAATCTGGATCCAACTCTTGATCTAGGAGGTGACAGAAAGTGCAAGCCACGCCCAGCAACTCCTGCAAAGTTGCTGTAGTGCCGATTTTGGTCCCCTAAATGTCTGCTTGGGTGGTGACACAGCCGTGGGTGGGAACCATTCACCACTGCTGTGGGGCTACAGGGAAGAGACCTCCCTTATGAGTAACCACAATGAGGGTGAAGTAGAGATAAGGGGGAGTCTCGGAGTCTCTACACAATACATCTTACAGGGGGTTGCTTAAGAAAGTGTGTGGTCTTATATTCAAGTGTACTCTGTCTCCCTAGCAGTGCACGTGTGTCCACAACGGGAGAACAAATGCAAGATACTTCGCTTGAGCCTACTCATGTAAGATGTCTTGTGTCTAGTCTGCAGGCTCACAAATGAAGAAGCTGTCATCAAGAGGTGCTCAAGAGGATATTTATAGGGGATTTCATGGGGTGCTCATTTATGAACATTTCTAAATGGCTCAGTGTGTTATGTGTAATCACAGTTTGAAAGAGGCACCTCCTGCCTCTTTGTTTTACCAGCAACATCAGGAAGTGGCAAAGCATACTGGAGGTTTTTGCCATTGGTGGCCAGAAATAAATTTCATGTTGCCACTAATGATCATATTTGTGGATTTCGGGATGTGCTTGGACATAAAGGATGCCTGAAACAAGACTGTTTTGTTGCGTTCTTGTGCCATCTGGTGGTTAAGATGAATCTAGCATGTGATATCAATGCAATTTCATACATTTCTGGATGAGGTGGTTGTGATAGTGGTGTAGTTAAAGGGTTAGATTAGGATCAGGGAGATCTGTTGAAATCCTCCCTCTGCTAATGGGTCATCTCATTCAGTCACTTTTCTTTTCCATCACAGAGGGCAACTATAATGCTTCCTTCCTTAGAGGAAGGAATAACAATCTAATCAGGGCTTTTTTCTGGGAAAAGAGGTGGTGGAACTCAGGACTGCACAATGACGTCACTTTGGGTCAGCTGGAACAAGGGAGGAGTTTTTTAAAGTCTAAATCGCCCTTGGCAAAAATGGTCACATGGCCGGTGGCCCCACCCCCTGATCTCCAGACAGAGGTGAGTTTAGATTGCCCTCCGTGCTGAGGCCACCGGCCATGTGTTCCACCGCGTTCAACTGAAAAAAAGCCCTGAATCTAATACATGAAATAGAAAGGGAGTTTAATACAAAACCAGCTGCTTTGCAACAAATCTCATGTTTTTCCACTTCTATTGAAAATGTTCAGAGCTAATTTTATATACCTAATCAACACAATGTGAAAATATTTTTGTTTTAAAATCTTTAGCTTTCACTTTGGCCAGTTGTTTGTCTTTTTCTGATTCTCCTCAGTCCTGGTATTTTGTTTTCTGTTGATCTTGATGATTTTCTTGAATGGCGCCACCCCAATGCAAGATATATAGAAAGTAGTTATTCTTGCCATTATTTTGCATTTTTAGAGAAATGGGTCCATTCTTCGTGGGTTATTTATTTTTCTCTTGCACCGCAGGGAATGACTATTCGTCCCCTTGTGGATTTGTTAGCTGTCACTAGAAAACAAGAAAGTGCCCCTACCGTTGGAGAACAAATTCATATCCGGGTAAGTGCTCGTATATTGAAGGGCCATAGGAAGTGTTGGCGAAGTACTTATGCAGCAGTCAGAAGTGTAAAATTCTAGACAACCTCCTTGAAACAGTTGTGGGAGAAAAAGGTGTTTCTGGTCCTTAGATATTGATTCACACTGTTAGAGGCATCCCTTGAGCCCATTGTTACTAAGATGTTAGAATACTGAAGGAAAAGGGTGGACTGTGCCACTTCAGGCTTCTCAATGGACCAGGAATGCCATTTTTCTATGCTCCTTCATATGAAATAGTCTGTGCAAATTAAAAAGAAAATTAGTGCATTGGGAAGAAAGGTAGCCCAATCCACAGCATGCGGTTCTACTTGCAGTGCAGGTTTTTTCCCCATAGAGGAGCATTCATGAGTGGTATCCCTCACCTGCAGTTTGAAATGGTACAGTCCATTCCACCACTTTAAAACTCTGCCACCTCAGTCTGTTGCATATGTAAACCAGTGTATGGACTGTAGAGTGAATGAATGCTTTTGGCATCCATAATTTTGTCCCTAAACTTAAAAGCATGCACAGAACCGGCGGCAGGGCAAAGGCTTTGCTATACACTGGAGCTGTGTGAGGGGCTGTGAAATGCCAGAAGGGAAACTTCAGCCTATTCTAACCTCTCCAGGTCCAAGCCTGGCTCTGGAAGGCAGCTCCAGCCCGTTTCCATTCCTGGCTGATCTCTGGTTCTGAACTTCTGATCCCACACAGATTTAGAATGGAGAGGTGAAAATGACAGAGCCTGTAACGAAATGGTTTCCAGGGGTGAAATGAGTGCCAGTTGCTGTTATCCTGTCTTTAAAGAAAGGGGAGGAGATGTTCCTCATGAGGTCTGATGGGCTGTGGGGCCAGGGAGGGGCCTGCAGGAGTCTGGGTGTGGGACGCCCTTCTTCGTGGACTACAACTCCCAGCTGCCCCCGGGCCAAGAAAGTGCGGGAAAAATAAGAGGTGGAGCTGGAATGGAGAGACTCAGCCGATCCTGAGGGGGAAAACGTCAGTTAGTCTCCTTCTTGGTTGAAGAAGGAGAAGCTCCTGCTGCTGGGTGAAACCCGGGTGCCTGGGCCCTAAATGTGGAGGGCCTGGGAGGCAGCAGAAAGGGAATAAAGAGAGTCACTCTTCTTGGTTGAAAAAGGAGAGGCTCCTGCTGCTGGGTGAAACCCGGGTGCCTGGGCCCTAAGTGTGGAGGGCCTGGGAGGCAGCAGAAAGGAAATAAAAGGTGAACCTTCCCTCAGACCCCCCCCCCCCCCGCCCCTTAAGGTAGAGTAGGGAACAGTGTGGTAGGGAAAGCAGACGGCGGTTCTCTTCAGTTTGATTTTCTGCCCTATGAGTTCTGAACAGGGGGGTCTACCCCTATGTGTTGTGCCTTTACCTGCTTGTATATAGTGCTCTGTATATAGTTAATAAATTATACTTTTTTGGAATATAAAGGACCTTGTGGTGCTCTGACTACGTAAGCTCCCCCACTTGGCACGCTACAGGGAGGGAGGGAGCCCAAGAGAACCTGATCAGGCCAGACCTTGGTGGGTTGCCAATTCTCCAGGGCCCACCCAAAGATTGGGGAATTCCCTTCCCAGTAGGGAAAGTCAGCCCGAGGGGTCTCACTGCCCCTCAGTCAGGCGGTGTACAATTCAGTGAGTGGTGGCAGCGACGAAGAAGGTGAGCCATGCCCACCAGGGATGGTGGGAGGCGGATAGCGGGGCTAGCAGGCCATTGACGGTGGCTCAGTTGCCCGGACTGAGAGCCAACGCCCGTTCCGCCACAGAGCCTTCCAGGAGGCAAAGATGAAATTAACAAACCTGAGGAGCAATCTCTGCTCTGTCTTTTTAAACCACACTGCCCAGCTAACGTGTCTCCCCACACTTGACAAACACGTGCAGAGGTGTCTTGTGTAGAGAGAGAGTGAGTTGAAACAACTAGTTTCCTCTTTTCTTTCCTGCCTAGGCCCTCACTACATTAAATCTTTTCTATTGTCCCAAGCCTTTATGGGGGAAACTAGGAGTTACAATAAAGGCTGCTTCCACATGGGTCTCTCCCCAAAACTACAGCATGGCTCATATGGGAAAATAAAGAAGCCATTTAAAGGGCCAAGGGAGATGAAGAAAGACGGAGCTTAGCTGTTTCATTTTGACAATGAAGCTTAGCTCCACCTAATTCCATGTTGATGCTCTGCCTACCCCCTAACTCCCCCCCCCCCGCAATTTCTTCTTTGAACCAGATCAAGGGAGGTTTTGCTGTGATCTGATTGAAAGGGGGAAGCCATGGGAAGCCCATAGGTGATAGCTGGAATGAGCATGGCATAGTGTGGATGCTACCATTTAAATTGCAGGCTTTCTGCAATCCATGCTGTGAAAAGTCCCCAAGTGGAAGCAGCCATACTACCACTGAAAATGGCAATGATGTGTCGAAGTGCCTCCTTTCCACTGGATCATCTGCTACCATTTGTGATGTTGTGATGCTATGCATTTCCTCAGCCCCTTTTCAACAGCAGTCAGAGATGTGGTCAGAAATGAGGACGTGTACAATGTCAGAACACAAATAAGTTTACTTGTTAAGGAGGTGAGGAGAGGAACTAGACCAGTGGCTGCCATTTTCCATGGCAGGCGAGTCTATTCTCGAGTTCCAACCTAATGTTTAACTGTTAATTCTGGTATAGTTGGGAGAGGAATGTTCATGTCAACATGTTTCAACAATTTTTGTTGCCTGTTTTTAGTTTTATCACACCTACAGCAGATTTTTTACAGCACTTAAAAAGTTTCATAAATGAAGAAATATTTGCAGATTAAATGGAGAATTGTGTAGGGAGCTCCCCTTGACTTTACTGGAGATACACACCTTACCTAAAAAAAGTGCTGATCTTTCAACTGTGGGCTTCTGATACTATCTTTCCAAGTTCATCCTTTCTGCAATAAAACTACATCTGTGCATTACAAAAATCCTTTCTCTCTGTTCAGTTCTTGGACCATTTGTTGGCTGGCATAGAAGATATATCGGGACACTGGGGACAGTATTACTGGAAAGACAAGTAAGGATTTGCTAAAAATACAAGTCTCTACATGTTCAGAGTGAGGGAGAAAAGACACCTGGGAGTCAGATTTCTGTTTCTCACTAGGGACAGCTTGGTATCACTCATCTCCGTGTCCCAAGCAGATAACTGTTGCATACAAAAAGCTTTTTCCTTTTCTTCATTTCTTTTTCATCAAATACAAAAGGTAGGGCTGCATTGTTTGGAAGCTAAATTAAAAAGGATTGCCACCATTCCTGGGTAGAGAAAGCCCTCTGATTCACACACAGTACCACTTGGAGTGGTCCATTTAGGAGCATCAAGAGTTGTCTTATATGGGATCAGACAATCCACCTGGCTCAGACTAGCAGTGACTGGTGTCTGGGATCTCAGGCGGAGGAGGTTCTTCCTTAACACCTGCTACCTGAGATTCCTTCACTGGAAATGCCTGGGATAATCCTGGGATCTTCTGCTTTCGAAGCAGATGTTCCTCCACAGTCTGCATTTGAGGCAGTAGTTCTATCGCTAAGCTACAACTCACTTCTCAACCCACTCGTGTCTGAAGAAGGGAGCTCTGACTCTTGAAAACTTATACTCTGAAAACCTTGTTGGTCTCTAAGGTGCCACGGGACTAAAATCCTGCTGTTCCATTGCAGACCCACATGGCTATCCCTCTAACTATTTGCTAGGTTTTCTTCTATCCAGTAAGAACCTAGGTCCATCTAACTCATCATAGGTCTACTCTAACTGGCAGTTGCTTTCTTTTTTTTTTTTTGAAAAATTTTTATTGGGTTAGAACATTTTTATTTTTACATTACAGTCAATTTTCCCCTAATTTTTCGTTTCTAACCCCCTCCCTTTCCCCCCCTTTTGTTGACTTCCAACAGCTTTCCCACCCTCTGTCCCTTTTCCCTTACTTCTATTAAGTTCCTCTGTCTAAAACAGATATACATTCTCCATTATATTAAGCAGTACATCTTTAACTCCTTTACTTATTATACACCCAAACTATACGTTATACTATATCTTTAGATAAACAATTTATCCCATTTTCCAGTTTTGAGTAATTCTATATAAACCTATATATCATAAACCATAAAAATTTCCCACATTTAAATCAAACAATTTGATTTGTTCTCTATATATTACTCATTTCAACTTTTTATGGTAATTCTATATAACTCCTCAGATACTCAATCAATTTAACTCTTCTATACATTCAGTTTGGTGCATATAAATCTTGTCAAAGAAAGAAAATATTGTTAGTTAGTCAATCCTCATGTTTAAACCTTATCATTAATTATTCTCTATCAGTTGACCTATACATATCTATATATATCTCAATCAATTAATCTAACTGCTTATAAATTCACATTTCTCTTCCTCCCCCGGTAAAGTCACCCCTCTCTTTTATACTTTTATTATATTTCAGTAGTTCTCAAACTGCCACAGTTTTCCTCCCACCTCCCATTTCTTCTCCAGGTATTGTTTCAGCTTCTCCCAGTCTGTGTTGAACTGCCCTGAGTCCAGATCTCTCAGTTTTCTTGTCATCTTGTCCATTTCAGCCATATACAGCAATTTGTAGATCCAATCTTCAATAGTTGGTACTTCTTGTACTTTCCATTTCTGCGCATACAAAAGTCTAGCTGCTGCAGTCATATAAAAAATCAACGTCCTATGATGGGCTGGAATTCCCTCCATTCCCAAGTTTAGCAGCAGGAGTTCTGGGTTCTTATTTATTTGAAACTGTAAAATTTCACTCATTTCTCTTATTATTTCCCCCCAGAACTGCCTAGCTACCTCACACGACCACCACATATGATAGAGGGAGCCCTCATGTTTCTTACATTTCCAGCATTTATTAGAAGTATTCAAGTTCCCTAGCGCAATCTTCTTTGGTGTCATGTACCAACGATAGATCATTTTGAAAATGTTCTCTTTAATATTAATACATGTCGTTGTCTTCATTGTAGTTTTCCACAAGTATTCCCATGCCTCCATTGTTATTTCTTTATTGAAATTTATAGCCCATTTCACCATCTGTGTTTTAACTATCTCATCCTCAGTATACCATTTCAGCAATACTTGGTATACCTTGGATATTCTTTTCTTGTCTTCTTTAAGAAGGGTCTGCTCTAGTTCCGAGTTCTCTGTTCGTATGCCCCCTTTTGCAAAGTCCGAGTTGTATAAGTCTCTAATCTGTCTATACTGGAACCAATCATAGTTAGGTGATAGTTCCTCTTGCGTCTTTATTCTAAGTTTAGATACTTCAATCTTAGTTATTTCTTTGTACGTTAAACATTGTTGTTCATTATCCACAGCTCTCGGATCTATCACCTCATATGGAACCACCCACAAGGGGGTTCCTTCTTGTAGGTAGGTTCTATACTTCTTCCAGATTGTAAATAGACTTCTCCTTACAAAATGATGCAGGAACATCGAGTTGACCTTTACTTTGTCATGCCATAGGTATGCGTGCCATCCAAAAATTTTTTTATATCCCTCTAGGGCTAATAGTTTCTTATTCTTTAATGTCATCCACTCTTTTAGCCAAACTAGGCAGATTGCATCATGGTAAAGTCTCAGATTGGGCAGTTGCATTCCGCCTCTCTCCTTTGCATCTTGTAAAACTTTTACTTTCACTCGAGGCTTCTTGCCTGCCCAAACAAAATCTGATATTTTCCTCTGCCATTTTTCAAATTGTTTAGAGTCTCTGATGATTGGTATTGTCTGTAACAAAAACATTACTCTTGGTAACACATTCATCTTAACTGCTGCAATCCTGCCCAACCATGACAGGTTCAATCTATTCCATTTGATCAAGTCTCTCTCTATCTGAGTCCATAATTTTTCATAATTATTCTTGAACAAATCTATATTTTTTGCAGTCAGCTCAACTCCCAGGTATTTCACCTTACTAGTTACTTCACAATCCGTTGTTTCCATTAACAATTGTTGTTTCTGCTTAGTCATGTTTTTGCATAATATCTTTGACTTCTTTTTATTAATGAAGAAACCTGCCAAGTCTCCAAACTCCTTGATCTTGTCTATCACTTTTGGCATGTTCTCCAGTGGGTCTTCTACAATTAACATTATGTCGTCTGCAAATGCTCTGACCTTATATGAATAGTCCTTTATTTTTATTCCTCGTATTTCCTCATCTTGTCGGATTTGTATCATCAGAATCTCCAATACTAAAATGAACAACAATGGAGATAACGGGCAACCTTGTCTTGTTCCTTTACTAATCGTCAATTTCTTGGTCAGTTCATCATTCACTACAATTGCTGCAGTCTGGTCTCTATAGATTTCCTTGATTGCTCTGACGAATCTTTCTCCCAGTTGTAGCTTTTCCATAGTGACAAACATAAAGTCCCAGTTTAAATTGTCAAACGCTTTTTCAGCGTCTACAAAGAAGAAACCAACCTCTTTGTCACAACGCTTGTCGTAGTATTCAATAGCATTGATCACTGTCCTTAAGTTGTCTCTTATTTGTCTGTCTGGCAAAAAGCCTGCTTGTTCCTCCTCTATGACTTCCGAGAGCCACCCCTTCAATCTCTCCGCCAATATCTTTGCAAAAATTTTATAGTCATTATTAAGTAGTGATATAGGTCTGTAATTTTTCACGTTGGTCAGGTCTTGGCCCTCCTTTGGGATCAATGATATATTCGCTTCACTCCAAGTATCTGGAATCCTTTGATCCCTAAAAACTCCATTCATCACCTCTTTTAGGAATGGTGCCAGTTCATTGGCCATTGTCTTATAAAATTTAGCCGTAAGTCCATCTGGCCCTGGCGCCTTTCCTAGATTTGCAGATTGTATTGCCTTGCTTATTTCCTCGTCAGTTACTTCACTGTTCAACTTACTTCTCCAAGCTTCCGAGATTTCTGGAAGTTTGGTCTTCTCCAGATATGATGCTATTGATTCTTTGTTTACTTCTTTTTTGTTATACAGCTTAGCATAGAATTTATAGAAGGCTCTACTAATGGTAGTCTGCTCCAAGTACGTTTTATCTTCTTCACAGATTTTATTTATTATTTTCTTTTCCCTTTTCTTCTTCAATTGCCATGCCAAATATTTCCCAGGTTTATTAGCACCCTCAAACGCTTTTTGATTCAGTCTTTTAAGATTCCACTCCAATTCTTTATTACTCATTGCTGTTAGCTGTTCTTGAAGAATTTTGATTTCCTGGTATATTTTCTTTTTCCCTGGTCTCTTTTTTAACTGTACTTCTTTGGCTTTTATTTTCTCCTCAATCTCTTGTCTTTTCTCCTCTTTCTTTTTTCTTGCTCTGCCATTTAAGTCCATTAGTATGCCCCTTACAACCGCCTTGTACGCATCCCAAACTTTATTGGTTGGTACTTCTTTATTCACGTTGTATTGTATAAAAAACTTAGTCTCTCTTCTCAATGTTTCCATATTCTCACTTTCCTGTAACAAGTCCTCATTTATTCTCCAGGCTTTCCTTTTTCTCCTTTTTCCAAATTTCCACATAATTGGGTTGTGATCTGAGCCTACCATCGGCATTATTCCTACCTCCTTAGTCCATAACGCTAAGTCCTTTGAGGCCCAGATCATATCAATTCTTGATAATGTAAGATGCCTTGCAGAATAAAAAGTAAACTGTCTGGTTTTAGGATATTCTCTCCTCCATACGTCTTCGAGAGTCTCTTGTTGAATCAACTCAAAAAAAAGCTTTGGCAATAATCCTCTTTTCTTTTGTGCTTTTGTAGTCTTTTTGTCTAGTTCCAAATCTGTCACTCCATTGAAATCTCCAGCAAGAATTATCTGGTCATATACAAGATCGTCTAAGTGCTTCCTTAAGTCCTCAAAGAAGCTCTCCTTTGCACCGTTAGGTGCATAAAGTCCGACTACCAACACTCTCTTTAAGTTCCAGTTACATTCCACTGCTACAAATCTAGCTTCCACATCTCTCATAACAAATTTTGGCTGCAGCTCCTCTTTTATATACAACACCACTCCTCTTTTTTTCTTGTTGGAAGCCGCTACAAATTCTTTGCCCAATTTTCCAGATTTTAAATATTTTACATCCTGTTTTCTAATATGGGTCTCCTGCAAACAAACAATATCACATTTTTGTTTTAGTAGCCAATGAAAAATATTTTTTCTCTTATTCGGTGAGTTTAGTCCATTTACATTCCAAGATAATACTTTACTCTCCATATTCATGGTTTTGTTGGTAAGTCTTTTTCATTGTCCTTAATAAATCTCTCCATCTCCCGCTCAGATCTGATACGCTTTTTTGCCCCTCCAAACTCAAAGGACACTCCTTCCGGTAACTCCCATCTGTACCTAATGTTCATGTCCTTCAAAGTCTGAATTAACACTCTATATTTTTTCCTGTCCAGTAACACTGATCTGGGCAATTCCTTCATTATGATAATCGTCTTGCCATCAATCTCCAATGGGTCTTGAAATTGTTTTGTCACAATCCTCTCTTTCATATTTCTAGTTGTAAACTGCACGATCACATCCCTTGGTAGTTTCCTCTGGGTTGCAATTCTCGAGTTCACACGATACGCCACATCTAGGATAGCCACAATTTCCTCCTCCTCCTTCCCCAGGTATTCAGCCAACACCTCAGTCATCTGTTCTTGCGCTGACTTCCCTTCAACTTCTGGCAGACCACGAAAACGAAGCTGCTTCTCCATGTGTTTAGTTTCTGCAACTGACATCCTCCCCTTTACCGATCTCATCTCTGTTTGTTGCGTTTCTATTAAATTCTCCATCGCGTCTTCTACTGTTTTGACTCTCTGTTTCGTTCCTTGTAATTCACTGCTAATCGTTTCCACGCCTTTTTTCACTTCTGACAGCTCCGACTTTACTGTCTGTGTAACTTCTTTGACCTCTTTAATAAGCTCCAATTTCGTGTCCTTAAGTTCTTTCATCATGTCTATAAGTTTTTTGTCCAAATTTTCTATTGCCGATTGCCACTCTTTTTTCGACATCGTGGGGCTTGCTTTAGCTCGCTCCCACGAATCTGCTCTCTTCCTCAGCTCCGTGGCGTATAATTAAACGTTTTCCTTTTTTTTTTTTTTCAAATGTCCCAATCTTTGCCAAAATTAATTTTTTATATCCAAAATGTCGGGCGTCTTTTCTCTATGGTTTCTCTATGTTATTATAATCCAAGATGGCCTACTTCCTCTTCCGCTGAAGCCACGACCCTTCCACTTTCAAAAATGGCGATTCCCCACTTCCTGTCCCTTGGCAAGGGCCGCTTCCCTCCAGCCACTCTATTGTTATTACACACTTCCTGTCTCCCGTCTTCCCACAGCAGGTCTCGCGATGGTGTCTTTTTCCCACAGCTCCAAGACCACAGGTATTCAAAACAATAGTCCGATTTTTGTAATAACTTCTTTAAACTTAGTCTCTTTTAAAATACAACTCCTGCCGAGTCTTCACCTCCTTTTCACTAGTCTGTTGCAGTTTAAAAATCTACTTTCTTTCCTCTCTGTTTTTGTCAATCTGTCCCGTTTCAAGAGATAGCGATCTTTACCTTCTCTTCAACTTTCTCGGGTTGTAATCGCTGTTTCGATCTTAAATTCTCCTCTCGACTTCCCTCCCCGATCGAAGCTTGGGTATGTAGGTCTTATGCCAGCCGAGTTGGCCCCAAAATTGCCGCAGAGATTATAGCCGACCCGTCGCAAGGTGGGACCTCAAGGATCGGGGGGGAGACTCCTTGTGTAGAGCCCCCCCTCGTCCGAGATCTAGCTCACCCTAGGGTCTTGAGCGTTCTTTGCCTGCTCCCCGCCTGAGAGCAGTCGGCCGCGGGTTATTTTCACCCCTCCGGCCGGTTAAAACGGCAATCCGGTCAGCTCCGCAAATGGAGCTGCGTTAGACCTCCATGAATCCCAAACCGGAAGTCTAACTGGCAGTTGCTTTCCATGTGCTCACACAATGAGACTTTTCTTGAACACCTGCTCTCTGAGATCCTTTCACTGGTGATAGTAGAGATCAAACCTGGTACCTTCTGAACATTAAACATGACCATTATTACTACAGAGCTCAAGTCCCAAACTGTCAAAAAGATGAAAAGGATGGATCAAGAAAGAGGTCATTTTTAAGTCTACAAAGCTTGTTTCTTGAATCCTAAACAGGATAGCTACGGAAGGGAAGGCGGCATGGTATAGCCTGATCTCATCAGATTTTGGAAGCTAAGCAGGGTCAGTACTTGGATGGGAGACCACCAAGGAAGACGCTGCAGTAGAAGTGGTAGGGCTCATCCTGGGCGCTGCTGCATTGGGCACTGGGGTACCTGACTCTGACTCTGGGGGGTCATCAGGGATACTGCAGGACCCTGCTCTGTGGCAGGAGGGGCAGTCTACACCACCCAGACTCCCTCTCAGTCCACTTGCTGGCCCGCTCAACCTGACCCAGCCATCACTCTCACTTCCCTCCTTCACCAACCTTCCTTTTCCTCCTTGCATACGCCTACTCCTTTGCTTCCAACAACTCACACTTCACTCCTCCTTCACAACCCACCACAATCGCTCTCCTAAGCCAGCTTTGATAGGGTTCTCTCCACCTTCCCCTGCCATTCCTCCCAGGCTCCTTCCCTCTCCTGATGCTGCCCAGCTGTGTCCTCCCTCAGGTGTTTCTTCCCTTTCATTAGCTTCTCCTTGCATTCCTCTCTTCTCTTGCCAGGCGGGGCTGAATGTATCCCAGCTGGGGCTTCCCTCCGGTGTGCCTCATTCTCCTTGATTCTTCTCCCTCATTCTTTCCTGCATGACAGGGCTGGCAGGGCCCTTCCAGGTGATGCACCGTGGCCTCCTCTGTTTTTGCTCACGAGGTGCTGTGCTGGTCTCCTGGAGTTCAGCCGGCCCCCTTAGGTGGCTGGGGTTGCTGGTTCCCCCTAGGGCTTGTGCAGGGGCTTCCAGTCCCTCTGTCCCCTCGTTGGCACCTTGGGCAGGTATGGGTACCTCTTGCCCTTTGGGTGGCGCGCCCCTGGCTGGTCTCTCTCTCTGGCTCCCTTTTCCCTTCCCTTGCTGCTGCCTGGAGCTACGCCCCCTCCCTGGGGCCTCCTGTGCCTGCTGCAGTGCTGACAAGAAGGAAATAGCAAGCCACCTCTGCTTCTCACTTGCCTTGAAAGCCCCTTGCTGGGGTCACCATCAGTTGATTGCAACTTGATGGCACACACACACACAAACTGGACGGCTACCGTTGATAAGATCAATCATGTTGTAATTATACAGCATTCTTTCTTACTGGATGCACTATTGAGGCATCAAACTCCTTTTCAGTGTGGGGCCTTGGTTCTGTAAATAGACAAGTACCTCAGCGAGAATATTCTCAGTGTTTTCCTGAAAAACATTTTTAAAACTTGAATGCAGAGGCTGCAATCACACTTATTTTGGCAGAAACCACTATTGACATCAGTGGGGCTTATTTCCAAAGAATCTTGCATTGGTTTCGGCTGTGCACGTACATTCGAAAGCTCACATTCCCCTGCCCTCCCCGTTTAAATGAGAGAAACGATTTCCCTCTCCAATTGACTGTAAGGATAAGAGAGGGCAACATGGCCTTCTGTGGTATTTGGTGTATCCTTTATAATGCGAGATGGGAGATCTATGGGAATGGCTCATCATTTGTTTTCAGAATCCTGTATATTTTGCATAAATAATGATGGCTAAAGAGAACCTCCATGCCCAGAGGTCATAAACTTCTGAATCCCAGTGCTAGAAGGGAATATCAGGGGAGGTGTTGGCTTCTATTCTATGTTTGTTGGCCCTTCAGAACAATAGACTGGCCATGGTTGTTGTGGATTTTCCGGGCTGTATAGCCGTGGTCTTGGCGTTGTAGTTCCTGATGTTTCGCCAGCAGCTGTGGCTGGCATCTTCAGAGGTGTAGCACCAAAAGACAGAAAGTAGCACCAAAAGATCTCTGTCTTTTGGTGCTACACCTCTGAAGATGCCAGTCACAGCTCCTGGTGAAACGTCAGGAACTACAACGCCAAGACCACGGCTATACAGCCCGGAAAATCCACAACAATCTTCGTTCTCCGGCCGTGAAAGCCTTCGACAATACAGTACTTTGTAGACAATACAATACTTTATAGAACAGGATGTTTTAATAGATGGCCTGATCTGGCAGGGCTCTTCTTATGTTCTCAGGATTTCCAAATTGTTTCCCCCTTCAGTGATCCCTTGCCGGTCCCCGGCTTGTATAGTCTAATTCTCTTTCATTTCCTGGACAGACTGGAATATTTCAATAGCAAATACTTGCAGAAGTTTTTGCTCCGGGAATACATGCAACCCAAATCAAGCATCGTACTCTTGTATGAGAAACTGGAGAGGAAACATGCCATCGAGTTAGCTGAAGCTGGACAGCTCATTTGTGGGCCAACTCATTCCTCATTGCTGTAAGTGGGCGCTTTTTTAAAAAAACCTGTGATCTTCATTGACTACTTAGAGAGGATTGGAAACAGGGCTCAGTTCGAAGGAGGCATTGAATCTGGAATCTGTTTTAATAATCATAACGGCATTCAGTGTTCTTTGAGTGTTCAGAGACCTTCCCGTTATCTTGTATCTTGATGGAATCCTTACAACAACCCTGCAAGGTAGGGTTGTCCTTGTTATCCTCATATTGCATATCAGAATCTGAGAGTTTCTCTACATGAGACATCTAACACATGAAGAACATGTGTCGGGAGAGCCAATGGTAGGTGGGAAGGGTGGTTTAAAAAGACAGAGCTGGCGGCAGGACAAAGGCTTTGCTATATACTGGAGCTGTGTGAAGAAGCTGTGAAATGCCAGAAGGGAAACTTCAGCCCATTAGAACCTATCCAGGCCCAAGCCCAGCTCTGGAAGGCTGCTCCAGCCCATTTCCATTCCTCACTCTCCTCTGGTTGCCAGCCCTCACAGTTTTAGAAGGGAGAGGTGAAACTGACAGAGCCTTTGGGAGGCAAAGATGAAATTGACAAACCTGTGAGGAGCGATCTCCGCTGTCTTTGTCTTTTAAAACTATGCTCCTGGCTAACATTGCATCTCCCTACACTTGACGAACGTGCACTGAGGTGTCTCGTGCAGAGAGACTGAGAGAGAGCATGGCAAATGTGGAATCAGGTATAGTCCATGGCAGAGTGAACAGTCAGTGCCAGTGGTGCACAGTGGTTAGAGGGTCGGATTAAGCTCTGGAATGCCCAGGTTCAAATCCCCACTCTGCCATGGAAGCTAGCTTGGAGACCCTGGGCCCCCTAACCTACCTCACCGGGCTTTTGTGAGGATAAAATGGAGGAGAGGAGAACGATGTGAGCTGCTTTGGGTTTTCACTGGGGGGGTATAAATTAAGTAAGTAAGTAAACAAACAAACAACAATAATAAAACAGGCCCTTTCAGAATTGCTGCTCAGCCACTATGTTACTGATGGCATCAGGGCCAGAGCTTCGCCTTAAAGATATGAGGTTGAATCCAGACTATGTTGTCTGCAAGCAGAAGTACCATCTGTCAGTGGAGCATAATTTCTCTGTCCTCCTCCTCCCTTTGCAGCCTATTGATCTTCTTGGAATGCTACTCTAGGGGACAGAGGACCCCCAGGAATGGCATGATGGGCACATCGGAGAGTGGGGGTCTGCTACAGGAAAGGGGAATTGGCAGAAATTACACCTCTCCTGCTAATAGAAGATTTAGTCTAGGTCCAACCATGAATTGGGGTCTCACATTTTCAGCTAGTTATTTCCCTGGTTGAAAGGGCAATGATCCAAAGGCCTAACAGACTGTTTTTTCCAGGACTGTATGCTTGCATCTTCAGTCTCATTAACCTAGGATCATAGAGTTGGAAGGGGCCTTACAGACCATCTAGTCCAACCCCCTGCCCAATGCAGGAACAGCCTAAAGCATCCCCGAAAAGTATTAATCCACCTGTACCTTGAAGACTGCCAATGAGGGGGAAGCCACCATATCCCTACGCAGCTGATTCCACTGCTGGATTACTCTTAAAGTGAAGAAGTTTTTCCTAATGTCCAGCCAGTACCTTCCCTTCTGTAATTTAAACACATTGTTTTGAATACTGTCTTTTGTTGCCAACAGGAATAGCTCCTTTCCCTCCTCTAAGTGACAACCTTTTAAATACTTAAAGAGAGCAATTATGTCTCCTCTCAATCTCCTCCAAACCAAACATTCCCAGGTCCCTCAGTCTTTCCTCGTAGGGCTTGGTCTCCAGGCCCCTGATCATCCTGGTTGATCTCCTGTGCACCAGTTCCAATTTGTCCACACCCTTTTGGAAATGAGGCCTCCAGAACTGCACACAATACTCCAGGTGGGGCCTGCCCAACACAGTATATAGTGGGACAATGGCATCCTGTGATTTGAACGTTATGCCTTTGTTGATATACCCGGGGTCATTTCCTAGAAAAAGAGCTGGAGGAACTCATTAGCATAAATTATTAGCATAATTCATTATCATATACCACACCTCCTTGCCATCACGGGAAGTGTGTCATTAGCATAATTGATTTGCATATGCCACACCCCCTGACATCACCTATCCTGGCTGTCTTGGACCCAATCCTAGCTATTCAGGGCTGAAATTGGGTCAAAAATGGCTAAAGGGGCCAAAAATGACCAAGACTGACCCTCCCCTGCCTGTCACTGACCCAATCTGGGCTGTTTCAGCCCCAATCCGGGCCATTTCGGCCCCAATCCAGGCTGAAATGGGCCCAAAATGGCCGAAAGTCAGGTGGGCGGGGGCACCTGACATGTGACCTCTTTGGAGAACTACCGGAACTGTGTTCCTGTGAGTTCCCCCTCAAAATGAGCCCTGGATATACCCCAACATTGCATTTGCCTTTTTTGCTGCTGCATCACACTGAGTGCTCATATTTTAGCTTCCTATCCACTCATATCCCAAGATCTTGTTCACACACACTGCTTCCTAGAAGTGTGTCCCTCATCTAGTACGCATGCTTTGCATTTTTGTTATCCAGGTGAAGACTCTGGCACTTATCCATGTTAATCACATCTTATTCAAATCTGCCCACTTTTCCAGTGTGTTCAGATCTCATTGAATTCTATCCCTGTCTTCAAGGGTGTTTGCTGCTCCTCCCAGTTTGGTGTCATCTGCAAATTTAATAAATAATCCCTTCAGACACTTGTCCAGATTATTTATAAAAATATTGAACAGCACTGGGCTCAGGATCAAGCCCTGTGGCACCCCACTGGACACCTCCCTCCAATCAGACATGATGCCATTGGCAACTATTCTTTAGGTTATCTAGCCAGTTCCCTGTCCATCTGACCATCATAGAGTCCAGCTCATAGTCCACCAGTTTACCCATCAGGACAGGAGAACAGAGAGGTGGAGCTACCACGATCCATAAGGATTCTGTATCTCTCTTTGGATGTCAAGTTCAGGCCATAGCCTATATTAGAAACAGAGAACTGGAAGGGACATATTACTTGTGCAGGGTACATGGGGCCAATTGGGAGGACTGCTGGCTGAGGATTAGGCTGCAATTAATTTGTATTTCTATCCTCAGTCTAACACCGGTCTATACGAGGTGGTATCCTCACACCGCTGGATATTTGCATTACTGCACTATTGCAATCATTTGCAAATGGATTTTCCTTCCTGGACAGAACAGCCCAAGAGGAGGATAGTGCAATATTCAGTGATGTGCGGATGCAGGGTGTAACGAAATGGTTTCCAGGGGTGAAATGAGTGCCAGTTGCTGTTGATCTGTCTTTAAAGAAAGGGGAGGAAATGTTCTCCATGAGGTCTGATGGGCTGTGGGGCCAGGGAGGGGCCTGCAGGAGTCTGGGTGTGGGACGCCCTTCTTCGTGGACTACAACTCCCAGCTGCCCCGGGCCAAGAAAGTGCAGGAAAAATAAGGGGTGGGGCCTGAATTGAGAGACTCAGCCGATCCTGAGGGGAAAAACGTCAGTTAGGCTCCTTGGTTGAAGAAGGAGAAGCTCCTGCTGCTGGGTGAAACCCGGGTGCCTGGGCCCTAAGTGTGGAGGGCCTGGGAGGCAGCAGAAAGGGAATAAAGAGAGTCACTCTTCTTGGTTGAAGAAGGAGAGGCTCCTGCTGCTGGGTGAAACCCGGGTGCCTGGGCCCTAAGTGTGGAGGGCCTGGGAGGCAGCAGAAAGGAAATAAAAGGTGAACTTTCCCTCAGACCACCCTCCCCCCTTAAGGTAGAGTAGGGAACAGTGTGGTAGGGAAAGCAGATGGCGGTTCTCTTCAGTTTGATTTTCTGCCCTATGAGTTCTGAACAGGGGGGTCTGCCGCTATGTGTGGTGCCTTTACCTGCTTGTATATAGTGCTCTGTGTATAGTTAATAAATTATACTTTTTTGGAATATAAAGGACCTTGTGGTGCTCTGACTACGTAAGCTCCCCCACTTGGCACGCTACAGGGAGGGAGGGAGCCCAGGAGAACCTGATCAGGCCAGACCTTGGTGGGTTGCCAATTCTCCAGGGCCCACCCAAAGATTGGGGAATTCCCTTCCCAGTAGGGAAATTCAGCCAGAGGGGTCTCACTGCCCCTCAGTCAGGCGGTGTACAATTCAGTGAGTGGTGGCAGCGACGAAGAAGGTGAGCCATGCCCATCAGGGATGGTGGGAGGCAGATAGCGGGGCTAGCAGGCTCAGTTGCCCGGACTGAGAGCCAGCGCCCATTCCGCCACACAGCCCATAAACAGAATTTGCTCCTGCAACTGCTTTCTGTGCTTGGCAGTCAAGGCTGGCTTAATGGAAATTACAGGACCAATCTATGTACCAGCAGTCTTGCGTTTGTTGGAGGATGGCACAAAAAACGTTGCATCCCTGCAATAGGAGTTGTATGCCTTCCCAACTCATATATACCTTTTCCTCCTTGCAACCACAGCATGTGGGCAGAAGTGGCTGCAGCTTCCCCTGCTTTGTTTCTACTTCCTCCAGCTGCTCTGTGGAGCTGCTGTTGGCTCTCTTGAGAAATGTATGTGCAGCCTCAGAAGTAGAAATAAAACCAATAGGGATTCCCTGGGGCAGTTTGGGGAAGCAAAAACAGCATTGGGGAAGGGGGAAAAGGCTGCAGCCAGTTCTATCTGGTTGCAAGGAGAAAAGGCACATGTGAGTCTAGGTGGTGCAAAACTCCCATGGCACACTTTTTCTTCTTTTTTAAAAAACTTTATTTAAGTACAGAGCATAAAAGAAACAACAATACATAAAAATATATCAATACCTCTTAAAACACCAATAGATTTATACAGATTTTATTAAAATTAGAAAGATAGGAACGATGGATGTAAATTGAGAATGTATCAATTAACTATACAGTGTGTAACGACATATACTAAACATAACTATGATATAATTCTTTTGGGATCTCCTTCTGTTCAGAAAGAGAAGTTAAAATTGGCGACCAGATTTTCTTGAAATTAGAGAGGGCTTTAGTTGATGTCATCTGGTTCAAATTAAAAGTAAGTCTTGCTAAGACATACTGATCCTATAATCGTGTATGCCACATTTGTAAAGTCGGGGCAGTAGAGGCTTTCCAGCAAAAGGCTATGGAAATTTTGGCTGCTGCTAAGAGAGTTGCTATAATAGTCATTGTCCATTGGGGTTGATCCACATCCTAAATCACTCCTAATAAGAGATACTCCGGATTAAATTTTAGTGTTACACCTGTTAATATCTTAACTGTCACCAAAATTGCTTGCCAACAGGGTGCCGACCCTGGACAAGTCAACCAACAATGGTTATAAGATCTCTCTGAGCCACAATTTCCCCAACATGCTGGACTCAGCTGTGAAGTATACGATAAGGATTTTGGTGTTAGATACCTCCTGGAGACTAATTTAAACATTGGATAGCGTATTGTCAAAACCGAAGAATTAAATTCTGCCATTGTCCAATGACGCACCTGATGGCAAGTTCTTGTCAGTAAACACAAGAATTTTGTAACATGTAGGTGCAAAAACTTTAGGCTGAGCCACTGGACAGAATGGCCGCTTTCCCCCTTACGTGAAATTTACACATGGAAAACTCTTGATGCCCTTGGACTTTTGTTTTATTTTATTATTCTCCTGTTTTTCATCTAGTGTTGCTTGCATACTTGAGAAAGCTTGGGCAAATTAGGGATAAAAGCATATGCCCTTTCCATTTCTTTCTTTTCTTTTTTGCCATGCTGAGATTTTTCATTTCATCAGTTTCCATCGCTGCTGTTCCTGATTTGCTTCTTTCTTTTAACTGGTTCATACCAGTTTCTTTTATGCCATGTTAACACCAGGTGAGCACAATTAACACAAAGATGGGCATCTGTTTTAATAATTCTACAGAATTTCATTGGAATGGCTGGGGAGGGGTGGGAGGAGGACAGTCGGTACATCCTGACCGAGGAGAACTCAAGTCTGAAACTGGGACTGTTGAATCAAAATAGGCTGTTCACAACATTCAGGAATCCCCTGGCCAATTTTTCTCCTTTGGTCCAGTTTACCTTCCTCTGCTAGCATGATAACATCTTCTGCCATATAGTGACTAGATAGGTGTACTCTGCATTTTCCTCAAGCCGAGAACATGGTCAGTGCTTTCCTGCTTTAAGACAAGGGGATTGCTAGTGTGTGCTGAACCATACAGAATGAACAGAGAAAACAAGGGCTCAGTCAAAAACATGTTTGGCAGCTCCCATTGAGCTGATTGAGATGATGGGGATATGTTCTGAATTTCTGACTGGAATTTTTCAATAGTGGTAACTGCCAGGAAGAAGGAAGAAGGGAACGGGTGGACATACTGGTTCCTCCATCGCAGTTACTCTTCAATGGATTTCTTCAGTTCTACAGAACTGCACTTGCATTAAGAGTGGATATTTATGGACATCTCCTTATTTGACTTCATTTCATATGTTTTGCTGCTCTAGGCACGGTCACTTTAAACTGTACTAGCTTCTGTACAATGGTTATTCATTACCCTTGCATACTGCACTTTATGGTGAATTTAGGATTTCATTGTGTGTTGACCAATTGTGCCTTGAGTGTCATGGCAGCTTATGCCGTATTGTGATTTTTGAATTGTATTCAATGAAGACTTGATACTGTATTTACTGTTTTGTTCTATGTTTTTTTTTATATATATACTTTTATTTTTATTTTTTTAAACCAAACAAACAAACAAAAACAATGTACAGAAGTAAAATAGAACAACAACAAAGTCTTAGTGAACTATATACAATAAACGTCATGCCAATATAGTTAAAACAAAGACAACTAGCATTTTTTTTCAATTATTTGATAGTCGTTGCTTCAAATCTGAGTAACAAAAAGTAAATGCTTAGGTGGAGAGTGATTTGTATTGGAAATGAATTCAATGAATGGTAACCATTTTGCAATAAAATCAGTTTCTTTCAAATAGTGTTCACTCTGGTATAATTCGTCATATATTTTTTCTTGTATATAGTGGTCCCATATTTTTTCTAACCATTTTTCTGCTGTGGGAACCGTCTTTGATTTCCAATGTAAAGCTAGCAAGTTCTTAGCTACAACCAAAAGGTTGCTAATTAGATCTTTTCTTATTTGTGGAATTTCGAAAGTATCCCATACATTCAAGAATATGATCTTTGGATCAAGGGGGATTTTGTAGCCCGTTATTTCTTTTATATAACATATCATTCCAAAAAGGTTCTATTCGGGGGCATTCCCACCAGCAATGTTTAAACGTTCCTATATTTCCACACTCTTTCCAGCAGAGCGGAGGATTTGTTTTAGTTATTAGTGAGAGTTTTCTTGGTGTTATGTGCCATCTGTGAATGATTTTGTAATTTTGGATTTGGGAGGTAACTGTCTTAGGTTTTAGAATGTTTGCAGTCCATATTTCTCTCCATTGTTCAGGTGTTAGCTCTATGTTGCAATCTAAGTGCCAATTTGTTTGGCATTTTAGAGTTTTAATTTGGTTGAGAGATAAAAGGATGTTGTATAGTTTAGAAATTAATCCCTTTTGTTTGAGTGATTTGGTATCAAGTAGGAGTTCAAAATCGGTTGCGTTCTTTTTAAGTAATTCTTGTATTTTTATTTGTTGTAGCATGTTTGAGAGTTGAAAATAGGCAAACCAGTGAATCTTGTGTTTTATTTTTTGTTCTAATTCTATTTTGTTTATGATTCCCTTTTTTGTTGTTATATCAATTATGCGGATCATATTTGCTTGGAGCCATATATTTTTAAAGGCTTTAGTTTGCCCTGGAGGGAACCAATGCTGTTCTATAAAAGAAGAGAATCTTGAGAATTGTGGTATAAGTTTGAATCTTGTACGATCCCAGGTATTGATTATTGATTCTAGAAAAGGGTTATTTATTTTGTGGGGTCGATCTTTTTTTGTGTTCCAAAACATATTTTGTATATTGCAATGTTTAAGTTCTGACTCCAAGATTGCGATCCAGTCAGTCTTATTTGCTGTAATTAAAATTTGTAATGTATTGAATAGTCTGGTGGCTGTCTGATAGAGTTCTAGATCAGGGTATTTAAAGCCTCCTTGCTGTTTTCTTAGCTTAAGAGTTTTAAAGGCTATTCTTGGATGTTTCTTCCCCCATAAGAAGTTTTGTTCTATGTTAATTGATCTTAGTTAGTTGGCCATGATGCTTTGTGAGCCTGTTTTCTGAGGTATTTCCTCCAAGCACTTCACTGCATGACTCAGGTGTATGAGTTAAAGTTACTTTATTAAAGAAGAATACCAGTATCAAGATGGTCAGACAGGATTATTGGCGGAAGTGACTCAAGGTAGCAAAGCAAGGTTAATTATGGGGCAAAGTCCATGCCCCCCAGTGGGAAAGAAAGTCCGTTAGGATTTTGGCATGCTGAGCCAGGAGAAAGGGGAGGAGGAAAAGGATGAGCTCTGCTCAGTCTCTTAGGAAGTTGGTGCGTTCTCGGCTGGAACTTTTTTTTTTAAATTTTTTAAATTTTTTTGTTACTTACATTAACTAACAATACAAAGGGAAAGAAGGGGGCAGGGGAAGGAAAGAAAAAAAAACAGCAACATATAACAACACTACACTACAAATAATGCTTTCCCTTCATACTGCCATTATTAAAAAATTAAAACTTTGTAAGATATTGATGGAATGGTTGACCTTGCAAAATACAGATTACAATCCAAATTAAGTCTTCCTTCCCCCCCTGGGCCTCGGACACAGTTCTCTCTGAGCAGCTGCAACCGCAGTGCTCGTTCCCTCCCCCCCCCTTCAGACTTCAAATCCTTTTCTTCTTGCTTGGTGTCTTGCTGAAATTCTTGGGTTTTGTCCTCAAAGTCCCTTAGTTGATCTTCTGATATTATCTTGTAAGCTTGATCTTTGTAACTAAACCAGATACCTTCCGGAAATAGCCATTTATACTTTATTCCACGTTCCCTCAGAAGAGCTGCAAACCTTTTATACTTAAATCTCCTTTTCCGAACTAGGAATGGAATGTCCTTCAGTATCTTAACCTTATTACCCAGAAAGTCCAGATCCGCATTATATGAGTTATATAGGATAGTGTCTCAGATCCTCTTAGATGAAAAATTGATGATGATCTCGCGAGGCAGCTGACGCTTCGTTGCATATTTTGAAGAAGCCCGACGGACTTCCAAAATGGCGCTTTTTACCTCTTCTTTAGTTGCCCTCGCGGGTGTCGCCAATAGGTCCGAGGCCAGATCCCTTAAATCCTCATTTTCCTCCTCTTTCACGTTCTGGAGGCGCAAAATTGTCTGTTCGTTCCACTTGTAGCCCAATCAGCTGGTTCTCCACCAGCTTTAACTCTTTGTTCGTTGCCCTCACGAGTGACGCATTTTCCCGTGCAGACTTCTCTGCCCCCCCGCTGCTTCCTTAATGGTTTTCACTTCGCTCTCAATTAAGCCCACCCTTTGATCTGTTTCATTCAGCTTGTCAACAAAGGGCTTTATGGCTTCGATAACCGACCTCTTCACCAAGTCCTCGAGCGACTCTCCTTTCCCCTGCAGGGCAGCTGAGATTGACTTGCCCAAAGCGGGGCTCTGCTTTTTCGCCGTCATTTTGGGGGGGGGACCGCGGTCTCGGCTGGAACTCCAAGGCCACGTTCTCAGGCCGGCCAGGAAATGGTAACCAAAACACCTGCAAGATAAGAAGCTAACAACCAGTCAGCAAAACAGGTTCCCTCTGCATGTTCTCAGAGGTACAGTACACACTGCAGCAAGAAATCCATAACCCATGACAGATATGCTGGAGGGGTATCTGACACTGCCTTTGGTATCTTTCTCCAAAGCAATTGCCTTGTCCAAATCATTGGACCTTGCATTGGACATTACAAACAATTACCAAGACCTTTTGTCTCATAAAAGACCTTTGATTTTTGGGGGGTGATATTCTGTTGTCTTTCTCTTCCTCCTGTAGAAACAATGACAAACCTTCTGCGGCAGGCAATGACTCGGACAGTCTCAATGTTGATGGGGTGGAGGATATGCAAAAGATATTGGAGAGGAGCCTGTACAAAACGAGAAGAACAGTAAGATTTTCTTCCATCTAATGAGCGGTTCGTATGGTAAATTGTTAACCGGCTGGTTTCACCCCAGCCTTATGTAGAAATGGGAATGCCTTGTGCCTGAGACTTCCTCTCACTCGCCGTTTCTAACTTGCATGGGTTGGGACAATAGAAGGAGGGCAGGAAGCAGCCAGTGGAGAATCCCGTCTTTGAGAATGATTTGAGAGGATTTCTATGAGCAGCTTGGAAACCAATTTCTGGAGAAAAACAGGACGACAGTATAATAAATCTGCTTGGATATTAATTTAGGCACAGAAAATTTTGCTTGACTTTTCAGCCTTGCAGCTACATTTCTTTCAAAATGTGTTGCCAACCTAACAACATTTAGGCAGGGCTTTTTTTCAGCTGGAACACGGTGGAACGGAGTTCTGGCACGTCGAAAATGGTCACATGGCTGGTGGCCCCGCCCCCTGATCTCCAGACAGAGGGGAATTTAGATTGCCCTCCACGCTGCTGAGCGGTGTGGAGGGCAATCTAAACTCCCCTCTGTCTGGAGATTCGGGGGGGCGGGCCACCGGCCATATAACCATTTTCACCGAGGGTGATTTAGACTTTAAAAAACTCCTCCCTTGTTCCAGCTGACCCAAAGTGATGCCATTGTGCGGTCCTGAGTTCCACCACTGAGTTCTGCCACCTCTTTTCCCAGAAAAAAACCCCTGGAAGTTCCAAATGTCTGGAAAAGTGACCTGGATGTTACATTTGGGCACTTGGTCAGGCTACACACCAAAGACATTCCAGGGCCTTCAGCGAACAGAAGAAGGCAAAGTCTTCTTCTCTGCTGCTTCAAGGGCAAGACTAGAAGATCTAATGGGCTTAAGTCATAGGAAGATAGGTACCGTTGAACTTTACTGACTTTTGAGGATACCTACTGGTAAGAGGGGTTCAACAGTGGAATCAGTTACCGAGCAAGCAGGTAGAATATAGCCCTTAGCAGACTGGGACAGGCATACCTACAGGACCGCCTCTCACCATACATGCCCCGGAGATTGCTGAGATCAGCCAATAAAGATCCCTTCCAAATCCTGAATTCTGTGACCCAGAGTGGTTCATGAATTTTCTTGTGACCCTGACTGCTTAATTCAACGTCATGCGAAGTGAGCAACGGGGAGGTGGGGCTCTGTTGCTTGTGGGGGTCCTACATGCCATAAAGGGATAGAGCTCAACCCATTATGTACAAAAGATTAATATATGTGTACTTTTTCTTGCATAGGTGCCAGCGTACAGCAGGCATACTCTTCCAGGAGAAACTGAACCAGCGGACCAAGCAAAGGAGATTTTGATCCTGAGACACAAGAGCTGGCAGATCCACATGAACGCAAGTGACTCGGATCATTTGAGCAAGGAGGTACAAATCCAAGGGATGAGTGGACCCAAAGCAGTGTTCAGATTAATGGCCAGCTTTACAGGGCTGTTGTAGGGATTACTATATGTGAGGTGCATTGGGTACTAGAAAAAGCTATCTTGATTCTAAACATTATATACAACCCCTCTTCCAGCCCATCTAGGAAAGAAGTTCTCATCCAATCTCTTCCTGGCTGTACTAGGTTTCTTTTGGCTGGGATGTCTCTTTGAGGTCCTCCTCCTTACAGGGTCCAACTTTACTCCTGTCCCCCACTCATTCCTCTCTCCTCTGTCTGCTCTTCTCAGCCTTTTATTGCCTTTGTCAGTCTATGGAGTTCAAGTTACTCTGATTTCATCTCCCACCCCTTGCTTCAAGAAATCCAAAGGTCTCTTGAGTCAAAGGTTCTTTATTGAAAGATTATATTCAAAGTACAGGTGTCCATAGATAATCCAAAGGCAAGAAAGCTTCTTGCTGAACACAAAGCTTTGTTGGGAATGACGTGTTAGTTACATGTTGCAATATATCAAACCCTCCTTTCTATTCCCCTCCATATGTCTAACTAAAGCAGAGGTTTGGGAATGCAAAAGTAACTCCTCCAAGGTCTGTGGCTAGCTGCGTTAGATAAGGCCGTCCAGGGAACACAGCTGTCTCTGTGAACCTGCAGACAAACAACACTGGAAAATGCAGCAGTTAAAGACATCACATCAAACAATATGGCAGTACTGTGGATAGCAGGCCTGACATTCTGCCCCTCCAAAGGCCCCCTTCACCCCACAGCCCCCAGTTTGTGTGGGTATTTTTTGTGGAACTTTGCTATGAGCTTAGGGGTGTTTACATGAGAGGATTCTACCCACTCTCGGAAGCTTTCATCAAAATCTTTCCATCTGATAAGATAATACAGTTTGTTGTGTTTTCTTTTGGAGTCTAGTATCTCCTCCACCTCATAGTGTATTCCCCCATCTATGAGGGTGGTATGGGGCACCGCCTTTTCTGGGTGCCATTCATCTGGTTGCGGTGCTTTTTTCAGTAGACTGAAGTGGAAAGTAGAGTGCATTTGACGTAGATTCTTTGGTAATTCCAATTCAACTGTCATGTCATTGATTACTCGCTTTACTGGGAAAGGTCCCATGTATTTCAATCCTAGTTTCTTGCTGGGTTGTTCACTTCTAAAGTTTTTTGTGGAAACTTAAACTCTATCCCCAGGCTGTAATTTCCATTGCTCCACATGGTGGCGGTCGGCGTATTTTTTGTAATCCTCTTTGGCTTTACTCAATGTCTTTTGGATGAGAGTCCATTGTTCTGTTAAGGAGGACCAGCATTCTCCCAAATCTCCCTGTTTCTTGGATTCAGGGTTGATTTCGAATGGTATGGCCTGTCCCTCATATCCATGCACAATTTTAAAGGGGGATTCTCCAGTAGAACTGTGAACAGAGTTATTGTATGCATATTTGGCATAAGGGATGAAATTTACCCAGTTGTCTTGTTGGTAATTTATATAATATCTGAGAAACTGTTCCAACACTTGATTTGTTCTTTCCGATTGCCCGTCGGTTTCTGGGTGGTGAGCGGAGCTTAAGCCTTGTTCGATGCCTGCTACGTGTAGTAGCTCCCACCAGAAGTTGGCAACGAATTGTACGCCTCTATCGGAAATCACCTTGGTGGGAAAAGAATGCAGTCTTACTATGTGTTTCATGAATAAGCTGGCCAACTTCTTTGCCGTAGGGACAGTGGTACATGGTATGAAGTGAGCTTGTTTGGAAAACAAATCTACAACCACTAAAATACAAGTGCAACCTTTTGAGGGAGGTAAATCCGTTATAAAGTCCATTCAAATCACTGCCCAATGCCTGGAGGGGGTTTCTAGTGGTTACAACAATCCCGGGGGTTTCCCCCTCGATTTGGCCATTATACATATGGGGCAAGAGGATACATATTGGGAGACATCCCGTCTCATAGTTAGCCACCAGAACTGTCTTTGGACTACGTGGAGGGTCTTAAGATAGCCAAAATGTCTGGCAAGTTTGGCATTGCGGCATTGCTGAAGTACTTCCTTTCTTAAACTTAAGGGAATGTAGAGTTTAGAACCCTTGAGCCATTCTCCCGCCTCCGTTTGTTTGAGTTCAGCTGTGGGCACTTTCTCCCCCTCTTTTTCCACCTCGCTTTTCACTTTTTCTCTCCACCTATTGGAGTCAAGTTGTCTTCCCATTTGTGCTTTGGTTGCTTGGCTAAAGTGGTCACCGCCCCTCTCAATTGGGTGGGTGAGAAGACGGTGTCAATGATCTCCTCCCTCTGGCTATCATGTTGGGGCATGTGCGAGAGGGCGTCCGCTAAGAAATTGGATTTGCCAGGCAAATAATTCAGTGTGAAGTTGAATTTGGAAAAAATTCTGCCCACCGAAGTTGCTTAGCATTGAGGCGGCGGCAGCGGCGGCGGGGTGTGTGCAGAGAGCTTCTAAATTTTTGAGATCTGTCCACACCTCGAAGGGGTGATGAGCCCCTTCCAACCATTGTCTCCAGGTTGTGAGCGCTAATTTCACTGCAAACGCTTCCTTTCCCCATACATTCCAATTTCTTTCTGCTTCAGTGAATTTTCTTGAGAGATAGGCGCACGGATGCAATTTCCTACTCTTGTCTTGTTGCAGCAGCACCCCTCCCATGGCCGTATCGCTAGTATCCACCTGCACAATGAATTTATGGTTTTCGTCAGGATGCTGCAGCACCGGCTCTGAAGTGAATTTGCTTTTTAAGCCTTCAAAGGCTTGCTGACATTCCCTAGTCCAATTTAATTTTGCCAGCGGTTTGCTCGTCTGCAATTCCTTCCCTTTCATTTTTAGTAAGCCAGTTAAGGTCAAGGCGATTTGAGCGAAATTTTCTATGAAGGGTCTGTAGAAATTGGCAAATCCCAAGAATGATTGTAATTGTTTTCGGGTAGTGGGCGCCGCCCAGTCATTGAATGCCTGGACCTTGGCTGGGTCCATTTTTAGCCCTTGACCCGATATGCGGTAGCCTAGATAGTCCAATTCTTCTTTGTGGAATTCACATTTAGACAATTTGACAGGCAACTTGTGCTTGATCAAGGCTTTTAATACTTTCCGGACCAACTCCACATGGGAAGCTTTATCTTGTGTATAAATCAAAACATCATCTAGATACACAATCACTCCCTTATATAAATATTCATGCAAAACTTGGTTTATGAGCATCATGTACACGGATGGGGCCCCTTTAAGGCCAAAAGGCATGACTAAATATTCATATTGTCCCAAAGACGTGTTAAATGTGGTTTTCCATTCATCCTCCTCCCTTATTCTGACATGGAAATAAGCATCTTTAAGATCTAATTTCGAGAAGATCTTACCCTGCGCCACCACACTGAGTAGGTCTCGGATTAATGGGATGGGGTAGGCGTTTGACATCGAGACGGCATTGATTCCTCGGAAATCGGTGCTAAGTCTAAGTCCTCCATCCTTTTCCTTTACAAATAGCACGGGAGCTGCATGGGGAGAGCTAGCAGGACGGATGAAACCTCTCCAAGTTTTTATCAATGAACTTACGTAATTCCTGGCGTTCCGCCAGACTCATTGAGTATAATTTGCCCTTGGGTAGTTTTTCTCCTGGCACCAGCTTAATTGCGCAATCTGTGGCGCAATGTGGGGAGAGTCCATCAGCTTCCTCCTCTCTAAATGCTTGAGCTAAATCTTTGTATTTTGAAGGTATATGTGTTAATTCTTCCTGGCTGAGTAGCGCAACTTCTAAAGGAGAGGGGGGCTTCTTTTCCCCATCCCTTATTCCATTCATGGTGTTGGCAATGCTCCCAGCTGAAGACCATCATCCCCTCTGACTACTTAATGTATGGGTTATGATCCCAGAGCCAGCAGCTACCTAGGATTAGGGGGTATTTGGCCACTTGGCTAATAATATTGGGTCAAGCCTCCCAATGTTTTCCCATGCCGGTTGGTATGGGTTTAGTTTCAAAAGTGGCAGGGTTCATATTGGATCCATCCATTTGCTCAAACACTATGGGATTTTCCAACTCATGGGTTTCCAACCCTAGTCCATTCACTAGGGGGGGAGATATAATGTCTCTAGAGCAGCCAGAGTCTATCAGAGCTTGTACTCTTACATGCATCCCACGCTTAGGATTCACCAGTACCTCTGGCATGAACAGTATGGCCCCCCTTTCCCTCACCTCTTCAGGGGTGGTTTCCTCTTCGACCTGCCATGGGGGCCCCTTCACGACAGATCCTGTTAGTTTTCCGCCTGCGAATATGATGGACTTGGCTCTTGAGCTTGGTAGGCATTTTCTCCACTTATTTCCTCAGCTTCCAGCCCAGCCTCTGACTGTCCGCACCGTACCGGAGCTTTCCACTCTACTCGTCCCGTGCACGGGGCTGGGATTAGTCTTTGAGTAACTGGCTCGGGAGTCACTCTGAGTGGGCATTGGGCAGCAAAATGTCCTCCGCTCCCGCATTGCAGGCACAATCCTTGTCTCCAACGTGTGTCCTGGGTTCCTCTAGCTAGCCCAGGACCTCCCGGCATTCCCCTGCCTCTCCCAGGGGTTGGAGTGGGCTGACTCAGGCCACCGGCTTGGTGTTGTTTTACCAGACGGACCACCTGAGTGCGATTTTTGACTTCGCATGCTAACTGAATCCACCCTAGTAAGGTGGGCGGATCATCTTGCATCAGAGCCCGATCCAATAATTCCGGATTTGGCTCATTACAAAACAGTTCGATTTTTACCCCCTCATGATAATTTGGGCATTTGGTGGCCAGTTGACGGAATTGGGCTGCATACTCTCAGACAGGTTTGGAACCTTGTCTGATTGCTCTTAGCTCCCTGCGAGCCCTCTCGCTTTCCAGGGGATCTTCATATTGTGCTCTCAGAGCTGCTATAAATGCTTGTAAGTCCCAAAGTTCTGGTGCCCCCATATCGTAAAGGGTTACATACCATTCCACCGCTATCCCCTCCAGCCTTGATGCTAGGTGAATGACATGGCTTTGCTCTGTTGGAAACAAGTGTCCCCACTCGTTGAAAAATTGCAGCGCTTGTACTATGAAGAATCCTAACTTTCTGGGCTCACTGTCAAAGGTAGCCTCCAGCTTAATCCATCCTATGGGAACCTCTACCCCTCGTTCTCTATTTCTTGCTGGTACTTCTTCCTGTACCTGTGCAGGACGTTGAGGGGTGTTGCACATGGGTATTTGCGGGGCAGGTCTCCTGTGCACATAAGGAGCAGGGAGGGCGGGAGCAGGAATGGTTCCGTGGCGGGGAATAGGTCCAGGAATAGGTCCCGTTGCTGGAACGGGCGGCTGCTGCGGTTGTGGTGCTGCCCCCCTTCTTCCCGCCTCAGGCCTCGGAGCCCCTGCTGCTACCGGGACCAGAGAGCCCGTCTCGTCAACTGGGTTTCCAACTTGCACCTGAGGAGGCTGTGGGGGCAATGCGGGAGCTGCCGGGGTTGCAGGCGCAGGCGGTGCAGGGGGACCTGTGGGTGGCACCAGCATCAG
Organism: Eublepharis macularius; assembly: GCF_028583425.1. NCBI lineage: Eukaryota > Metazoa > Chordata > Lepidosauria > Squamata > Eublepharidae > Eublepharis > Eublepharis macularius. The sequence continues at coordinate 18,948,020 of NC_072802.1, forward strand.
CCCCATGGCTTGGGCTGCTTGGGCTAACTCCCCTCACATGGCCTCCACCTGCGCTTCCATGGCTGCATATCGAGCATTGTTCATTGTCCTCCTCTCCTCCGCTACTGCCCTCTCCGCGTATCTGCGCAATTCCGCCTCCCATGCTTGTTGCATCTGTTCGGCGTGTTCCACCTCCTCCTCAGTATATCCAGTGTCTACTCCTGCACCCAGGGTTGGCATGGTTGGTAGCCCCACTTTTTGCAGTCCCTCCATGGGGGGACCTCCATATCGTGATAACTGGAGGTTGAGGACGTTGAACCAAAGGACTCTTCCCCTCGATCCTCTCCTCCTTGTAAATCCAGTGGTGCCGATCGCCCCTCAGTTTCATTATCCAAGGGGACCTCCTGGCTGAAGCCGGCCACTTCCGAAGGCGACACAGGGCGCTGTGCCGCAGCTGCACTGTCCACCCAGCCTTTGGTAAGGCTGGTTACCACTAACAGTTCATAGAGCATAACTTGGACTTTCTCCAGAAGAACACTCCACTGGTCCCTGGTGGGCTGAGTAGGGCCACTTCCCAGGTTTACCAACCCGATAGACCCTACATCGAGATTATCCCAGCTCTGTAGCTCGTGGCAGGGAATCGATCAGTCCTGAGGCATTTCACCTCCACTTCTACCCATCACGGGTGCCTCCACTAAACATCCCGCTGCTTCATCCCATATGTACTGGGGAATCATGCTAATTCTGGCGGCATTGGCAGCTGCTGTGGATGCTTGAAGGGCCTCCCACACCGGATCTCCACTGGTGCTCAGTCCCTGGGCCTCTGCGACAGGGGATAGTGGAGCATCCTGGACGAACATTCCAAATGGGCACGTGAACATAGTCCCGAAGCGCCTTTCTCTGCTTTCTTGGGATCGAGGTCTCCACTGCCAAGGCGTTAGTACCGAAGTCACAGGGGTGATGCCTCTCCCTATACAACTCCTCGGTCGAGCACCCAGCTCGCCCCACGATCCGCCTCCCGCGAAGACCGGCTGGACACTCCTGACACTAGGTAAAGAGGGAGTCTCTCCACCCTCCAGTCCAGGAGCAGAAGGTTCAATCGGAGTGTATCTGGTAGCCATCCTTCCCGGGTGTAGGTTAAGGGAGAGAAGATAAGATTCTCAACAAAATGTCAGTCTATGGAGTTCAAGTTACTCTGATTTCATCTCCCACCCCTTGCTGCAAGAAATCCAAGGTCTCTTGAGTCAAAGGTTCTTTATTGAAAGATTATATTCAAAGTACAGGTGTCCATAGATAATCGAAAGGCAAGAAAGCTTCTTGCTGAACACAAAGCTTTGTTGGGAATGACGTGTTAGTTACATGTTGCAATATATCAAACCCTCCTTTCTATTCCCCCCCCCCGTATGTCTAACTAAAGCAGAGGTTTTGGAATGCGAAAGTAACTCCTCCAAGGTCTGTGGCTAGCCGCGATAGATAAGGCCGTCCAGGGAACACAGCTGTCTCTGTGAACCTGCAGACAAACAACACTGGAAAATGCAGCAGTTAAAGACATCACATCAAACAATATGGCAGTACTGTGGATAGCAGGCCTGACAGCCTTCATCCACTTCCTCTCTTTTGAGCTGCCTGATAAATAAATCGTATGTTGGCCCCAGAAACCTAATTAAAGGATCCCATGTTCGGGCTGTTAGCCGAGTCTATCGTTTAGTAGAATAAGCATGATTACAGGAGGTAGTGAGCTATTTCTGCTGGCTGGTGTGTGTGCAGGAGAGAAAATAACAAATCATACACTTGCTTATATTTAGAAAGGAAATAAGAGTCCCTACAATAAAGGACTTTATATTCTGATAGGAAAGGAGGAGAGACAGATCCTAACTACCTATCTAGTTTAAGGATGGGCATGGATGCTAGGACAAGTCCTGAATCCATGTTTGGAAGATGTAGGGAGGAAAGATGAGAGGTGGTGCCTGGAACAAAGCCAGGAAGAGAAGAAGTGAGAGGGAGGAAGTCAGGAGGAGGAAATCCTGAGAATAGCAATTTACATATCAAAGGATAGCCAGAGCAGTAAACAGAGTGCCCTAACCTCTCTATCTTTCTAACTCTTTGGTTTGTCCCCTTCTGAAACCTGAGGAAAGGGACAACACTGAACCCTCCTCTTCCAACACTGCCTCCCAACCCTCCTATGATACCTTATCCCTCTCCAGCCTTGCCTGCTGCAGCTCTCCTGGCTCTCCAGGGCCTGGGCCCACACCCACTGTGCCCCACATTGCCTGGATCCAGCCAAGTCCATGCGAGGTCACACTTTTCTTCCAGCACAGCTGCAGAAGGTATTGGCAGTTGTGTAACGTCTGCCCTGCAGTAGGCAATTGTGACTAATAGGCATTTAAGTTGATGCATCTATCTGTTTGTCTATTCTGTCTGTCTGTCTGTCTGTTCATTTATCTATTCATATCTATTCAATTATTTTAAACATTTGTGTCTAGAGGTGGGCATGGACCAGGAAAACCCCATGGACCACCAGCCTGTGGTCTGCCAATTTTCATGGACCATGAACTTTCATGGACCAGCCCCGTTCATGGACCAGTTTGTCGGTCCATGGTCCATCACTTCCGGCAGCTCTGGCTCCGCCCCTTTCATACCCAGAGAGCCCAAACTCACAGAGAATCTTCAGCAGCCTCTCGTACAGCCATTTCAGACATCTGAGTTACAGACCCCTCAAAGCGTCCATCCCCAGGAAACTTCCAGTAGATACTGGAGTTGCAAAGGCCAATGGACTTGCATTGGCTAGCTGCACCAAAAAGTTACAATCAGACAAAATCAAACAGAAAAGAGTGGGGGAAGAGCCACCTCACTCACCACACAGACACCTTCCCAGCCATGGCCTAGGGAAGTAATTCTTGCTCTTTCTTGCATAGAGAAGAATGGGAACTCTCTGGTTGGCAGGCAGAGCTGCCTATCAAGGTTTTGAGGGCTAAAATTGACTGCAGAACATCCATTCCTTCCTTGCAGAATGGGAGCTCTCTGGTTGGCAGGCAGAGCTGCCTATCAAGGTTTTGAAAGCTAAGATTGGTGTTGCCATGGCTGCAGAATGTCCACCCCTCATTGCCTAGGGAATTAATTCTTTCTTCTTGCTCGCATAGAGCAGAATGGGAGCTCTCTGCTTGGCAGGCAGAGCTGCCTATCAAGGTTTTGAGGGCTGAGATTGGGTGCAGAACGTCCATTGCTCTGTATTGTCGAAGGCTTTCACGGCCGGAGAACGATGGTTGTTGTGGGTTTTCCGGGCTGTATTGCCGTGGTCTTGGCATTGTAGTTCCTGACGTTTCGCCAGCAGCTGTGGCTGGCATCTTCAGAGGTGTGGCTGGCATCTTCAGAGGTGTGGCTGGCATCTTCAGAGGTGTGGCACCAAAAGACAGAGATCTGAGAGATCTCTGTCTTTTGGTGCCACACCTCTGAAGATGCCAGCCACAGCTGCTGGCGAAACGTCAGGAACTACAATGCCAAGACCACGGCAATACAGCCCGGAAAACCCACAACAACCATCGTCCACCCCTCTGTTGCCTAGGGAATTAATTCTTCCTCCTTGCTTGCATAGAGCAGAATGGGAGCTCTCTGCTTGGCAGGCAGAGCTACCTATTAAGTTTTTAAGGGCTGGAAAAGGTCTGTGGACATCCTCTCCATTGCCTAGGGAATTGATAGATTGGCGCCTGGATGTCTGGACTCATGGACCACGAACCAATGAACTGGCCCAAAGAGACCAAAATTTACGAAACAGGTGAGTCCCACGAACTGTATGTTTGCGAACCACGAACTGGGCTGCACTATGCAAAATTTTGGTCCGTTTTCCAGACCGTGCCCATCTCTATTTATATCTCATCTTATGTCCTCAGGCTCAATGCAACACTAGGATGCAAGGAAACAAAACATTACAGTTCAATTAACAAGATTTTAAAAAATACACCCATTACAGATCAGAAAACTCACAGAATTAAATGTTCAAAATATTTAAAAATCCCTAGGAATGGAAAAAAACACAGAGTTTTTTAAAAAAAACATTCATAATCAAAAAGAATGCAGCCCCACCACCAAATGCTCTCTGAAATAAAATCATTTTGCATACCTTGTTAAGTGTGGTGAGTGACGGTATCCTCGGCAAGCAGTCTGGTCGACCATTTCCAAGGACTGGAGTCATCATGGGAAAAGCCCGTGATCCAGCTGTTGCCATATGGATAGGCCTAAAAGAGGGTACCATAAGGAAGAGACTACAGAATGCAGATGGTGTTGATTTAAGATGTAGATGTGCATGTACATGCTTAAGAGAACATGTCTCCTCGTCATAAGATCTGACAAGAAGCTGCTTATCTTGGCCAGTGCAACAAAAATGGCTACTTATGGTAAGCAGTTTTGACAGGTTGGCGTTGCCTAAATTAACAAAAAAAAATGCTTCCAAGAGATTAAATCTGACAAGTGGCAGTTTTTCTTGCTATGCACCAGCAGCCTCCGACTTGCTGCCACTAGCCAACTATCTGGGTTGGTGGCTCCATCAAGCTCCGTCACTCTTTCTCCCTCTGTCTGCCTCTGAGATCCAGTTTGGTGCAAGTGGTTAAGAGAGGAAGGACTCTAATCCGGAGAACCAGGTTTGATTCCCCACTTCTCCACCTGAAAACAGCTGGATGACCTTGGGTCAGTCACAGCTCTCTCAGAGCTCTCTCAGCCCCACTCACCTCACAGGGTAATTGCTGTGGGGATAATAATAAGACACTTTGTAAACAGCTCTGAGTGGGTGTTGTCCTGAAGAGCAGTATATAAATCGAATGTTGTCGTTGTCATCATCATCATCACCATCATCATCAATCTGCATCAGTAAAATGGTCTATTGCTGGCCATCAGAACATCTCTTGGGTGCTAGCCAACTTAGTGGGGAAAACAGGCACCTAAAGAGCTACACACTCCAGGTTTTGTTTTTGTGAGCCAACTGAAGCTGTCACCCCACGCCCAAGTGTCTGCCTGCTGTATGGCCCTCTGTGTTTGAATGCTTGCTTCTGTATAAAGGATGCTCCATATATATTTTTCTTTTATTTACACATTTTATAGAATTTACTTGAGACCACTCTAGTACGTTTTCTTCAGCCAGCCTGTGTTTGGGCTACGCCTCTTCACACTTTGGGTGACAGTTTCCATGACTGACTTCTCCTCCAATTAAAAAAAAAATGTCTCCATGCAGAAACGTAGCACGTCATCGGTTCAGACCCTTCTCCTTCATGCTTGTTTTCTACATGGAGGGAACACTGTTATTACAGAGGATGAATCAGTTATGGATGTGTTGATTGACCTGTTAGGAAAACTGGCGTGTAACCTAGGGAACGGAAAGTGGCGTCATTGTGTTGCCATCGATGTCATTATGTTGCTGGCAAGGTCATGTAAGTGGATCTCTCTGCTAAGCACAGGGCTTTTCTTGATGGGTCAAGAAATGCTGAATTCTGTGACCTGCATAAATTATGGAAATCTGCCATTTCAGTTTTGTATAGATCTATTCTGCTTCTGGTGACAGAGAAGGGGAAGAACTGGGGTGGGAGCGGGGAGTGGGGGAAGAAGGACAGGATTTTCTGTCGCATCTGAAAGGTTGCTGGTTCAGCCTCACCCAAGGGGATGGGGAGGGTCTACTGGTCCTCGCTTTTTAGAAAATCTAATATGCCAGGCTTCCCTGTGAGCACATTCTCAGAGCAAGGGAGAAAACTCAGCCCCTCTCCAGTGGCATAGCTTTTGTTCAAGGCAAGACTCAGCTCTCAAAAGTGAGAATGTTGTGTGATATCTCTACACAGGGCTTTTTTTCTGGGGAAAGAGGTGGTGGAACTTAGTGGGTTGCCCTCGGAGAAAATGGTCACACGGCCGGTGGTCCCGCCCCCTGATCTCCAGACAGAGGGGAGTTGAGATTGCCCTCCACGTTGCCGAGTGGCGTGGAGGACAATCTCAACTCCCCTCTGTCTGGAGATCAGGGGGCGGGACCACCAGCCATGTGACCATTTTCAAGAGGTTCCAGAACTCCATTCCACTGCGTTCCAGCTGAAAAAAAGCCCTGTCTCTACACCACTGGCAGAGCCACCAGAGAGGCAGGCTAATGCTCTTGCCCAGATGTTCTTCTATTGTAACATCTAGCTATTGATGAATCTTTTAGAGATTGTTGTGAACAATGTGACCGGACCACATGACATTTGTTTTGTGAATGTCTTCTTTCTGTATGGTTGCTAGCCAAGGGCTAGCAAGCCCTGGAAACTTTTTAGGGCAGGGCTACACAGTGCATGGCTTTGCTTCCAGTTACATGACCAGGGCCGTTTTCACGCTGCTTACTGGCCACGGAACATCACGCCAAACATGGCGTGATGTTCCATGGCTGGTAAGCAGTGTGAAAACGGCCCAGAATTGATGTTGCAGCGTTGCTGTGCTGCCGCCGCACTGTTTCTCTGTCTCTCTTTCTGGAGCTATTATCTCAATTCTTCTTTACGTTTTTAAAAAATGTAGTTTCCATCCCCTATGCAGATCAAAAGACTTCTGTAATGGTTTGCTTAGTTTGATAACCTTTAAAAACCTTTTTACACCTTTGCCTTTAGACCTTTAATCCACCTTACTTTATTTTAAATTTCTATCTCGGGAGAGCTCGGTCTCAGCTAACACACTTTTAAATTCCACTCACGCAGAGCTCCAATATTCTCTACGTTACCCAGGCTTTTACCTCGAGAACACTTCCCATTTTGTGCTTGTATGTTTTGTGTTTGTGTGACCTGTATATTGCTGCCTCCCTGACTCTCTCAAAAGGTTTTCATTGCCACTAGTTTAACTGGTAATAGGTAATATATAGGAAGGCTTGTTATAGATGGTACTTGAACAGAATGGTCAGCACGTAAGTGTTCTTGTGAGGTAAAAAAGGACTTTTTTTCTTCAACAAAAGTGGAACTTATTTATAAAAATGTAAATGTGATGGTTGCAGAGTTTTGATAAGCGTATTGGTTTCAGAATAGTTCTTAAGCTTGGTGGTTTCGCAAATAATTATCACCTCTTAAAGGTATATTCACAGATTTAGTCACACAGTAATTTTCCACACAGGTCTTCACTAACAGAATAAACTCTAATCTAATCCATACAGACGTAGATTCACTCAGGCCTTCCCACACAGCTTGCCTGACTTAAATAGAATAATCTTTCAGATATGCACAGACTGCCCCAGGCACACACACACTTTGCTTGGTTTAGATTGAATTAGGCTCTCAGGCTTCCACGCAGCTCTGATTTAGCCAGAATCCTTTCCCATTAGGTATCTGACGAAGGGAGCTCTGATTCCCGAAAGTTCATACCCTGGAAATCCAGTGGGTCTTTAAGGTGCTGCTGGACCTGGATCTTGCTCAGTAACAACTAACAAATAAAATACTCAAACTAAGTTATATACAAAACATTACATCTTCTGTTGTACTTGGTTGTGTTTTAGTCAAGTGGGGGGAAAGCAGGGATCAGTTTTCAAGTAGGTCTCAACCAGGGCGCTGGCATCTCTAGTTTCTAGGAGCAACATCATAAGGTACATGGGCTCAACACCACCATTGCGCAGGAGCCAGTGTTATGGGCTTGAGCAGAACTCTCAGAACTTTCCCAAGGGTTACTAAGCCAACTCCAAGCAGAGCCAAGGAAAATATACCCATCATTAGCCAGTCATCTGAAAAAGAATTAGGCCTCACTTTGAAGATGTTTTTCCCTTGGTGAGCTAAGGCAGCAATTCCCAGCCTTGTTGTGACTGCTGGGCCTGGCACATGCAGAGTTTTGAGAGAGGGTCATGGGTGCCACAACAAAATGGCTGCCTTTGGGGGGAAATCCTATTATATATAGGGTCGCCAGTACGATTGCCAGTCCCCCACCTCTGGCAGGGATCCCCCACCCCATTCTCCACCCCCGCCCCAACTTACCTGGCCAGTGGGGGGCATGTCTCCTGGAGCATGCTCCCAGGCAGTGCAGCATGCTCCTGTGCACTACAGCGGCCCAACTTGGGCCTGTTTTAGCCCAATTCAGGACGAATCTCGCCTGAATTGGGCCTGATTTGGCCCTTGTGGAGTGCGCTCCTGGCCTGCGTGATGAAATTACTTCCCGGAAGTGACATCATCATGTGGGGCAGGAGCGCATGCGAAGAGAGCATTCCCCCTCGCCCCAATGTAAGTGCCAGGCCTCTAACCTCCCACCAGGAGGTTGAAGGGACTTGGCAACCCTAGTTGCCAGGTCCTCTTACCTTCCCAGTGGGAGGGAACTCGGCACTTATGTTTTGGGAGTCTTCATTCGCAAAGCGCACGTTCGTTCCCAGTGTAGTGCGATGACATCAGTTCCAGGGTGACATCATCGCTCAGGCCCTGGAACTTCTCTTGGGCTTCATGTCGGGCCTATTTGGGCCCCCAAATGGGCCAAATCAGCCAGACATGAAACCCAGGAGCACTCCCAAGGCCTGTTATTTTTATTTATTTTATTTATTTATTTCAAATTTGTATTCCACCCTCCCCGCAAGCGGGCTCAGGGCGGATACCAACATATTAAAAATACAATTAAAATACAATAAAAAATTCATGTGCAATGTGCAATGACATCACTCCCAAAAGGGACATTATTGCACTTCACCAGAAGTGCACTCTGGGAGGCCCATTCCTGCACCTTCCCCCCCACAGGCCAAGTGAGTGGTGGCGGTGGGAGGACACTGGGGGCAGGGGACCCCTGCCTCCACCAGAGGACCGGCCACTCTAATCAGAAAGTGTCTGCTGTTGGGGTGGCCACTGGGAGCAGGATCAGCTCTTTGCTTTGCTGTTTGGTTTCAATTTTCAGAGGAAGAGGAGGATTTGCTCCTTCTGTGGCCACAAGGAGAGGTTTCCAACAACAAACACATAAGAAAATGTTCAGCTATGGCCAAGCGATATGCACACAGATCCAAACTAAAGGTTACCTTTTTAAATGAGGTCACTACAGAACCAACCCATCCTCTGCGCAGCCACATGGTAGCTGTGGGGAACAGCTTATTTTAAAAAATGAGATGCCAAATGAGCTTGGAATTCCACCATGGGTAGAGGAGAGCTCTTGCCTTCCCCTCCAAGCCATTTCCCCATGCAAAAATAATGCAGGGGGAAAGATTTCCCAAATGCTACTACTCCATGTGGAGTATTCTGTTCATGTGGAACAGCAGAAATGGGAAATATCCCCCCCCCCAGCGTGGGAAAATGGCTTGGGAGGACCCCTTCCTCCCCCACAGTGGCGTTCTGAGTCCATTTGGGATCCCTCTTTTTAAAAGAAGCTATTCCCCCCAGCTGCTGTGTGGGTTCATGGAGCATGAGTTGGCTCTGTGGTGAGCTTGTTGTAAGAAAGGTAATGTTTACAATTTGGCTCACATTTGTGACGTGCCACACAGTTTTCCATGAAAAATTCTATTCTAAGTTTGTCCACAAGATGGAGCCATTACAATTACATTTACAAGAATAAACAAATGTGGAAATTATGGGACATTAACAGTAAGTGTAATAAACTGAAAGAAGTATGTGTAAAAAGCAAGGAAGTACAGGTTGCAAGATTATATTTTGATTGGTATATAGAAATTATTTGTTGATTTATTACTGTTATTTCTTAATGTTTTCTCTCTGTTCTAGAGACGAATCAGAGATAAAGCAAAGCAAATAAAAAAACTTGGAACATTATAACAACATAATAATAACGTTCGATTTATATACCGCCCTTCAGGACAACTTACGCCCACTCAGAGCGGTTTACAAAGTATGCCATTATTATCCCCACAACAAACACTCTGTGAGGTGGGTGGGGCTGAGAGAGCTCCTAGAAGCTGTGACTAGCCCAAGGTCACCCAGCTGGCTTCAAGCGGAGCAGTGGGGAATCAAACCCGGCGTAGAGTCCTACGCTCTTAACCACTACACCAAACTGGCTCTCAGTTAAGATCGGTGTAGTTAAAAGTTAAGGTTGGCATTCACCAATGCAAATGCCATACAGTTGCAGACGCTTCCAGCAAAGCTGGGATAGCTTAAAGCTCCCAAGGATTTGATATGATGAGTCAGTTCTGCAGAAGTCAGCAGTTTCAAGCTGAGATGGGCTTCCCCTAGAAATAGAGTTTCACAGCAGAGGCTCCCTGTCATTCACCCCTGGGCAGTATGAGCTGCGATTCAAGATGGTGGATTTTTGAGAGAGGGCAACCTCTGCTGCTGTCTCACCTCTGCTCCTGTTGCTGTTGTGCTCTGCCACCTGCCCACCACCAAATAGCCCCACCCTGCTACCTACTACCCACTCAGGTGCCAGGCAGCTTACACCCCTTTTATTCTCATTCCCCAGATATCTTTAAAAACAGCATGGCAAGCCACTCCTGCGTGATGTAAGAGTCCAGGAAGCCCCAACGGGTGTGCATAGCTTCCTATGTTATCCTTAAGGATGCTTGGGGAATCTGGAAAGGTGTGTTGTCAGCCTCACTTCTGGGTGCCAATGGGGCTGGTGAGGGGTGTTGATGGGGACAGGGCTTTTTTTCAGCTGGAACACAGTGGAACGGAGTTCTGGAACCTCTTGAAAATGGTCACATGGCTGGTGGCCCTGCCCCCTGATCTCCAGACAGAGGGGAGTTTAGATTGCCCTCCACGCCACTGAGCGGCGCGGAGGCCAATCTAAATTCCCCTCTGTCTGGAGATCAGGGGGCGGGGCCACCAGCCATATGACCATTTTCTCCGAGGGCAACCCACTGAGTTCCACCACCTCTTTTCCCAGAAACAAAGCCCTACCAATGGCTATCACAAGTATAATGCATTTTAGCTTGATAAGGATTTATGTAGATACCAGATGTGTTTACACTCAATTAGAAGTTATTCCAGGCCCCAGCCCCATCCTTCTCCCTTGTTGTATTCAAATAAACTTTTAAAAAAACCTTGGAATAAGTTGCTGCTACCATTTTTTTTAACTCAGCACATGCCCTGGAAATCTCTCCGTGTAGCAAACCCTTGCAGTAACCAGTCCGGCAGCCCTCCATCCATCCCTGCCTGACACTGGTCATCCCCCACCCCCAGACGATGGTTAGGATGCTACGAGTGCAGTCAGTGAGAAGTACACATGCTGTGACTGAGGCTGGTCTAGAAGTCTGTCGGGTTGCCACCTATGCGCAGTCAGTGAGAGGTACACAAGCTGTGACCGAGGGCAGGTCCAGATGTCCTATGTGAAGTGCACACTTCTCCCAGCACTGCAGGAGAACTGTGCCGTCACATTCTCCCTGGCAGCTCTGTAAAGGGTCCTCCCTCCACAGTCTGCTCAGTGCGGTGTGAGCAGCAGGCATGTGCAGAACAGTTAGAGCAGTCTGTGGAAGCCGACCTCCTTGATCATGGGAAAGGAGTGTCCATCTATAGAAATCACCTGTGTGATGCACTTGGTGACCCTCTTTTTTGCTCTCTGAATCCCCCCTCTGGGCACGCTAGTGCCACCTCCACCAAACATCTCCATCAGAGATGCTTGGTGCCCCTTCCCTACAGGTGACTTGGGGGGACAGAGTCAGAGGTGGCTGCAAGATGACCTCCTCTGCTGGCTCACTGGTTACCGTGGGGCACCAGCCTCTCTCTCTCCCTGGTGCTTCTTCAAGGGGTTCCTGAGGCTAGCAGTTGAAAGATGATTTTCTTTGACTGACCTGGGCCCTACAATGCTGCCATTGTACATAGCGTGGGTCCTCTGTCCTCTGGAAGTGCTCCCAGACAGAGGAGATGCTTGCAGCTGCAGACCCCCAGGAGCTGCCTCTTTTGAGGCCCTTGGGGCAAACACCCTCGTGTCTAGGGAGGGGGACAGAAAGAGATGGCTGAGGGCAAAGGGGTTGAAATGGCAGCACCCTAGGCGGTACTTCCTCCCTCTCTTCCTCTTCCGATCCACACCCTCTCCCCCTTTCTTCCCCCACCGCTTTCAGTCCTCACCCATAAAAAGTATGTTGCCATTGTGTGTTATACGTTGTTTGTGAACATTAACTTCGGCAGTATGAAGTAAATTGTCTTTTCATCAACGCAAGCTGTTTAGACTAACATTTTGTACAGGAGTCTCTGGGTTTCCTGTACTTTTTTTGTCTAGTTCTTACCCTGAATTTCTTTTAAAAAATTAAACAACAACTCTGCAACAATTAACAAATACAAAATGTGTTAAATTTGGTGCTAAATACCACTATTGAATCACTGACAGACAACTGCAGGTTGAGGTAGAAGTTAACCACAATCCCTTCTAACGTCCCAACATTACGACGTTGTAATCCATAGAGAGAAAAAAACCCACACTAGCAAAATTGAGGAAGTTGTCTTCTCTCAAGCAGACCACTGCAGAAAAGGCACATTTTTTAAAGTAAAGAAATAAAAACCGGACACTAAACAGACTCCATTTCGGTTTGATGTCCTCAAGCATGAAATTACAGAAACCCGAAATGGATCTGATACTTAGGAGCGGAATACCTGCCAAAACTGAGCACGTGAAAAAGGCTAATATTGTTCATGTAGCCGAAAGAAGCCACAAAGACACAGACGATAGGGTCTTAAGGGTTTTTATTTTATAACATTACCACTTTCATCACTGATACTGATTTGAGAATAAAAGAAGGATAAAAGAACGGAATAGAAATTATTTTGTTTACACAATTTAACAGTTTTTCCAGTTTTATCTTTTTATTATATATTTGCAGGGGAAACACTCCAAAGATTATTTTCATTAAAACTCTAATTAATTATGTTTGAAGGGGGAAATCTCAAAATAACTATTTTAAAACACCAGAGTTTTTTCTTTTAACATGAACACAGATTTCTTCTGAAATCTGTCACCTGACTCGGGCTGATCAAGACAATGAGATTCTCTGGTGATTTGGGGTGAGTTATTAATAAGGGCCTAGGATGAATAGAATTGGTCTGAGGAAGGCAAAAAAACCTCACAGGACAACAGCCAATCAGCTCCAAAAGGGAAAAAATTCCTTCCTGGCCCCGGGAAACAGCAACCGGCATTTGCCCAGAGCAATCCTGATTACCTGAAATGAAGCTAAAAAAAAAAAAAGAATGGCTAAAATGGTGATGAATATCTGATATTAAGGAAGATAGTGAAGTGACTGAGACACATCCAAGGCACACAAGTTAGCTGGTCACAGCAGCCGCTGAGCAGCTCCAATGGGGCAGCCAAGAAGAATGGCTGGACAGTTTGCTTCAGCTGCCAATGGATCACCTCTGCAAAGGCTGGTAAACAGGTTGGTCAGTTCTTGAGAACTTCCAGTGGATCAGCTCGCCACAGGTTGATAAAAAGTCCGGTAGGTTCTCTGAGCTGCCAGTGGGTCAACTCCCCAAAGGATGGTAAACAGGCTGGTCAGTTCTTCTTCAAACAACAGTTTGGTTGGTCAGTTGATTTGAGCTGCCAGTGGGTCAGCTGCCCCAAAGGTTGGTAAAGAGGTTGGAGAGTGCTTCTGAGCTGCCAGTGGGTCACCTCCCCCAAAGGTTGGTAAACGGGTTGGAGAGTTCTTCTGAGCTGCCAGTGGGTCAGCCCCCCAAACGCTGGTAAAAAAGAGCTGCCAGATGGTCAGCTCCCCGAAAGGTTGGTAAAGTTTGTTTAGTTGAATTGAGCTGCCTGTGGGTCAGCCCCCCAAACGCTGGAAAAAGGGAGCTGCCAGATGGTCAGCTCCCTCAAGGTTGGTTAACTTTGGTCAGTTGGACTGAGCTGCCAGTGGGTCAGCTCCCCCAATGGTTGGTAAACAGGTTGGAGAGTTCTTCAGAGCTGCCAGTGGGTCAGCCCCCCAAACTCTGGTAAAATGGAGCTGCCAAATGGTCAGCTCCCTCAAGGTTCGTTAAGTTTGGTCAGTTGGACTGAGCTGCCAGTGGGTCAGCCCCCCAAACGCTGGTAAAAGGGAGCTGCCAAATGGTCAGCTCCCCCAAAGGTTGGTAAAGTTTGTTTAGTTTAATTGAGCTGCCAGTGGGTCAGCCCCCCAAATGCTGGAAAGAGGGAGCTGCCGGATGGTCAGCTCCCTCAAGGTTGGTTAAGTTTGGCCAGTTGGAGTGAGCTGTCAGTGGGTCAGCTCCCTCGAGGTTGTTAAAGGTTGGTCAGGTGGACTGAGCTGCCAGTGGGTCAGCTCCTGAAATGCTGGAAAAATGGAGCTGCCAGATGGTCAGTTCCCTCAAGTTTGGTAAACTTTGGTCAGTTAGACTGAGCTGCCAGTGGGTCAGCCCCCCAAATGCCGGTAAGAGGGAGCTGCCAGACAGTCAGTGCTCCAAAGCTGGTTCAAAGTTTGGTCATCCCCCTAAATGCCCAGTGGTCAGCTCCCTAAAGTTTGGTGAATGTTCGTCCCGTTGGTCTGAGCTGCCGTCGGTTCAGCTCCCCAAAGAATGTTCGTCAGGTTGTTCAGAGATCTGAGCTGCCAACATGTCTCCTCCCCTTGGTGGTCTTAGATAGGGCTCTTTCTCACTGAAAGTTTCATTGGGCTTAATATTTCTTTTTAAGGATACAGTCATAGTTGACATCTCTGCACTCTTGTCCTTTCCCCCTGCTTTTACAATTCCTCTTGAAGTTTGCTTACCCTGAGGGTGGCTTTTGATTCCTGAAAGTAGAATTGCAGAATAAATCAAATTAGAATTGTGAAAGTTGTTTTGTTGGATTGAGCTGCCAGTGGGTCAGCCCCCCAAACACTGGTAAAAGGGAGCTGCCAGATGGTCAGCTCCCCCAAAGTTTGGTAAATTTTGTTTTGTTGGATTGAGCTGCCAGTGGGTCAGCCCCCAAACGCTGGTTAAAGGGAGCTGCCAGATGGTCAGCTCCCTCAAGGTTGTTAAAGTTTGGTCAGTTGGACTGAGCTGCCAGTGGGTCAGCTCCCCCAAAGGTTGGTAAACAGGTTGGAGGTTTCTTTTGAGCTGCCAGTGGGTCAGCACCCCCAAAGGTTGGTAAACAGGTTGGCGATTTCTTCTGAGCTGCAAGTGCGTCAGCTCCCGCAAAGGTTGGTTAACAGGTTGGCAATTTCTTCTGAGCTGCCAGTTGGTCAGCTCCCCCAAAGGTTGGTAAACAGGTTGGAGATTTCTTCTGAGCTGCCAGTGCGTCAGCTCCCCCAAAAGTTATTAAGCAGGTTGGAGATTTCTTCTGAGCTGCCAGTGGGTCAGCTCCCCCAAAGGTCGGTAAACAGGTTGGTGAGTTCTTCTGAGCTGCCAGTGGGTCAGCTCCCCCAAAGGTTGGTAAACAGGTTGGAGAGTTCTTCAGAGCTGCCAGTGGGTCACCCCCCCCAAACGCTGGGAAAAGGGAGCTGCCAGATGGTTAACTCCCTAAAGGTTGGTAAAGTTTGTTTAGTTGAATTGAGGTGCCAGTGGTACAGCCCCCCAAACACTGGAAAAAGGGAGCTGCCGGATGGTCAGCTCCCGCAAGGATGGTTAAGTTTGGCCAGTTGGAGTGAGCTGCCAGTGGGTCAGCCCCCAAATGCTGGTAAATGGGAGCTGCCAGATGGTCAGTTCCGGGAAAAGTTGGTAAATTTTGGTTAGTTGGACTGAGCTGCCAGTGGGTCAGCCCCCCAAACGCTGGGAAAAGGGAGCTGCCAGATGGTCAGCTTCCAGAAAGGTTGGTAAAGTTTGTTTTGTTGGATTGAGCTTCCAGTGGGTCAGCCCCCTAAACGCTGGGAAAAGGGAGCTGCCAGATGGTCAGCTCCCTCAAGGTTGGTAAAGTTTTTTTAGTTGGACTGAGCTGCCAGTGGGTCAGCCCCCCAAAAGCTGGAAAAAGGGAGCTGCCAGATGGTCAGCTCCCTCAAGGTTGGTAAAGTTTGTTTTGGTGGATTGAGCTGCCAGTGGGTCAGCCCCCCAAACGCTGGAAAAAGGGAGCTGCCAGATGGTCACCTCTCCAAAAGCTGGAAAAAGGGAGGTGCCAGATGGTCAGCTCCCTGAAAGGTTGGTAAAGTTTGTTTTATTGGATTGAGATGCCAGTGGGTCAGCTCCCCAAACGCTGGAAAAAGGGAGCTGCCATATGGTCACCTCCCTCAAGGTTGATAAAATTTGGTCAGTTGTACTGAGCTGCCAGTGGGTCAGCCCCCCCAAATGCTGTTAAAAGGGAGCTGCCAGTTGGTCAGCTGAGGGGGGCTTTTGATTACCCTGAGGGGCCTTTTGATTACCCTGAGGGGGGCTTTTGATTCCTGAAAGTAGAATTGCAGAATAAATCAAATTAGCATTGTGAAAGTTGTTTTGTTGGACTGAGCTGCCAGTGGGTCAGCCCCCAAACGCTGGTTAAAGGGAGCTGCCAGATGGTCAGCTCCCTCAAGGTTGTTAACGTTTGGTCAGATGAACTGAGTTGCTAGTGGGTCAGCTCCCCCAAAGGTTGGTAAACAGGTTGGAGATTTCTTCTGAGCTGCCAGTGCGTCAGCTCCCCCAAAAGTTTTTAAGCAGGTTGGAGATTTCTTCTGAGCTGCCAGTGGGTCAGCTCCCCCAAAGGTCGGTAAACAGGTTGGTGAGTTCTTCTGAGCTGCCAGTGGGTCAGCTCCCCCAAAGGTTGGTAAACAGGTTTGAGATTTCTTCTGAGCTGCCAGTCGGTCAGCTCCCCCAAAGGTTGGTAAACAGGTTGGAGATTTCTTCTGAGCTGCTAGTGGGTCAGCTCCCCCAAAGGTTATTAAACAGGTTTCAGATTTCTTCTGAGCTGCCAGTGGGTCAGCTCCCTCAAAGGTTGGTAAACAGGTTGGAAATTTCTTCTGAGCTGCCAGTGGGTCAGCTCCCCCAAAGGTTGGTAAACAGGTTGGCGATTTCTTCTGAGCTGCCAGTCGGTCAGCTCCCCCAAAGGTTGGTAAACAGGTTGGTGAGTTCTTCTGAGCTGCCAGTGGGTCAGCTTCCCCAAAGGTTATTAAACAGGTTTGAGAGTTCTTCTGAGCTGCCAGTGGGTAAGCTCCCCCAAAGGTTGGTAAACAGGTTGGCGAGTTCTTCAGAGCTGCCAGTGGGTCAGCCCCCCAAACGCTGGGAAAGGGGAGCTGCCAGATGGTCAGCTCCCCGAAAGGTTGGTATAGTTTGTTTCGTTGGATTGAGCTGCCAGTGGGTCAGCCCCCCAAATGCTGGGAAAAGGGAGCTGCCAGATGGTCAGCTCCCTGAAAGTTGCTAAAATTTGGTCAGTTGTACTGAGCTGCCAGTGGGTCAGCCCCCCCAAACGCTGGTAAAAGGGAGCTGCCAGTTTGTCAGCTCCCTCAAGGTTGGTAAACTTTGGTGAGTTGGACTGAGCTGCCAGTGGGTCAGCCCCACAAACTCTGGTAAAAGGGAGCTGCCAAAAGGATATAGTCATAGTTGACATCTCTCCACTCTTGTCCTTTCCCCCTGCTTTTACAATTCCTCTTGAAGTTTAATTACCCTGAGGGGGGCTTTTGATTCCTGAAAGTAGAATTGCAGAATAAATCAAATTAGCATTGTGAAAGTTGTTTTGTTGAATTGAGCTGCCAGTGGGTCAGCCCCCCAAACGCTGGAAAAAGGGAGCTGCCAGATGGTCAGCTCCCTCAAGGTTGGTAAACTTTGGTGAGATAGACTGAAGTGCCAGTGGGTCAACCCCCAAACGCTGGTTAAAGGGAGCTGCCAGATGGTCAGCTCACTCAAGGTTGTTAAAGTTTGGTCAGTTGGCCTGAGCTGCCAGTGGGTCAGCCCCCCAAACTCTGGTAAAAGGGAGCTGCCAAAGGATACAGTCATAGTTGACATCTCTCCACTCTTGTCCTTACCCCCTGCTTTTACAATTCCTCTTGAAGTTTACTTACCCTGAGGGGGGCTTTTGATTCCTGAAAGTAGAATTGCAGAATAAATCAAATTAGCATTGTGAATGTTGTTTTGTTGGATTGAGCTGCCAGGGGGTCAGCCCCCCAAACACTGGTAAAAGGGAAATGCCAGATGGTCAGCTCGTCCAAAGTTTGGTAAATTTTGTTTTGTTGTATTGAGCTGCCAGTGGGTCAGCCCCCCCAAATGCTGGAAAAAGGGAGCTGCCAGATGGTCAGCTCCCTCTAGGTTGCTAAAATTTGGTCAGTTGTACTGAGCTGCCAGTGGGTCAGCCCCCCCCGAAATGCTGGTAAAAGGGTTGCTGCCAGTTGGTCAGCTCCCTCAAGGTTGGTAAACTTTGGTGAGTTGGACTGAGCTGCCAGTGGGTCAGCCCCCCAAACTCTGGTAAAAGGGAGCTGCCAAAAGGATACAGTAATAGTTGACATCTCTCCACTCTTATCCTTTCGCCCTGCTTTTACAATTCCTCTTGAAGTTTACTTACCCTGAGGGGGGCTTTTGAGTTCTGAAAGTAGAATTGCAGAATAAATCAAATTAGCATTGTGAAAGTTGTTTTGTTGGATTGAGCTGCCACTGGGTCAGCCCCCCAAACGCTGGAAAAAGGGAGCTGCCAGATGGTCAGCTCCCTCAAGGTTGGTTAAGTTTGGCTAGTTGGACTGAGCTGCCAGTGGGTCAGCCCCCAAACGCTGGTTAAAGGGAGCTGCCAGATGGTCAGCTCCCTCAAGGTTGTTAAAGTTTGGTCAGTTGGACTGAGCTTCCAGTGGGTCAGCTCCCCCAAAGGTTATTAAACAGGTTTGAGAGTTCTTCTGAACTGCCAGTGGGTCAGCTCCCTCAAAGGTTGGTAAACAGGTTGGAGAGTTCTTCTGAGCCGCCAGTGGGTCAGCTCCCCCAAAGGTTAGTAAACAGGTTTGAGAGTTCTTCTGAGCTGCCAGTGGGTCAGCTCCCTCAAAGGTTGGTAAACAGGTTGGAGATTTCTTCTGAGCTGCCAGTGGGTCAGCTCCCCCAAAGGTTGGTAAACAGGTTGGCGATTTCTTCTGAGCTGCCAGTCGGTCAGCTCCCCCAAAGTTTGGTAAACAGGTTTGCGATTTCTTCTGAGCTGCTAGTGGGTCAGCTCCCCCAAAGGTTATTAAACAGGTTTGAGATTTCTTCTGAGCTGCCAGTGGGTCAGCTCTCCCAAGGTTGGTAAACAGGTTGGTGAGTTCTTCTGAGCTGCCAGTGGGTCAGCTTCCCCAAAGGTTATTAAACAGGTTTGAGAGTTCTTCTGAGCTGCCAGTGGTTCAGCTCCCCCAAAGGTTGGTAAACAGGTTGGCGAGTTGTTCAGAGCTGCCAGTGGGTCAGCCCCCCAAACGCTGGGAAAGGGGAGCTGCCAGATGGTCAGCTCCCCGAAAGGTTGGTATAGTTTGTTTTGTTGGATTGAGCTGCCAGTGGGTCAGCCCCCCAAATGCTGGGAAAAGGGAGCTGCCAGATGGTCAGCTCCCTGAAGGTTGCTAAAATTTGGTCAGTTGTACTGAGCTGCCAGTGGGTCAGCCCCCCCAAACGCTGGTAAAAGGGAGCTGCCAGTTTGTCAGCTCCCTCAAGGTTGGTAAACTTTGGTGAGTTGGACTGAGCTGCCAGTGGGTCAGCCCCACAAACTCTGGTAAAAGGGAGCTGCCAAAAGGATATAGTCATAGTTGACATCTCTCCACTCTTGTCCTTTCCCCCTGCTTTTACAATTCCTCTTGAAGTTTACTTACCCTGAGGGGGGCTTTTGATTCCTGAAAGTAGAATTGCAGAATAAATCAAATTAGCATTGTGAAAGTTGTGTTGTTGAATTGAGCTGCCAGTGGGTCAGCCCCCCAAACGCTGGAAAAAGGGAGCTGCCAGATGGTCAGCTCCCTCAAGGTTGGTAAACTTTGGTGAGATAGACTGAAGTGCCAGTGGGTCAGCCCCCAAACGCTGGTTAAAGGGAGCTGCCAGATGGTCAGCTCACTCAAGGTTGTTAATGTTTGGTCAGTTGGCCTGAGCTGCCAGTGGGTCAGCCCCCCAAACTCTGGTAAAAGGGAGCTGCCAAAGGATACAGTCATAGTTGACATCTCTCCACTCTTGTCCTTACCCCCTGCTTTTACAATTCCTCTTGAAGTTTACTTACCCTGAGGGGGGCTTTTGATTCCTGAAAGTAGAATTGCAGAATAAATCAAATTAGCATTGTGAATGTTGTTTTGTTGGATTGAGCTGCCAGGGGGTCAGCCCCCCAAACACTGGTAAAAGGGAAATGCCAGATGGTCAGCTCGTCCAAAGTTTGGTAAATTTTGTTTTGTTGGATTGAGCTGCCAGTGGGTCAGCCCCCCCAAATGCTGGAAAAAGGGAGCTGCCAGATGGTCAGCTCCCTCTAGGTTGCTAAAATTTGGTCAGTTGTACTGAGCTGCCAGTGGGTCAGCCCCCCCCCCCAAATGCTGGTAAAAGGGTGCTGCCAGTTGGTCAGCTCCCTCAAGGTTGGTAAACTTTGGTGAGTTGGACGGAGATGCCAGTGGGTCAGACCCCAAAAGCCGGAAAAGGGGAGCTGCCAGATGGTCAGCTCCCTGAAGGTTGGTAAATTTTGGTTAATTGGACTGAGCTGCCAGTGGGTCAGCCCCGCAAACTCTGGTAAAAGGGAGCTGCCAAAAGGATACAGTCATAGTTGACATCTCTCCACTCTTGTCCTTACCCCCTGCTTTTACAATTCCTCTTGAAGTTTACTTACCCTGAGGGGGGCTTTTGATTCCTGAAAGTAGAATTGCAGAATAAATCAAATTAGCATTGTGAAAGTTGTTTTGTTGGATTGAGCTGCCAGTGGGTCAGCCCCCTAAACGCTGGAAAAAGGGAGCTGCCAGATGGTCAGCTCCCTCAAGGTTGGTTAAGTTTGGCCAGTTGATCTGAGCTGCCAGTGGGTCAGCCCCCAAACGCTGGTTAAAGGGAGCTGCCAGATGGTCAGCTCCCTCAAGGTTGTTAAAGTTTGGTCAGTTGGACTGAGCTGCCAGTGGGTCAGCTCCCCCAAAGGTTATTAAACAGGTTTGAGAGTTCTTCTGAGCTGCCAGTGGGTCAGCTCCCGCAAAGGTTGGTAAACAGGTTTGAGAGTTCTTCTGAGCTGCCAGTGGGTCAGCTCCCCCAAAGGTTGGTAAACAGGTTGGAGATTTCTTCTGAGCTGCCAGTCGGTCAGCTCCCCCAAAGGTTGGTAAACAGGTTTGCGATTTCTTCTGAGCTGCCAGTCGGTCAGCTCCCCCAAAGGTTGGTAAACAGGTTGGAGATTTCTTCTGAGCTGCTAGTGGGTCAGCTCCCCCAAAGTTTATTAAACAGGTTGGAGATTTCTTCTGAGCTGCCAGTGGGTCAGCTCTCCCAAAGGTTGGTAAACAGGTTGGTGAGTTCTTCTGAGCTGCCAGTGGGTCAGCTTCCCAAAAGGTTATTAAACAGGTTTGAGAGTTCTTCTGAGCTGCCAGTGGGTCAGTTCCCCCAAAGGTTGGTAAACAGGTTGGCGAGTTCTTCAGAGCTGCCAGTGGGTCAGCCCCCCAAACGCTGGGAAAGGGGAGCTGCCAGATGGTCAGCTCCCCGAAAGGTTGGTAAAGTTTGTTTTGTTGGATTGAGCTGCCAGTGGGTCAGCCCCCCAAACGCTGGGAAAAGGGAGCTGCCAGATGGTCAGCTCCCTGAAGGTTGCTAAAATTTGGTCAGTTGTACTGAGCTGCCAGTGGGTCAGCCCCCCCAAACGCTGGTAAAAGGGAGCTGCCAGTTGGTCAGCTCCCTCAAGGTTGGTAAACTTTGGTGAGTTGGACTGAGCTGCCAGTGGGTCAGCCTCACAAACTCTGGTAAAAGGGAGCTGCCAAAAGGATATAGTCATAGTTGACATCTCTCCACTCTTGTCCTTACCCCCTGCTTTTACAATTCCTCTTGAAGTTTACTTACCCTGAGGGGGGCTTTTGATTCCTGAAAGTAGAATTGCAGAATAAATCAAATTAGCATTGTGAAAGTTGTTTTGTTGGATTGAGCTGCCAGTGGGTCAGCCCCCCAAACGCTGGAAAAAGGGAGCTGCCAGATGGTCAGCTCCCTCAAGGTTGGTTAAGTTTGGCCAGTTGATCTGAGCTGCCAGTGGGTCAGCCCCCAAACGCTGGTTAAAGGGAGCTGCCAGATGGTCAGCTCCCTCAAGGTTGTTAAAGTTTGGTCAGTTGGACTGAGCTGCCAGTGGGTCAGCTCCCCCAAAGGTTATTAAACAGGTTTGAGAGTTCTTCTGAGCTGCCAGTGGGTCAGCTCCCGCAAAGGTTGGTAAACAGGTTTGAGAGTTCTTCTGAGCTGCCAGTGGGTCAGCTCCCCCAAAGGTTGGTAAACAGGTTGGAGATTTCTTCTGAGCTGCCAGTCGGTCAGCTCCCCCAAAGGTTGGTAAACAGGTTTGCGATTTCTTCTGAGCTGCCAGTCGGTCAGCTCCCCCAAAGGTTGGTAAACAGGTTTGCGATTTCTTCTGAGCTGCCAGTCGGTCAGCTCCCCCAAAGGTTGGTAAACAGGTTGGAGATTTCTTCTGAGCTGCTAGTGGGTCAGCTCCCCCAAAGTTTATTAAACAGGTTGGAGATTTCTTCTGAGCTGCCAGTGGGTCAGCTCTCCCAAAGGTTGGTAAACAGGTTGGTGAGTTCTTCTGAGCTGCCAGTGGGTCAGCTTCCCCAAAGGTTATTAAACAGGTTTGAGAGTTCTTCTGAGCTGCCAGTGGGTCAGTTCCCCCAAAGGTTGGTAAACAGGTTGGCGAGTTCTTCAGAGCTGCCAGTGGGTCAGCCCCCCAAACGCTGGGAAAGGGGAGCTGCCAGATGGTCAGCTCCCCGAAAGGTTGGTAAAGTTTGTTTTGTTGGATTGAGCTGCCAGTGGGTCAGCCCCCCAAACGCTGGGAAAAGGGAGCTGCCAGATGGTCAGCTCCCTGAAGGTTGCTAAAATTTGGTCAGTTGTACTGAGCTGCCAGTGGGTCAGCCCCCCCAAACGCTGGTAAAAGGGAGCTGCCAGTTGGTCAGCTCCCTCAAGGTTGGTAAACTTTGGTGAGTTGGACTGAGCTGCCAGTGGGTCAGCCCCACAAACTCTGGTAAAAGGGAGCTGCCAAAGGATACAGTCATAGTTGACATCTCTCCACTCTTGTCCTTACCCCCTGCTTTTACAATTCCTCTTGAAGTTTACTTACCCTGAGGGGGGCTTTTGATTCCTGAAAGTAGAATTGCAGAATAAATCAAATTAGCATTGTGAATGTTGTTTTGTTGGATTGAGCTGCCAGGGGGTCAGCCCCCCAAACACTGGTAAAAGGGAACTGCCAGATGGTCAGCTCGTCCAAAGTTTGGTAAATTTTGTTTTGTTGGATTGAGCTGCCAGTGGGTCAGCCCCCCCAAATGCTGGAAAAAGGGAGCTGCCAGATGGTCAGCTCCCTCAAGGTTGGTTAAGTTTGGCCAGTTGATCTGAGCTGCCAGTGGGTCAGCCCCCAAACGCTGGTTAAAGGGAGCTGCCAGATGGTCAGCTCCCTCAAGGTTGTTAAAGTTTGGTCAGTTTGACTGAGCTGCCAGTGGGTCAGCTCCCCCAAAGGTTATTAAACAGGTTTGAGAGTTCTTCTGAGCTGCCAGTGGGTCAGCTCCCGCAAAGGTTGGTAAACAGGTTTGAGAGTTCTTCTGAGCTGCCAGTGGGTCAGCTCCCCCAAAGGTTGGTAAACAGGTTGGAGATTTCTTCTGAGCTGCCAGTCGGTCAGCTCCCCCAAAGGTTGGTAAACAGGTTTGCGATTTCTTCTGAGCTGCCAGTCAGTTGTACTGAGCTGCCAGTGGGTCAGCCCCCCCCAAATGCTGGTAAAAGGGTGCTGCCAGTTGGTCAGCTCCCTGAAGGTTGCTAAAATTTGGTCAGTTGTACTGAGCTGCCAGTGGGTCAGCCCCCCCAAACGCTGGTAAAAGGGAGCTGCCAGATGGTCAGCTCACTCAAGGTTGTTAAAGTTTGGTCAGTTGGCCTGAGCTGCCAGTGGGTCAGCCCCCCAAACTCTGGTAAAAGGGAGCTGCCAAAGGATACAGTCATAGTTGACATCTCTCCACTCTTGTCCTTACCCCCTGCTTTTACAATTCCTCTTGAAGTTTACTTACCCTGAGGGGGGCTTTTGATTCCTGAAAGTAGAATTGCAGAATAAATCAAATTAGCATTGTGAATGTTCGATGTATTGTCGAAGGCTTTCACGGCCGGAGAACGATGGTTGTTGTGGGTTTTCCGGGCTGTATTGCCGTGGTCTTGGCATTGTAGTTCCTGACGTTTCGCCAGCAGCTGTGGCTGGCATCTTCAGAGGTGTAGCACCGAAAGACAGAGATCTCTCAGTGTCACAGTGTGGAAAAGATGTAGGTCATTTGTATTTACTCAGGAGGAGTGGGGTTGAGCTGAGTCATCCTGTAAGAGTTTCCCAGGGTGTGGAATGCTAATGGCGGGAGGCTTCACTGTATCCTGAGGAGGTTCTTTTGCATATGGATTGGTACTTGATGTGCTAATCTTCTCTGCAGGGCTATTGTCAAGGATAGAATGTTTTGTTAGCCTGGTGTTTTTCAGAACTGGCAACCATGCTCGGTTCATTCTTAAGGTTTCTTCTTTCCTGTTGAAGTTTTGCTTGTGCTTGTGAATTTCAATGGCTTCCCTGTGCAGTCTGACAAAGTAGTTGGAAGTGTTGTCCAGTATTTTGGTGTCCTGGAATAAGATACTGTGCCCTGTTTGGCACCTCTGAAGATGCCAGCCACAGCTGCTGGCGAAACGTCAGGAACTACAATGCCAAGACCACGGCAATACAGCCCGGAAAACCCACAACAACCATCGTTCTCCGTCCGTGAAAGCCTTCGACAATACATCGAACACCTCTACGGGGAGGAAACATTCCAACAGACCCGGAGATTGGAAACACTTCGGAACAAGAAAGCACATCTACTCTGTTCTTTAACCTTTCTTCTACGCTGCAGGGACACAAGAACTATTCCATCTTTTCTCACAACTAAAAGAATCTTCAAAACCACACAGGCGAACCGCATTTATGACCGTCTAGAACAGGCCCTCTTACGTGAGAGAATCCACACTACCCGCAGAGAACTTGCTGCCACAGACAAGGAGCTATTTTGCTTGCATATCAACACCAGCCATAAAATGAGAAGTCAGGATTGGGACAAGGTTGATAATCTCACCTACAGGAAGATGGAACAAGTTTTTACCAACCACACATCCAGACAGAAGCAGAAGTTTAACAAACTACAGGAAAAAAGACAGACAAGCCCCATGCTCGACAATGCACGCATTGTCATCAATCTGACAGACCGTCAACTCTCACCAGAAGAAACCTCCATCTTGGCAAAGGGAGGAAACTTTGCAGTCACCCCCACCAGAATTCCTGTGGAAGACATCATTGCAAATGTAGAAGCTGCCATTCGTCATCTACCTGAAGAGGAAGCTGAGGAAATAAGAGGAGAGACAGCCAGGATTCTACGAAAGGCAAAGCTTCCCACCAGCAATATCACACGCAAGGAGAGAAATGCCATCAAGACCCTCAATGCAGATCCAGACATCCTCATTCTACCAGCTGATAAAGGCAATGCTACAGTGATCATGAAAACAGAGGAATACAAAAAGAAGATTAAGGAACTCCTGGACCCCTCCACCTACAAAAAACTAAAACGAGATCCCACTTGCAAAATCACTAGGCTAACAAATGCGCTGATCAAGAATTCCTCACTACATCCCGACACGCACAGAAAACTATGCAAGACTGAAGCACAGCCACCTAGACTATATGGACTCCCCAAAATACATAAGGATTCAGTCCCACTCCGACCCATTGTGAGTGCCATTGGTTCACCGACATATGAATTAGCTAGACATCTGGCAGATCTCCTGCAGGACCACATCGGGAAAACCTCGTCTTACATCAAAGATTCAGCAGATTTCATCAACAAAATCAGTTCTCTGAAACTCAATCCACAAGACATACTTGTCAGTTTTGATGTTGTATCCCTGTTTACCAAGGTTCCAGTAAAAGACACCATTGCACTTATTAATCAGATTTTCCCAGAGGATGTAACAGCCTTATTCCACCATTGCCTGACAACCAGTTACTTCCAATGGGACAACGAATTCTATGAACAGATGGATGGGGTGGCCATGGGGAGCCCACTCAGCCCAGTTATAGCAAACTTCTACATGGAACATTTTGAAAAAACAGCTCTAGAATCGGCACCCCACAAACCTAGTGTATGGTTCCGGTTTGTGGATGATACATTTATCATTTGGAGCCATGGGGAGGAAGAATTGATGGGGTTTTTGAATCATCTCAACAACATCCACCTGAACATACAATTCACCATGGAGAAAGAAATCGAGGGAAAACTCCCATTCCTGGATACCTGGGTCATCCGCAAAGCAAACTTTCAGTTAGGTCACAAGGTCTACAGGAAACCAACTCACACTGATCGGTACCTACACAAAAACTCCAATCACCATCCCCGACAGAAAAGAGGCATAATGAAAACATTAGTGGATCGTGCAAGACGGATATGTGAGCCGCACTTACTAAATGAGGAAATTAATCATCTAAACCACGCTCTTCAGGCAAATGGCTACTCCAGAAATGAAATCCGAAGAGCAATCAAACCCAGGATGAAGCAAACAACCAAAGAAAAACAGTCTCCCACAGGAAAAGTGTTTTTGCCATATATCAAAGGAATTACTGATCAGATGGGAAAGCTTATGAAAAAGCATAACCTTCAAGCAGTATTCAGACCCACCCGAAAAATACAACAGATGCTACGATCAGCAAAAGACAGCAGAGACCCCCTAACCTCTGCAGGAGTATACCGTATACCCTGCAGCTGTGGACAAGTTTACATCGGGACCACAAAGCGTAGCATCCAGACAAGAATAAAAGAACATGAAAGACACTGCAGACTTGGACAACCTGAAAAATCAGCAGTGGCTGAACATAGCCTAACTCAAACAGGGCACAGTATCTTATTCCAGGACACCAAAATACTGGACAACACTTCCAACTACTTTGTCAGACTGCACAGGGAAGCCATTGAAATTCACAAGCACAAGCAAAACTTCAACAGGAAAGAAGAAACCTTAAGAATGAACCGAGCATGGTTGCCAGTTCTGAAAAACACCAGGCTAACAAAACATTC
This sequence comes from Eublepharis macularius, assembly GCF_028583425.1. Taxonomy (NCBI): domain Eukaryota; kingdom Metazoa; phylum Chordata; class Lepidosauria; order Squamata; family Eublepharidae; genus Eublepharis; species Eublepharis macularius. The sequence goes on from NC_072802.1 coordinate 18,974,901, forward strand.
TATCCTTGACAATAGCCCTGCAGAGAAGATTAGCACATCAAGTACCAATCCATATGCAAAAGAACCTCCTCAGGATACAGTGAAGCCTCCCGCCATTAGCATTCCACACCCTGGGAAACTCTTACAGGATGACTCAGCTCAACCCCACCCCTCCTGAGTAAATACAAATGACCTACATCTTTTCCACACTGTGACACTGAGAGATCTCTGTCTTTCGGTGCTACACCTCTGAAGATGCCAGCCACAGCTGCTGGCGAAAACGTCAGGAACTACAATGCCAAGACCACGGCAATACAGCCCGGAAAACCCACAACAACCATTGTGAATGTTGTTTTGTTGGATTGAGCTGCCAGGGGGTCAGCCCCCCAAACACTGGTAAAAGGGAACTGCCAGATGGTCAGCTCGTCCAAAGTTTGGTAAATTTTGTTTTGTTGGATTGAGCTGCCAGTGGGTCAGCCTCCCCAAATGCTGGAAAAAGGGAGCTGCCAGATGGTCAGCTCCCTCTAGGTTGCTAAAATTTGGTCAGTTGTACTGAGCTGCCAGTGGGTCAGCCCCCCCCAAATGCTGGTAAAAGGGTTGCTGCCAGTTGGTCAGCTCCCTCAAGGTTGGTAAACTTTGGTGAGTTGGACTGAGATGCCAGTGGGTCAGCCCCCCAAACTCTGGTAAAAGGGAGCTGCCAAAAGGATACAGTAATAGTTGACATCTCTCCACTCTTGTCCTTTCCCCCTGCTTTTACAATTCCTCTTGAAGTTTACTTACCCTGAGGGGGGCTTTTGATTCCTGAAAGTAGAATTGCAGAATAAATCAAATTAGCATTGTGAAAGTTGTTTTGTTGGATTGAGCTGCCAGTGGGTCAGCCCCCCAAACGCTGGAAAAAGGGAGCTGCCAGATGGTCAGCTCCCTCAAGGTTGGTTAAGTTTGGCTAGTTGGACTGAGCTGCCAGTGGGTCAGCCCCCAAACGCTGGTTAAAGGGAGCTGCCAGATGGTCAGCTCCCTCAAGGTTGTTAAAGTTTGGTCAGTTGGACTGAGCTTCCAGTGGGTCAGCTCCCCCAAAGGTTATTAAACAGGTTTGAGAGTTCTTCTGAGCTGCCAGTGGGTCAGCTCCCTCAAAGGTTGGTAAACAGGTTGGAGATTTCTTCTGAGCCGCCAGTGGGTCAGCTCCCCCAAAGGTTAGTAAACAGGTTTGAGAGTTCTTCTGAGCTGCCAGTGGGTCAGCTCCCTCAAAGGTTGGTAAACAGGTTGGAGATTTCTTCTGAGCTGCCAGTGGGTCAGCTCCCCCAAAGGTTGGTAAACAGGTTGGCGATTTCTTCTGAGCTGCCAGTCGGTCAGCTCCCCCAAAGGTTGGTAAACAGGTTGGAGATTTCTTCTGAGCTGCTAGTGGGTCAGCTGCCCCAAAGGTTATTAAACAGGTTTGAGATTTCTTCTGAGCTGCCAGTGGGTCAGCTCTCCCAAGGTTGGTAAACAGGTTGGTGAGTTCTTCTGAGCTGCCAGTGGGTCAGCTTCCCCAAAGGTTATTAAACAGATTTGAGAGTTCTTCTGAGCTGCCAGTGGGTCAGCTCCCCCAAAGGTTGGTAAACAGGTTGGCGAGTTCTTCAGAGCTGCCAGTGGGTCAGCCCCCCAAACGCTGGGAAAGGGGAGCTGCCAGATGGTCAGCTCCCCGAAAGGTTGGTATAGTTTGTTTTGTTGGATTGAGCTGCCAGTGGGTCAGCCCCCCAAATGCTGGGAAAAGGGAGCTGCCAGATGGTCAGCTCCCTGAAGGTTGCTAAAATTTGGTCAGTTGTACTGAGCTGCCAGTGGGTCAGCCCCCCCAAACGCTGGTAAAAGGGAGCTGCCAGTTTGTCAGCTCCCTCAAGGTTGGTAAACTTTGGTGAGTTGGACTGAGCTGCCAGTGGGTCAGCCCCACAAACTCTGGTAAAAGGGAGCTGCCAAAAGGATATAGTCATAGTTGACATCTCTCCACTCTTGTCCTTTCCCCCTGCTTTTACAATTCCTCTTGAAGTTTAATTACCCTGAGGGGGGCTTTTGATTCCTGAAAGTAGAATTGCAGAATAAATCAAATTAGCATTGTGAAAGTTGTTTTGTTGAATTGAGCTGCCCGTGGGTCAGCCCCCCAAATGCTGGAAAAAGGGAGCTGCCAGATGGTCAGCTCCCTCAAGGTTGGTAAACTTTGGTGAGATAGACTGAAGTGCCAGTGGGTCAGCCCCCAAACGCTGGTTAAAGGGAGCTGCCAGATGGTCAGCTCACTCAAGGTTGTTAAAGTTTGGTCAGTTGGCCTGAGCTGCCAGTGGGTCAGCCCCCCAAACTCTGGTAAAAGGGAGCTGCCAAAGGATACAGTCATAGTTGACATCTCTCCACTCTTGTCCTTACCCCCTGCTTTTACAATTCCTCTTGAAGTTTACTTACCCTGAGGGGGGCTTTTGATTCCTGAAAGTAGAATTGCAGAATAAATCAAATTAGCATTGTGAATGTTGTTTTGTTGGATTGAGCTGCCAGGGGGTCAGCCCCCCAAACACTGGTAAAAGGGAACTGCCAGATGGTCAGCTCGTCCAAAGTTTGGTAAATTTTGTTTTGTTGGATTGAGCTGCCAGTGGGTCAGCCCCCCCAAATGCTGGAAAAAGGGAGCTGCCAGATGGTCAGCTCCCTCTAGGTTGCTAAAATTTGGTCAGTTGTACTGAGCTGCCAGTGGGTCAGCCCCCCCCCCAAATGCTGGTAAAAGGGTGCTGCCAGTTGGTCAGCTCCCTCAAGGTTGGTAAACTTTGGTGAGTTGGACTGAGATGACAGTGGGTCAGACCCCAAAAGCCGGAAAAGGTGAGCTGCCAGATGGTCAGCTCCCTGAAGGTTGGTAAATTTTGGTTAATTGGACTGAGCTGCCAGTGGGTCAGCCCCGCAAACTCTGGTAAAAGGGAGCTGACAAAAGGATACAGTCATAGTTGACATCTCTCCACTCTTGTCCTTTCCCCCTGCTTTTACAATTCCTCTTGAAGTTTACTTACCCTGAGGGGGGCTTTTGATTCCTGAAAGTAGAATTGCAGAATAAATCAAATTAGCATTGTGAAAGTTGTTTTGTTGGATTGAGCTGCCAGTGGGTCAGCCCCCCAAACGCTGGAAAAAGGGAGCTGCCAGATGGTCAGCTCCCTCAAGGTTGGTTAAGTTTGGCCAGTTGATCTGAGCTGCCAGTGGGTCAGCTCCTCCAAAGGTTATTAAACAGGTTTGAGAGTTCTTCTGAGCTGCCAGTGGGTCAGCTCCCGCAAAGGTTGGTAAACAGGTTTGAGAGTTCTTCTGAGCTGCCAGTGGGTCAGCTCCCCCAAAGGTTGGTAAACAGGTTGGAGATTTCTTCTGAGCTGCCAGTCGGTCAGCTCCCCCAAAGGTTGGTAAACAGGTTTGCGATTTCTTCTGAGCTGCCAGTCGGTCAGCTCCCCCAAAGGTTGGTAAACAGGTTGGAGATTTCTTCTGAGCTGCTAGTAGGTCAGCTCCCCCAAAGATTATTTAACAGGTTGGAGATTTCTTCTGAGCTGCCAGTTGGTCAGCTCTCCCAAAGGTTGGTAAACAGGTTGGTGAGTTCTTCTGAGCTGCCAGTGGGTCAGCTTCCCCAAAGGTTATTAAACAGGTTTGAGAGTTCTTCTGAGCTGCCAGTGGGTCAGTTCCCCCAAAGGTTGGTAAACAGGTTGGCGAGTTCTTCAGAGCTGCCAGTGGGTCAGCCCCCCAAACGCTGGTAAAAGGGAGCTGCCAGTTTTTCAGCTCCCTCAAGGTTGGTAAACTTTGGTGAGTTGGACTGAGCTGCCAGTGGGTCAGCCCCACAAACTCTGGTAAAAGGGAGCTGCCAAAAGGATATAGTCATAGTTGACATCTCTCCACTCTTGTACTTTCCCCCTGCTTTTACAATTCCTCTTGAAGTTTAATTACCCTGAGGGGGGCTTTTGATTCCTGAAAGTAGTATTGCAGAATAAATCAAATTAGCATTGTGAAAGTTGTTTTGTTGAATTGAGCTGCCAGTGGGTCAGCCCCCCAAACGCTGGAAAAAGGGAGCTGCCAGATGGTCAGCTCCCTCAAGGTTGGCAAACTTTGGTGAGATAGACTGAAGTGCCAGTGGGTCAGCCCCCAAACGCTGGTTAAAGGGAGCTGCCAGATGGTCAGCTCACTCAAGGTTGTTAAAGTTTGGTCAGTTGGCCTGAGCTGCCAGTGGGTCAGCCCCCCAAACTCTGGTAAAAGGGAGCTGCCAAAGGATAGTCATATTTGACATCTCTCCACTCTTGTCCTTACCCCCTGCTTTTACAATTCCTCTTGAAGTTTACTTACCCTGAGGGGGGCTTTTGATTCCTGAAAGTAGAATTGCAGAATAAATCAAATTAGCATTGTGAATGTTGTTTTGTTGGATTGAGCTGCCAGGGGGTCAGCCCCCCAAACACTGGTAAAAGGGAACTGCCAGATGGTCAGCTCGTCCAAAGTTTGGTAAATTTTGTTTTGTTGGATTGAGCTGCCAGTGGGTCAGCCCCCCCAAATGCTGGAAAAAGGGAGCTGCCAGATGGTCAGCTCCCTCTAGGTTGCTAAAATTTGGTCAGTTGTACTGAGCTGCCAGTGGGTCAGCCCCCCCCGAAATGCTGGTAAAAGGGTGCTGCCAGTTGGTCAGCTCCCTCAAGGTTGGTAAACTTTGGTGAGTTGGACTGAGATGACAGTGGGTCAGACCCCAAAAGCCGGAAAAGGGGAGCTGCCAGATGGTCAGCTCCCTGAAGGTTGGTAAATTTTGGTTAATTGGACTGAGCTGCCAGTGGGTCAGCCCCGCAAACTCTGGTAAAAGGGAGCTGCCAAAAGGATACAGTCATAGTTGACATCTCTCCACTCTTGTCCTTTCCCCCTGCTTTTACAATTCCTCTTGAAGTTTACTTACCCTGAGGGGGGCTTTTGATTCCTGAAAGTAGAATTGCAGAATAAATCAAATTAGCATTGTGAAAGTTGTTTTGTTGGATTGAGCTGCCAGTGGGTCAGCCCCCCAAACGCTGGAAAAAGGGAGCTGCCAGATGGTCAGCTCCCTCAAGGTTGGTTAAGTTTGGCCAGTTGATCTGAGCTGCCAGTGGGTCAGCCCCCAAACGCTGGTTAAAGGGAGCTGCCAGATGGTCAGCTCCCTCAAGGTTGTTAAAGTTTGGTCAGTTGGCCTGAGCTGCCAGTGGGTCAGCCCCCCAAACTCTGGTAAAAGGGAGCTGCCAAAGGATACAGTCATAGTTGACATCTCTCCACTCTTGTCCTTACCCCCTGCTTTTACAATTCCTCTTGAAGTTTACTTACCCTGAGGGGGGCTTTTGATTCCTGAAAGTAGAATTGCAGAATAAATCAAATTAGCATTGTGAATGTTGTTTTGTTGGATTGAGCTGCCAGGGGGTCAGCCCCCCAAACACTGGTAAAAGGGAACTGCCAGATGGTCAGCTCGTCCAAAGTTTGGTAAATTTTGTTTTGTTGGATTGAGCTGCCAGTGGGTCAGCCCCCCCAAATGCTGGAAAAAGGGAGCTGCCAGATGGTCAGCTCCCTCTAGGTTGCTAAAATTTGGTCAGTTTTCCTGAGCTGCCAGTGGGTCAGCCCCCCCCCCAAATGCTGGTAAAAGGGTGCTGCCAGTTGGTCAGCTCCCTCAAGGTTGGTAAACTTTGGTGAGTTGGACTGAGATGACAGTGGGTCAGACCCCAAAAGCCGGAAAAGGGGAGCTGCCAGATGGTCAGCTCCCTGAAGGTTGGTAAATTTTGGTTAATTGGACTGAGCTGCCAGTGGGTCAGCCCCGCAAACTCTGGTAAAAGGGAGCTGACAAAAGGATACAGTCATAGTTGACATCTCTCCACTCTTGTCCTTTCCCCCTGCTTTTACAATTCCTCTTGAAGTTTACTTACCCTGAGGGGGGCTTTTGATTCCTGAAAGTAGAATTGCAGAATAAATCAAATTAGCATTGTGAAAGTTGTTTTGTTGGATTGAGCTGCCAGTGGGTCAGCCCCCCAAACGCTGGAAAAAGGGAGCTGCCAGATGGTCAGCTCCCTCAAGGTTGGTTAAGTTTGGCCAGTTGATCTGAGCTGCCAGTGGGTCAGCCCCCAAACGCTGGTTAAAGGGAGCTGCCAGATGGTCAGCTCCCTCAAGGTTGTTAAAGTTTGGTCAGTTGGACTGAGCTGCCAGTGGGTCAGCTCCCCCAAAGGTTATTAAACAGGTTTGAGAGTTCTTCTGAGCTGCCAGTGGGTCAGCTCCCGCAAAAGTTGGTAAACAGGTTTGAGAGTTCTTCTGAGCTGCCAGTGGGTCAGCTCCCCCAAAGGTTGGTAAACAGGTTGGAGATTTCTTCTGAGCTGCCAGTCGGTCAGCTCCCCCAAAGGTTGGTAAACAGGTTTGCGATTTCTTCTGAGCTGCCAGTCGGTCAGCTCCCCCAAAGGTTGGTAAACAGGTTGGAGATTTCTTCTGAGCTGCTAGTAGGTCAGCTCCCCCAAAGGTTATTTAACAGGTTGGAGATTTCTTCTGAGCTGCCAGTGGGTCAGCTCTCCCAAAGGTTGGTAAACAGGTTGGTGAGTTCTTCTGAGCTGCCAGTGGGTCAGCTTCCCCAAAGGTTATTAAACAGGTTTGAGAGTTCTTCTGAGCTGCCAGTGGGTCAGTTCCCCCAAAGGTTGGTAAACAGGTTGGCGAGTTCTTCAGAGCTGCCAGTGGGTCAGCCCCCCAAACGCTGGTAAAAGGGAGCTGCCAGTTTTTCAGCTCCCTCAAGGTTGGTAAACTTTGGTGAGTTGGACTGAGCTGCCAGTGGGTCAGCCCCACAAACTCTGGTAAAAGGGAGCTGCCAAAAGGATATAGTCATAGTTGACATCTCTCCACTCTTGTCCTTTCCCCCTGCTTTTACAATTCCTCTTGAAGTTTAATTACCCTGAGGGGGGCTTTTGATTCCTGAAAGTAGTATTGCAGAATAAATCAAATTAGCATTGTGAAAGTTGTTTTGTTGAATTGAGCTGCCAATGGGTCAGCCCCCCAAACGCTGGAAAAAGGGAGCTGCCAGATGGTCAGCTCCCTCAAGATTGGTAAATTTGGTGAGATAGACTGAAGTGCCAGTGGGTCAGCCCCCAAACGCTGGTTAAAGGGAGCTGCCAGATGGTCAGCTCCCTCAAGGTTGTTAAAGTTTGGTCAGTTGGCCTGAGCTGCCAGTGGGTCAGCCCCCCAAACTCTGGTAAAAGGGAGCTGCCAAAGGATAGTCATATTTGACATCTCTCCACTCTTGTCCTTACCCCCTGCTTTTACAATTCCTCTTGAAGTTTACTTACCCTGAGGGGGGCTTTTGATTCCTGAAAGTAGAATTGCAGAATAAATCAAATTAGCATTGTGAATGTTGTTTTGTTGGATTGAGCTGCCAGGGGGTCAGCCCCCCAAACACTGGTAAAAGGGAACTGCCAGATGGTCAGCTCGTCCAAAGTTTGGTAAATTTTGTTTTGTTGGATTGAGTTGCCAGTGGGTCAGCCCCCCCAAATGCTGGAAAAAGGGAGCTGCCAGATGGTCAGCTCCCTCTAGGTTGCTAAAATTTGGTCAGTTGTACTGAGCTGCCAGTGGGTCAGCCCCCCCCAAATGCTGGTAAAAGGGTGCTGCCAGTTGGTCAGCTCCCTCAAGGTTGGTAAACTTTGGTGAGTTGGACTGAGATGACAGTGGGTCAGACCCCAAAAGCCGGAAAAGGGGAGCTGCCAGATGGTCAGCTCCCTGAAGGTTGGTAAATTTTGGTTAATTGGACTGAGCTGCCAGTGGGTCAGCCCCGCAAACTCTGGTAAAAGGGAGCTGCCAAAAGGATACAGTCATAGTTGACATCTCTCCACTCTTGTCCTTTCCCCCTGCTTTTACAATTCCTCTTGAAGTTTACTTACCCTGAGGGGGGCTTTTGATTCCTGAAAGTAGAATTGCAGAATAAATCAAATTAGCATTGTGAAAGTTGTTTTGTTGGATTGAGCTGCCAGTGGGTCAGCCCCCCAAACGCTGGAAAAAGGGAGCTGCCAGATGGTCAGCTCCCTCAAGGTTGGTTAAGTTTGGCCAGTTGGACTGAGCTGCCAGTGGGTCAGCCCCCAAACGCTGGTTAAAGGGAGCTGCCAGATGGTCAGCTCCCTCAAGGTTGTTAAAGTTTGGTCAGTTGGCCTGAGCTGCCAGTGGGTCAGCCCCCCAAACTCTGGTAAAAGGGAGCTGCCAAAGGATACAGTCATAGTTGACATCTCTCCACTCTTGTCCTTACCCCCTGCTTTTACAATTCCTCTTGAAGTTTACTTACCCTGAGGGGGGCTTTTGATTCCTAAAAGTAGAATTGCAGAATAAATCAAATTAGCATTGTGAATGTTGTTTTGTTGGATTGAGCTGCCAGGGGGTCAGCCCCCCAAACACTGGTAAAAGGGAACTGCCAGATGGTCAGCTCGTCCAAAGTTTGGTAAATTTTGTTTTGTTGGATTGAGCTGCCAGTGGGTCAGCCCCCCCAAATGCTGGAAAAAGGGAGCTGCCAGATGGTCAGCTCCCTCTAGGTTGCTAAAATTTGGTCAGTTGTACTGAGCTGCCAGTGGGTCAGCCCCCCCCCCCCAAATGCTGGTAAAAGGGTGCTGCCAGTTGGTCAGCTCCCTCAAGGTTGGTAAACTTTGGTGAGTTGGACTGAGATGCCAGTGGGTCAGACCCCAAAAGCCGGAAAAGGGGAGCTGCCAGATGGTCAGCTCCCTGAAGGTTGGTAAATTTTGGTTAATTGGACTGAGCTGCCAGTGGGTCAGCCCCGCAAACTCTGGTAAAAGGGAGCTGCCAAAAGGATACAGTCATAGTTGACATCTCTCCACTCTTGTCCTTTCCCCCTGCTTTTACAATTCCTCTTGAAGTTTACTTACCCTGAGGGGGGCTTTTGATTCCTGAAAGTAGAATTGCAGAATAAATCAAATTAGCATTGTGAAAGTTGTTTTGTTGGATTGAGCTGCCAGTGGGTCAGCCCCCCAAACGCTGGAAAAAGGGAGCTGCCAGATGGTCAGCTCCCTCAAGGTTGGTTAAGTTTGGCCAGTTGATCTGAGCTGCCAGTGGGTCAGCCCCCAAACGCTGGTTAAAGGGAGCTGCCAGATGGTCAGCTCCCTCAAGGTTGTTAAAGTTTCGTCAGTTGGACTGAGCTGCCAGTGGGTCAGCTCCCCCAAAGGTTATTAAACAGGTTTGAGAGTTCTTCTGAGCTGCCAGTGGGTCAGCTCCCGCAAAGGTTGGTAAACAGGTTTGAGAGTTCTTCTGAGCTGCCAGTGGGTCAGCTCCCCCAAAGGTTGGTAAAGAGGTTGGAGATTTCTTCTGAGCTGCCAGTCGGTCAGCTCCCCCAAAGGTTGGTAAACAGGTTTGCGATTTCTTCTGAGCTGCCAGTCGGTCAGCTCCCCCAAAGGTTGGTAAACAGGTTGGAGATTTCTTCTGAGCTGCTAGTAGGTCAGCTCCCCCAAAGGTTATTTAACAGGTTGGAGATTTCTTCTGAGCTGCCAGTGGGTCAGCTCTCCCAAAGGTTGGTAAACAGGTTGGTGAGTTCTTCTGAGCTGCCAGTGGGTCAGCTTCCCCAAAGGTTATTAAACAGGTTTGAGAGTTCTTCTGAGCTGCCAGTGGGTCAGTTCCCCCAAAGGTTGGTAAACAGGTTGGCGAGTTCTTCAGAGCTGCCAGTGGGTCAGCCCCCCAAACGCTGGTAAAAGGGAGCTGCCAGTTTTTCAGCTCCCTCAAGGTTGGTAAACTTTGGTGAGTTGGACTGAGCTGCCAGTGGGTCAGCCCCACAAACTCTGGTAAAAGGGAGCTGCCAAAAGGATATAGTCATAGTTGACATCTCTCCACTCTTGTCCTTTCCCCCTGCTTTTACAATTCCTCTTGAAGTTTAATTACCCTGAGGGGGGCTTTTGATTCCTGAAAGTAGTATTGCAGAATAAATCAAATTAGCATTGTGAAAGTTGTTTTGTTGAATTGAGCTGCCAGTGGGTCAGCCCCCCAAACGCTGGAAAAAGGGAGCTGCCAGATGGTCAGCTCCCTCAAGATTGGTAAATTTGGTGAGATAGACTGAAGTGCCAGTGGGTCAGCCCCCAAACGCTGGTTAAAGGGAGCTGCCAGATGGTCAGCTCACTCAAGGTTGTTAAAGTTTGGTCAGTTGGCCTGAGCTGCCAGTGGGTCAGCCCCCCAAACTCTGGTAAAAGGGAGCTGCCAAAGGATAGTCATATTTGACATCTCTCCACTCTTGTCCTTACCCCCTGCTTTTACAATTCCTCTTGAAGTTTACTTACCCTGAGGGGGGCTTTTGATTCCTGAAAGTAGAATTGCAGAATAAATCAAATTAGCATTGTGAATGTTGTTTTGTTGGATTGAGCTGCCAGGGGGTCAGCCCCCCAAACACTGGTAAAAGGGAACTGCCAGATGGTCAGCTCGTCCAAAGTTTGGTAAATTTTGTTTTGTTGGATTGAGTTGCCAGTGGGTCAGCCCCCCCAAATGCTGGAAAAAGGGAGCTGCCAGATGGTCAGCTCCCTCTAGGTTGCTAAAATTTGGTCAGTTGTACTGAGCTGCCAGTGGGTCAGCCCCCCCCAAATGCTGGTAAAAGGGTGCTGCCAGTTGGTCAGCTCCCTCAAGGTTGGTAAACTTTGGTGAGTTGGACTGAGATGACAGTGGGTCAGACCCCAAAAGCCGGAAAAGGGGAGCTGCCAGATGGTCAGCTCCCTGAAGGTTGGTAAATTTTGGTTAATTGGACTGAGCTGCCAGTGGGTCAGCCCCGCAAACTCTGGTAAAAGGGAGCTGCCAAAAGGATACAGTCATAGTTGACATCTCTCCACTCTTGTCCTTTCCCCCTGCTTTTACAATTCCTCTTGAAGTTTACTTACCCTGAGGGGGGCTTTTGATTCCTGAAAGTAGAATTGCAGAATAAATCAAATTAGCATTGTGAAAGTTGTTTTGTTGGATTGAGCTGCCAGTGGGTCAGCCCCCCAAACGCTGGAAAAAGGGAGCTGCCAGATGGTCAGCTCCCTCAAGGTTGGTTAAGTTTGGCCAGTTGGACTGAGCTGCCAGTGGGTCAGCCCCCAAACGCTGGTTAAAGGGAGCTGCCAGATGGTCAGCTCCCTCAAGGTTGTTAAAGTTTGGTCAGTTGGCCTGAGCTGCCAGTGGGTCAGCCCCCCAAACTCTGGTAAAAGGGAGCTGCCAAAGGATACAGTCATAGTTGACATCTCTCCACTCTTGTCCTTACCCCCTGCTTTTACAATTCCTCTTGAAGTTTACTTACCCTGAGGGGGGCTTTTGATTCCTAAAAGTAGAATTGCAGAATAAATCAAATTAGCATTGTGAATGTTGTTTTGTTGGATTGAGCTGCCAGGGGGTCAGCCCCCCAAACACTGGTAAAAGGGAACTGCCAGATGGTCAGCTCGTCCAAAGTTTGGTAAATTTTGTTTTGTTGGATTGAGCTGCCAGTGGGTCAGCCCCCCCAAATGCTGGAAAAAGGGAGCTGCCAGATGGTCAGCTCCCTCTAGGTTGCTAAAATTTGGTCAGTTGTACTGAGCTGCCAGTGGGTCAGCCCCCCCCCCAAATGCTGGTAAAAGGGTGCTGCCAGTTGGTCAGCTCCCTCAAGGTTGGTAAACTTTGGTGAGTTGGACTGAGATGCCAGTGGGTCAGACCCCAAAAGCCGGAAAAGGGGAGCTGCCAGATGGTCAGCTCCCTGAAGGTTGGTAAATTTTGGTTAATTGGACTGAGCTGCCAGTGGGTCAGCCCCGCAAACTCTGGTAAAAGGGAGCTGCCAAAAGGATACAGTCATAGTTGACATCTCTCCACTCTTGTCCTTTCCCCCTGCTTTTACAATTCCTCTTGAAGTTTACTTACCCTGAGGGGGGCTTTTGATTCCTGAAAGTAGAATTGCAGAATAAATCAAATTAGCATTGTGAAAGTTGTTTTGTTGGATTGAGCTGCCAGTGGGTCAGCCCCCCAAACGCTGGAAAAAGGGAGCTGCCAGATGGTCAGCTCCCTCAAGGTTGGTTAAGTTTGGCCAGTTGATCTGAGCTGCCAGTGGGTCAGCCCCCAAACGCTGGTTAAAGGGAGCTGCCAGATGGTCAGCTCCCTCAAGGTTGTTAAAGTTTCGTCAGTTGGACTGAGCTGCCAGTGGGTCAGCTCCCCCAAAGGTTATTAAACAGGTTTGAGAGTTCTTCTGAGCTGCCAGTGGGTCAGCTCCCGCAAAGGTTGGTAAACAGGTTTGAGAGTTCTTCTGAGCTGCCAGTGGGTCAGCTCCCCCAAAGGTTGGTAAAGAGGTTGGAGATTTCTTCTGAGCTGCCAGTCGGTCAGCTCCCCCAAAGGTTGGTAAACAGGTTTGCGATTTCTTCTGAGCTGCCAGTCGGTCAGCTCCCCCAAAGGTTCGTAAACAGGTTGGAGATTTCTTCTGAGCTGCTAGTAGGTCAGCTCCCCCAAAGGTTATTTAACAGGTTGGAGATTTCTTCTGAGCTGCCAGTGGGTCAGCTCTCCCAAAGGTTGGTAAACAGGTTGGTGAGTTCTTCTGAGCTGCCAGTGGGTCAGCTTCCCCAAAGGTTATTAAACAGGTTTGAGAGTTCTTCTGAGCTGCCAGTGGGTCAGTTCCCCCAAAGGTTGGTAAACAGGTTGGCGAGTTCTTCAGAGCTGCCAGTGGGTCAGCCCCCCAAACGCTGGTAAAAGGGAGCTGCCAGTTTTTCAGCTCCCTCAAGGTTGGTAAACTTTGGTGAGTTGGACTGAGCTGCCAGTGGGTCAGCCCCACAAACTCTGGTAAAAGGGAGCTGCCAAAAGGATATAGTCATAGTTGACATCTCTCCACTCTTGTCCTTTCCCCCTGCTTTTACACTTCCTCTTGAAGTTTAATTACCCTGAGGGGGGCTTTTGATTCCTGAAAGTAGTATTGCAGAATAAATCAAATTAGCATTGTGAAAGTTGTTTTGTTGAATTGAGCTGCCAGTGGGTCAGCCCCCCAAACGCTGGAAAAAGGGAGCTGCCAGATGGTCAGCTCCCTCAAGATTGGTAAATTTGGTGAGATAGACTGAAGTGCCAGTGGGTCAGCCCCCAAACGCTGGTTAAAGGGAGCTGCCAGATGGTCAGCTCACTCAAGGTTGTTAAAGTTTGGTCAGTTGGCCTGAGCTGCCAGTGGGTCAGCCCCCCAAACTCTGGTAAAAGGGAGCTGCCAAAGGATAGTCATATTTGACATCTCTCCACTCTTGTCCTTACCCCCTGCTTTTACAATTCCTCTTGAAGTTTACTTACCCTGAGGGGGGCTTTTGATTCCTGAAAGTAGAATTGCAGAATAAATCAAATTAGCATTGTGAATGTTGTTTTGTTGGATTGAGCTGCCAGGGGGTCAGCCCCCCAAACACTGGTAAAAGGGAACTGCCAGATGGTCAGCTCGTCCAAAGTTTGGTAAATTTTGTTTTGTTGGATTGAGCTGCCAGTGGGTCAGCCCCCCCAAATGCTGGAAAAAGGGAGCTGCCAGATGGTCAGCTCCCTCTAGGTTGCTAAAATTTGGTCAGTTGTACTGAGCTGCCAGTGGGTCAGCCCCCCCCCCCAAATGCTGGTAAAAGGGTGCTGCCAGTTGGTCAGCTCCCTCAAGGTTGGTAAACTTTGGTGAGTTGGACTGAGATGCCAGTGGGTCAGACCCCAAAAGCCGGAAAAGGGGAGCTGCCAGATGGTCAGCTCCCTGAAGGTTGGTAAATTTTGGTTAATTGGACTGAGCTGCCAGTGGGTCAGCCCCGCAAACTCTGGTAAAAGGGAGCTGCCAAAAGGATACAGTCATAGTTGACATCTCTCCACTCTTGTCCTTTCCCCCTGCTTTTACAATTCCTCTTGAAGTTTACTTACCCTGAGGGGGGCTTTTGATTCCTGAAAGTAGAATTGCAGAATAAATCAAATTAGCATTGTGAAAGTTGTTTTGTTGGATTGAGCTGCCAGTGGGTCAGCCCCCCAAACGCTGGTTAAAGGGAGCTGCCAGATGGTCAGCTCCCTCAAGGTTGTTAAAGTTTGGTCAGTTGGCCTGAGCTGCCAGTGGGTCAGCCCCCCAAACTCTGGTAAAAGGGAGCTGCCAAAGGATACAGTCATAGTTGACATCTCTCCACTCTTGTCCTTACCCCCTGCTTTTACAATTCCTCTTGAAGTTTACTTACCCTGAGGGGGGCTTTTGATTCCTGAAAGTAGAATTGCAGAATAAATCAAATTAGCATTGTGAATGTTGTTTTGTTGGATTGAGCTGCCAGGGGGTCAGCCCCCCAAACACTGGTAAAAGGGAACTGCCAGATGGTCAGCTCGTCCAAAGTTTGGTAAATTTTGTTTTGTTGGATTGAGCTGCCAGTGGGTCAGCCCCCCCAAATGCTGGAAAAAGGGAGCTGCCAGATGGTCAGCTCCCTCTAGGTTGCTAAAATTTGGTCAGTTGTACTGAGCTGCCAGTGGGTCAGCCCCCCCCCCCCCAAATGCTGGTAAAAGGGTGCTGCCAGTTGGTCAGCTCCCTCAAGGTTGGTAAACTTTGGTGAGTTGGACTGAGATGACAGTGGGTCAGACCCCAAAAGCCGGAAAAGGGGAGCTGCCAGATGGTCAGCTCCCTGAAGGTTGGTAAATTTTGGTTAATTGGACTGAGCTGCCAGTGGGTCAACCCCGCAAACTCTGGTAAAAGGGAGCTGCCAAAAGGATACAGTCATAGTTGACATCTCTCCACTCTTGTCCTTTCCCCCTGCTTTTACAATTCCTCTTGAAGTTTACTTACCCTGAGGGGGGCTTTTGATTCCTGAAAGTAGAATTGCAGAATAAATCAAATTAGCATTGTGAAAGTTGTTTTGTTGGATTGAGCTGCCAGTGGGTCAGCCCCCCAAACGCTGGAAAAAGGGAGCTGCCAGATGGTCAGCTCCCTCAAGGTTGGTTAAGTTTGGCCAGTTGATCTGAGCTGCCAGTGGGTCAGCCCCCAAACGCTGGTTAAAGGGAGCTGCCAGATGGTCAGCTCCCTCAAGGTTGTTAAAGTTTCGTCAGTTGGACTGAGCTGCCAGTGGGTCAGCTCCCCCAAAAGTTATTAAACAGGTTTGAGAGTTCTTCTGAGCTGCCAGTGGGTCAGCTCCCGCAAAGGTTGGTAAACAGGTTTGAGAGTTCTTCTGAGCTGCCAGTGGGTCAGCTCCCCCAAAGGTTGGTAAACAGGTTGGAGATTTCTTCTGAGCTGCCAGTCGGTCAGCTCCCCCAAAGGTTGGTAAACAGGTTTGCGATTTCTTCTGAGCTGCCAGTCGGTCAGCTCCCCCAAAGGTTGGTAAACAGGTTGGAGATTTCTTCTGAGCTGCTAGTAGGTCAGCTCCCCCAAAGGTTATTTAACAGGTTGGAGATTTCTTCTGAGCTGCCAGTGGGTCAGCTCTCCCAAAGGTTGGTAAACAGGTTGGTGAGTTCTTCTGAGCTGCCAGTGGGTCAGCTTCCCCAAAGGTTATTAAACAGGTTTGAGAGTTCTTCTGAGCTGCCAGTGGGTCAGTTCCCCCAAAGGTTGGTAAACAGGTTGGCGAGTTCTTCAGAGCTGCCAGTGGGTCAGCCCCCCAAACGCTGGTAAAAGGGAGCTGCCAGTGTTTCAGCTCCCTCAAGGTTGGTAAACTTTGGTGAGTTGGACTGAGCTGCCAGTGGGTCAGCCCCACAAACTCTGGTAAAAGGGAGCTGCCAAAAGGATATAGTCATAGTTGACATCTCTCCACTCTTGTCCTTTCCCCCTGCTTTTACAATTCCTCTTGAAGTTTAATTACCCTGAGGGGGGCTTTTGATTCCTGAAAGTAGTATTGCAGAATAAATCAAATTAGCATTGTGAAAGTTGTTTTGTTGAATTGAGCTGCCAGTGGGTCAGCCCCCCAAACGCTGGAAAAAGGGAGCTGCCAGATGGTCAGCTCCCTCAAGGTTGGTAAACTTTGGTGAGATAGACTGAAGTGCCAGTGGGTCAGCCCCCAAACGCTGGTTAAAGGGAGCTGCCAGATGGTCAGCTCACTCAAGGTTGTTAAAGTTTGGTCAGTTGGCCTGAGCTGCCAGTGGGTCAGCCCCCCAAACTCTGGTAAAAGGGAGCTGCCAAAGGATAGTCATATTTGACATCTCTCCACTCTTGTCCTTACCCCCTGCTTTTACAATTCCTCTTGAAGTTTACTTACCCTGAGGGTGGCTTTTGATTCCTGAAAGTAGAATTGCAGAATAAATCAAATTAGCATTGTGAATGTTGTTTTGTTGGATTGAGCTGCCAGGGGGTCAGCCCCCCAAACACTGGTAAAAGGGAACTGCCAGATGGTCAGCTCGTCCAAAGTTTGGTAAATTTTGTTTTGTTGGATTGAGCTGCCAGTGGGTCAGCCCCCCCAAATGCTGGAAAAAGGGAGCTGCCAGATGGTCAGCTCCCTCTAGGTTGCTAAAATTTGGTCAGTTGTACTGAGCTGCCAGTGGGTCAGCCCCCCCCAAATGCTGGTAAAAGGGTGCTGCCAGTTGGTCAGCTCCCTCAAGGTTGGTAAACTTTGGTGAGTTGGACTGAGATGACAGTGGGTCAGACCCCAAAAGCCGGAAAAGGGGAGCTGCCAGATGGTCAGCTCCCTGAAGGTTGGTAAATTTTGGTTAATTGGACTGAGCTGCCAGTGGGTCAGCCCCGCAAACTCTGGTAAAAGGGAGCTGCCAAAAGGATACAGTCATAGTTGACATCTCTCCACTCTTGTCCTTTCCCCCTGCTTTTACAATTCCTCTTGAAGTTTACTTACCCTGAGGGGGGCTTTTGATTCCTGAAAGTAGAATTGCAGAATAAATCAAATTAGCATTGTGAAAGTTGTTTTGTTGGATTGAGCTGCCAGTGGGTCAGCCCCCCAAACGCTGGAAAAAGGGAGCTGCCAGATGGTCAGCTCCCTCAAGGTTGGTTAAGTTTGGCCAGTTGATCTGAGCTGCCAGTGGGTCAGCCCCCAAACGCTGGTTAAAGGGAGCTGCCAGATGGTCAGCTCCCTCAAGGTTGTTAAAGTTTGGTCAGTTGGCCTGAGCTGCCAGTGGGTCAGCCCCCCAAACTCTGGTAAAAGTGAGCTGCCAAAGGATACAGTCATAGTTGACATCTCTCCACTCTTGTCCTTACCCCCTGCTTTTACAATTCCTCTTGAAGTTTACTTACCCTGAGGGGGGCTTTTGATTCCTGAAAGTAGAATTGCAGAATAAATCAAATTAGCATTGTGAATGTTGTTTTGTTGGATTGAGCTGCCAGGGGGTCAGCCCCCCAAACACTGGTAAAAGGGAACTGCCAGATGGTCAGCTCGTCCAAAGTTTGGTAAATTTTGTTTTGTTGGATTGAGCTGCCAGTGGGTCAGCCCCCCCAAATGCTGGAAAAAGGGAGCTGCCAGATGGTCAGCTCCCTCTAGGTTGCTAAAATTTGGTCAGTTGTACTGAGCTGCCAGTGGGTCAGCCCCCCCCAAATGCTGGTAAAAGGGTGCTGCCAGTTGGTCAGCTCCCTCAAGGTTGGTAAACTTTGGTGAGTTGGACTGAGATGACAGTGGGTCAGACCCCAAAAGCCGGAAAAGGGGAGCTGCCAGATGGTCAGCTCCCTGAAGGTTGGTAAATTTTGGTTAATTGGACTGAGCTGCCAGTGGGTCAGCCCCGCAAACTCTGGTAAAAGGGAGCTGCCAAAAGGATACAGTCATAGTTGACATCTCTCCACTCTTGTCCTTACCCCCTGCTTTTACAATTCCTCTTGAAGTTTACTTACCCTGAGGGGGGCTTTTGATTCCTGAAAGTAGAATTGCAGAATAAATCAAATTAGCATTGTGAAAGTTGTTTTGTTAAATTGAGCTGCCAGTGGGTCAGCCCCCCAAACGCTGGAAAAAGGGAGCTGCCAGATGGTCAGCTCCCTCAAGGTTGGTTAAGTTTGGCCAGTTGATCTGAGCTGCCAGTGGGTCAGCCCCCAAACGCTGGTTAAAGGGAGCTGCCAGATGGTCAGCTCCCTCAAGGTTGTTAAAGTTTGGTCAGTTGGCCTGAGCTTCCAGTGGGTCAGCTCCCCCAAAGGTTATTAAACAGGTTTGAGAGTTCTTCTGAGCTGCCAGTGGGTCAGCTCCCGCAAAGGTTGGTAAACAGGTTTGAGAGTTCTTCTGAGCTGCCAGTGGGTCAGCTCCCCCAAAGGTTGGTAAACAGGTTGGAGATTTCTTCTGAGCTGCCAGTCGGTCAGCTCCCCCAAAGGTTGGTAAACAGGTTTGCGATTTCTTCTGAGCTGCCAGTCGGTCAGCTCCCCCAAAGGTTGGTAAACAGGTTGGAGATTTCTTCTGAGCTGCTAGTGGGTCAGCTCCCCCAAAGGTTATTTAACAGGTTGGAGATTTCTTCTGTGCTGCCAGTGGGTCAGCTCTCCCAAAGGTTGGTAAACAGGTTCGTGAGTTCTTCTGAGCTGCCAGTGGGTCAGCTTCCCCAAAGGTTATTAAACAGGTTTGAGAGTTCTTCTGAGCTGCCAGTTGGTCAGTTCCCCCAAAGGTTGGTAAACAGGTTGGCGAGTTCTTCAGAGCTGCCAGTGGGTCAGCCCCCCAAATGCTGGGAAAGGGGAGCTGCCAGATGGTCAGCTCCCCGAAAGGTTGGTAAAGTTTGTTTTGTTGGATTGAGCTGCCAGTGGGTCAGCCCCCCAAACGCTGGGAAAAGGGAGCTGCCAGATGGTCAGCTCCCTGAAGGTTGCTAAAATTTGGTCAGTTGTACTGAGCTGCCAGTGGGTCAGCCCCCCCAAACGCTGGTAAAAGGGAGCTGCCAGTTGGTCAGCTCCCTCAAGGTTGGTAAACTTTGGTGAGTTGGACTGAGCTGCCAGTGGGTCAGCCCCACAAACTCTGGTAAAAGGGAGCTGCCAAAAGGATATAGTCATAGTTGACATCTCTCCACTCTTGTCCTTTCCCCCTGCTTTTACAATTCCTCTTGAAGTTTAATTAACCTGAGGGGGGCTTTTGATTCCTGAAAGTAGAATTGCAGAATAAATCAAATTAGCATTGTGAAATTTGTTTTGTTGAATTGAGCTGCCAGTGGGTCAGCCCCCCAAACGCTGGAAAAAGGGAGCTGCCAGATGGTCAGCTCCCTCAAGGTTGGTAAACTTTGGTGAGATAGAATGAAGTGCCAGTGGGTCAGCCCCCAAACGCTGGTTAAAGGGAGCTGCCAGATGGTCAGCTCCCTCAAGGTTGTTAAAGTTTGGTCAGTTGGCCTGAGCTGCCAGTGGGTCAGCCCCCCAAACTCTGGTAAAAGGGAGCTGCCAAAGGATACAGTCATAGTTGACATCTCTCCACTCTTGTCCTTACCCCCTGCTTTTACAATTCCTCTTGAAGTTTACTTACCCTGACGGGGGCTTTTGATTCCTGAAAGTAGAATTGCAGAATAAATCAAATTAGCATTGTGAATGTTGTTTTGTTAAATTGAGCTGCCAGTGGGTCAGCCCCCCAAACGCTGGAAAAAGGGAGCTGCCAGATGGTCAGCTCCCTCAAGGTTGGTTAAGTTTGGCCAGTTGATCTGAGCTGCCAGTGGGTCAGCCCCCAAACGCTGGTTAAAGGGAGCTGCCAGATGGTCAGCTCCCTCAAGGTTGTTAAAGTTTGGTCAGTTGGACTGAGTTTCCAGTGGGTCAGCTCCCCCAAAGGTTATTAAACAGGTTTGAGAGTTCTTCTGAGCTGCCAGTGGGTCAGCTCCCGCAAAGGTTGGTAAACAGGTTTGAGAGTTCTTCTGAGCTGCCCGTGGGTCAGCTCCCCCAAAGGTTGGTAAACAGGTTGGAGATTTCTTCTGAGCTGCCAGTCGGTCAGCTCCCCCAAAGGTTGGTAAACAGGTTTGCGATTTCTTCTGAGCTGCCAGTCGGTCAGCTCCCCCAAAGGTTGGTAAACAGGTTGGAGATTTCTTCTGAGCTGCTAGTGGGTCAGCTCCCCCAAAGGTTATTTAACAGGTTGGAGATTTCTTCTGAGCTGCCAGTGGGTCAGCTCTCCCAAAGGTTGGTAAACAGGTTCGTGAGTTCTTCTGAGCTGCCAGTGGGTCAGCTTCCCCAAAGGTTATTAAACAGGTTTGAGAGTTCTTCTGAGCTGCCAGTTGGTCAGTTCCCCCAAAGGTTGGTAAACAGGTTGGCGAGTTCTTCAGAGCTGCCAGTGGGTCAGCCCCCCAAACGCTGGGAAAGGGGAGCTGCCAGATGGTCAGCTCACCGAAAGGTTGGTAAAGTTTGTTTTGTTGGATTGAGCTGCCAGTGGGTCAGCCCCCCAAACGCTGGGAAAAGGGAGCTGCCAGATGGTCAGCTCCCTGAAGGTTGCTAAAATTTGGTCAGTTGTACTGAGCTGCCAGTGGGTCAGCCCCCGCAAACGCTGGTAAAAGGGAGCTGCCAGTTGGTCAGCTCCCTCAAGGTTGGTAAACTTTGGTGAGTTGGACTGAGCTGCCAGTGGGTCAGCCCCACAAACTCTGGTAAAAGGGAGCTGCCAAAAGGATATAGTCATAGTTGACATCTCTCCACTCTTGTCCTTTCCCCCTGCTTTTACAATTCCTCTTGAAGTTTAATTAACCTGAGGGGGGCTTTTGATTCCTGAAAGTAGAATTGCAGAATAAATCAAATTAGCATTGTGAAAGTTGTTTTGTTGAATTGAGCTGCCAGTGGGTCAGCCCCCCAAACGCTGGAAAAAGGGAGCTGCCAGATGGTCAGCTCCCTCAAGGTTGGTAAACTTTGGTGAGATAGACTGAAGTGCCAGTGGGTCAGCCCCCAAACGCTGGTTAAAGGGAGCTGCCAGATGGTCAGCTCCCTCAAGGTTGTTAAAGTTTGGTCAGTTGGCCTGAGCTGCCAGGGGGTCAGCCCCCCAAACTCTGGTAAAAGGGAGCTGCCAAAGGATACAGTCATAGTTGACATCTCTCCACTCTTGTCCTTACCCCCTGCTTTTACAATTCCTCTTGAAGTTTACTTACCCTGAGGGGGGCTTTTGATTCCTGAAAGTAGAATTGCAGAATAAATCAAATTAGCATTGTGAATGTTGTTTTGTTGGATTGAGCTGCCAGGGGGTCAGCCCCCCAAACACTGGTAAAAGGGAACTGCCAGATGGTCAGCTCGTCCAAAGTTTGGTAAATTTTGTTTTGTTGGATTGAGCTGCCAGTGGGTCAGCCCCCCCAAATGCTGGAAAAAGGGAGCTGCCAGATGGTCAGCTCCCTTTAGGTTGCTAAAATTTGGTCAGTTGTACTGAGCTGCCAGTGGGTCAGCCCCCCCAAACGCTGGTAAAAGGGAGCTGCCAGTTGGTCAGCTCCCTCAAGGTTGGTAAACTTTGGTGAGTTGGATTGAGCTGCCAGTGGGTCAGCCCCACAAACTCTGGTAAAAGGGAGCTGCCAAAAGGATATAGTCATAGTTGACATCTCTCCACTCTTGTCCTTTCCCCCTGTTTTTACAATTCCTCTTGAAGTTTAATTAACCTGAGGGGGGCTTTTGATTCCTGAAAGTAGAATTGCAGAATAAATCAAATTAGCATTGTGAAAGTTGTTTTGTTGAATTGAGCTGCCAGTGGGTCAGCCCCCCAAACGCTGGAAAAAGGGAGCTGCCAGATGGTCAGCTCCCTCAAGGTTGGTAAACTTTGGTGAGATAGACTGAAGTGCCAGTGGGTCAGCCCCCAAACGCTGGTTAAAGGGAGCTGCCAGATGGTCAGCTCACTCAAGGTTGTTAAAGTTTGGTCAGTTGGCCTGAGTCAGCCCCCCAAACTAAAGGTTGGTAAACTTTGGTGAGTTGGACTGAGCTGCCAGTGGGTCAGCCCCCCAAACGCTGGAAAAAGGGAGCTGCCAGATGGTCAGCTCCCTCAAGGTTGGTAAACTTTGGTGAGATAGACTGAAGTGCCAGTGGGTCAGCCCCCAAACGCTGGTTAAAGGGAGCTGCCAGATGGTCAGCTCACTCAAGGTTGTTAAAGTTTGGTCAGTTGGCCTGAGTCAGCCCCCCAAACTAAAGGTTGGTAAACTTTGGTGAGTTGGACTGAGCTGCCAGTGGGTCAGCCCCCCAAACTCTGGTAAAAGGGAGCTGCCAAAGGATACAGTCATAGTTGACATCTCTCCACTCTTGTCCTTACCCCCTGCTTTTACAATTCCTCTTGACGTTTACTTACCCTGAGGGGGGCTTTTGATTCCTGAAAGTAGAATTGCAGAATAAATCAAATTAGCATTGTGAAAGTTGTTTTGTTGGATTGAGCTGCCAGTGGGTCAGCCCCCCAAACGCTGGAAAAAGGGAGCTGCCAGATGGTCAGCTCCCTCAAGGTTGGTTAAGTTTGGCCAGTTGATCTGAGCTGCCAGTGGGTCAGCCCCCAAACGCTGGTTAAAGGGAGCTGCCAGATGGTCAGCTCCCTCAAGGTTGTTAAAGTTTGGTCAGTTGGCCTGAGCTGCCAGTGGGTCAGCCCCCCAAACTCTGGTAAAAGGGAGCTGCCAAAGGATACAGTCATAGTTGACATCTCTCCACTCTTGTCCTTACCCCCTGCTTTTACAATTCCTCTTGAAGTTTACTTACCCTGACGGGGGCTTTTGATTCCTGAAAGTAGAATTGCAGAATAAATCAAATTAGCATTGTGAATGTTGTTTTGTTGGATTGAGCTGCCAGGGGGTCAGCCCCCCAAACACTGGTAAAAGGGAACTGCCAGATGGTCAGCTCGTCCAAAGTTTGGTAAATTTTGTTTTGTTGGATTGAGCTGCCAGTGGGTCAGCCCCCCCAAATGCTGGAAAAAGGGAGCTGCCAGATGGTCAGCTCCCTCTAGGTTGCTAAAATTTGGTCAGTTGTACTGAGCTGCCAGTGGGTCAGCCCCCCCCCAAATGCTGGTAAAAGGGTGCTGCCAGTTGGTCAGCTCCCTCAAGGTTGGTAAACTTTGGTGAGTTGGACTGAGATGACAGTGGGTCAGACCCCAAAAGCCGGAAAAGGGGAGCTGCCAGATGGTCAGCTCCCTGAAGGTTGGTAAATTTTGGTTAATTGGACTGAGCTGCCAGTGGGTCAGCCCCGCAAACTCTGGTAAAAGGGAGCTGCCAAAAGGATACAGTCATAGTTGACATCTCTCCACTCTTGTCCTTTCCCCCTGCTTTTACAATTCCTCTTGAAGTTTACTTACCCTGAGGGGGGCTTTTGATTCCTGAAAGTAGAATTGCAGAATAAATCAAATTAGCATTGTGAAAGTTGTTTTGTTAAATTGAGCTGCCAGTGGGTCAGCCCCCCAAACGCTGGAAAAAGGGAGCTGCCAGATGGTCAGCTCCCTCAAGGTTGGTTAAGTTTGGCCTGTTGATCTGAGCTGCCAGTGGGTCAGCCCCCAAACGCTGGTTAAAGGGAGCTGCCAGATGGTCAGCTCCCTCAAGGTTGTTAAAGTTTGGTCAGTTGGACTGAGCTTCCAGTGGGTCAGCTCCCCCAAAGGTTATTAAACAGGTTTGAGAGTTCTTCTGAGCTGCCAGTGGGTCAGCTCCCGCAAAGGTTGGTAAACAGGTTTGAGAGTTCTTCTGAGCTGCCAGTGGGTCAGCTCCCCCAAAGGTTGGTAAACAGGTTGGAGATTTCTTCTGAGCTGCCAGTCGGTCAGCTCCCCCAAAGGTTGGTAAACAGGTTGGTGAGTTCTTCAGAGCTGCCAGTGGGTCAGCCCCCCAAACGCTGGGAAAGGGGAGCTGCCAGATGGTCAGCTCCCCGAAAGGTTGCTAAAGTTTGTTTTGTTGGATTGAGCTGCCAGTGGGTCAGCCCCCCAAACGCTGGGAAAAGGGAGCTGCCAGATGGTCAGCTCCCTGAAGGTTGCTAAAATTTGGTCAGTTGTACTGTGCTGCCAGTGGGTCAGCCCCCCCAAACGCTGGTAAAAGGGAGCTGCCAGTTGGTCAGCTCCCTCAAGGTTGGTAAACTTTGGTGAGATAGACTGAAGTGCCAGTGGGTCAGCCCCCAAACGCTGGTTAAAGGGAGCTGCCAGATGGTCAGCTCACTCAAGGTTGTTAAAGTTTGGTCAGTTGGCCTGAGCTGCCAGTGGGTCACCCCCCCAAACTCTGGTAAATGGGAGCTGCCAAAGGATACAGTCATAGTTGACATCTCTCCACTCTTGTCCTTACCCCCTGCTTTTACAATTCCTCTTGAAGTTTACTTACCCTGAGGGGGGCTTTTGATTCCTGAAAGTAGAATTGCAGAATAAATCAAATTAGCATTGTGAATGTTGTTTTGTTGGATTGAGCTGCCAGGGGGTCAGCCCCCCAAACACTGGTAAAAGGGAACTGCCAGATGGTCAGCTCGTCCAAAGTTTGGTAAATTTTGTTTTGTTGGATTGAGCTGCCAGTGGGTCAGCCCCCCCAAATGCTGGAAAAAGGGAGCTGCCAGATGGTCAGCTCCCTCAAGGTTGGTTAAGTTTGGTCAGTTGGACTGAAGTGCCAGTGGGTCAGCCCCCCAAATGCTGGAAAAAGGGAGCTGCCAGATGGTCAGCTCCCTCAAGGTTGCTAAAATTTGGTCAGTTGTACTGAGCTGCCAGTGGGTCAGCCCCCCCCCCAAATGCTGGTAAAAGGGTGTTGCCAGTTGGTCAGCTCCCTCAAGGTTGGTAACCTTTGGTGAGTTGGACTGAGCTGCCAGTGGGTCAGACTCCAAAAGCCGGAAAAGGGGAGCTGCCAGATGGTCAGCTCCCCGAAGGTTGGTAAATTTTGGTTATTTGGACTGAGCTGCCAGTGGGTCAGCTCCCCAAACTCTGGTAAAAGTGAGCTGCCAAAAGGATACAGTCATAGTTGACATCTCTCCACTCTTGTCCTTTCCCCCTGCTTTTACAATTCCTCTTGAAGTTTACTTACCCTGAGGGGGGCTTTTGATTCTTGAAAGTAGAATTGCAGAATAAATCAAATTAGCATTGTGAAAGTTGTTTTGTTGGATTGAGTTGCCAGTGGGTCAGCCCCCCAAACGCTGGAAAAAGGGAGCTGCCAGATGGTCAGCTCCCTCAAGGTTGGTTAAGTTTGGCCAGTTGGACTGAGCTGCCAGTGGGTCAGCCCCCAAACGCTGGTTAAAGGGAGCTGCCAGATGGTCAGCTCCCCCAAAGGTTATTAAACAGGTTTGAGAGTTCTTCTGAGCTGCCAGTGGGTCAGCTCCCGCAAAGGTTGGTAAACAGGTTTGAGAGTTCTTCTGAGCTGTCAGTGGGTCAGCTCCCCCAAAGGTTGGTAAACAGGTTGGAGATTTCTTCTGAGCTGCCAGTCCGTCAGCTCCCCCAAAGGTTGGTAAACAGGTTTGCGATTTCTTCTGAGCTGCCAGTCGGTCAGCTCCCCCAAAGGTTGGTAAACAGGTTGGAGATTTCTTCTGAGCTGCTAGTGGGTCAGCTCCCCCAAAGTTTATTAAACAGGTTGGAGATTTCTTCTGAGCTGCCAGTGGGTCAGCTCTCCCAAAGGTTGGTAAACAGGTTGGTGAGTTCTTCTGAGCTGCCAGTGGGTCAGCTTCCCAAAAGGTTATTAAACAGGTTTGAGAGTTCTTCTGAGCTGCCAGTGGGTCTGTTTCCCCAAAGGTTGGTAAACAGGTTGGCGAGTTCTTCAGAGCTGCCAGTGGGTCAGCCCCCCAAACGCTGGGAAAGGGGAGCTGCCAGATGGTCAGCTCCCCGAAAGGTTGCTAAAGTTTGTTTTGTTGGATTGAGCTGCCAGTGGGTCAGCCCCCCAAACGCTGGGAAAAGGGAGCTGCCAGATGGTCAGCTCCCTGAAGGTTGCTAAAATTTGGTCAGTTGTACTGTGCTGCCAGTGGGTCAGCCCCCCCAAACGCTGGTAAAAGGGAGCTGCCAGTTGGTCAGCTCCCTCAAGGTTGGTAAACTTTGGTGAGATAGACTGAAGTGCCAGTGGGTCAGCCCCCAAACGCTGGTTAAAGGGAGCTGCCAGATGGTCAGCTCACTCAAGGTTGTTAAAGTTTGGTCAGTTGGCCTGAGCTGCCAGTGGGTCACCCCCCCAAACTCTGGTAAATGGGAGCTGCCAAAGGATACAGTCATAGTTGACATCTCTCCACTCTTGTCCTTACCCCCTGCTTTTACAATTCCTCTTGAAGTTTACTTACCCTGAGGGGGGCTTTTGATTCCTGAAAGTAGAATTGCAGAATAAATCAAATTAGCATTGTGAATGTTGTTTTGTTGGATTGAGCTGCCAGGGGGTCAGCCCCCCAAACACTGGTAAAAGGGAACTGCCAGATGGTCAGCTCGTCCAAAGTTTGGTAAATTTTGTTTTGTTGGATTGAGCTGCCAGTGGGTCAGCCCCCCCAAATGCTGGAAAAAGGGAGCTGCCAGATGGTCAGCTCCCTCAAGGTTGGTTAAGTTTGGTCAGTTGGACTGAAGTGCCAGTGGGTCAGCCCCCCAAATGCTGGAAAAAGGGAGCTGCCAGATGGTCAGCTCCCTCAAGGTTGCTAAAATTTGGTCAGTTGTACTGAGCTGCCAGTGGGTCAGCCCCCCCCCCAAATGCTGGTAAAAGGGTGTTGCCAGTTGGTCAGCTCCCTCAAGGTTGGTAACCTTTGGTGAGTTGGACTGAGCTGCCAGTGGGTCAGACTCCAAAAGCCGGAAAAGGGGAGCTGCCAGATGGTCAGCTCCCCGAAGGTTGGTAAATTTTGGTTATTTGGACTGAGCTGCCAGTGGGTCAGCTCCCCAAACTCTGGTAAAAGTGAGCTGCCAAAAGGATACAGTCATAGTTGACATCTCTCCACTCTTGTCCTTTCCCCCTGCTTTTACAATTCCTCTTGAAGTTTACTTACCCTGAGGGGGGCTTTTGATTCTTGAAAGTAGAATTGCAGAATAAATCAAATTAGCATTGTGAAAGTTGTTTTGTTGGATTGAGTTGCCAGTGGGTCAGCCCCCCAAACGCTGGAAAAAGGGAGCTGCCAGATGGTCAGCTCCCTCAAGGTTGGTTAAGTTTGGCCAGTTGGACTGAGCTGCCAGTGGGTCAGCCCCCAAACGCTGGTTAAAGGGAGCTGCCAGATGGTCAGCTCCCTCAAGGTTGTTAAAGTTTGGTCAGTTGGACTGAGCTGCCCGTGGGTCAGCTCCCCCAAAGGTTATTAAACAGGTTTGAGAGTTCTTCTGAGCTGCCAGTGTGTCAGCTCCCGCAAAGGTTGGTAAACAGGTTGGAGAGTTCTTCTGAGCCGCCAGTGGGTCAGCTCCCCCAAAGGTTAGTAAACAGGTTAGAGAGTTCTTTTGAGCTGCCAGTGGGTCAGCTCCCTCAAAGGTTGGTAAACAGGTTGGAGATTTCTTCTGAGCTGCCAGTGGGGTCAGCTCCCCCAAAGGTTGGTAATCAGGTTGGAGATTTCTTCTGAGCTGCCAGTTGGTCAGCTCCCTCAAAGGTTGGTAAACAGGTTGGAGATTTCTTCTGAGCTGCTAGTGGGTCAGCTCCCCCAAAGGTTATTAAACAGGTTGGAGATTTCTTCTGAGCTGCCAGTGGGTCAGCTCTCCCAAAGGTTGGTAAACAGGTTGGTGAGTTCTTCTGAGCTGCCAGTGGGTCAGCTCTCCCAAGGTTGGTAAACAGGTTGGTGAGTTCTTCTGAGCTGCCAGTGTGTCAGCTTCCCCAAAGGTTATTAAACAGGTTTGAGAGTTCTTCTGAGCTGCCAGTGGGTCAGCTCCCCCAAAGGTTTGTAAACAAGTTGGCGAGTTCTTCAGAGCTGCCAGTGGGTCAGCCCCCCAAACGCTGGGAAAGGGGAGCTGCCAGATAGTTAGCTCCCCGAAAGGTTGGTAAAGTTTGTTTTGTTGGATTGAGCTGCCAGTGGGTCAGCCCCCCAAACGCTGGGAAAAGGGAGCTGCCAGATGGTCAGCTCCCTGAAGGTTGCTAAAATTTGGTCAGTTGTACTGAGCTGCCAGTGGGTCAGCCCCCCCAAACGCTGGTAAAAGGGAGCTGCCAGTTGGTCAGCTCCCTCAAGGTTGGTAAACTTTGGTGAGTTGGACTGAGCTGCCAGTGGGTCAGCCCCACAAACTCTGGTAAAACGGAGCTGCCAAAAGGATATAGTCATAGTTGACATCTCTCCACTCTTGTCCTTTCCCCCTGCTTTTCCAATTCCTCTTCAAGTTTAATTACCCTGAGGGGGGCTTTTGATTCCTGAAAGTAGAATTGCAGAATAAATCAAATTAGCATTGTGAAAGTTGTTTTGTTGAATTGAGCTGCCAGTGGGTCAGCCCCCCAAACGCTGGAAAAAGGGAGCTGCCAGATGGTCAGCTCCCTCAAGGTTGGTAAACTTTGGTGAGATAGACTGAAGTGCCAGTGGGTCAGCCCCCAAACGCTGGTTAAAGGGAGCTGCCAGATGGTCAGCTCACTCAAGGTTGTTAAAGTTTGGTCAGTTGGCCTGAGCTGCCAGTGGGTCAGCCCCCCAAACTCTGGTAAAAGGGAGCTGCCAAAGGATACAGTCATAGTTGACATCTCTCCACTCTTGTCCTTACCCCCTGCTTTTACAATTCCTCTTGAAGTTTACTTACCCTGAGGGGGGCTTTTGATTCCTGAAAGTAGAATTGCAGAATAAATCAAATTAGCATTGTGAATGTTGTTTTGTTGGATTGAGCTGCCAGGGGGTCAGCCCCCCAAACACTGGTAAAAGGGAACTGCCAGATGGTCAGCTCGTCCAAAGTTTGGTAAATTTTGTTTTGTTGGATTGAGCTGCCAGTGGGTCAGCCCCCCCAAATGCTGGAAAAAGGGAGCTGCCAGATGGTCAGCTCCCTCTAGGTTGCTAAAATTTGGTCAGTTGTACTGAGCTGCCAGTGGGTCAGCCCCCCCCAAATGCTGGTAAAAGGGTTGCTGCCAGTTGGTCAGCTCCCTCAAGGTTGGTAAACTTTGGTGAGTTGGACTGAGATGCCAGTGGGTCAGCCCCCCAAACTCTGGTAAAAGGGAGCTGCCAAAAGGATACAGTAATAGTTGACATCTCTCCACTCTTGTCCTTTCCCCCTGCTTTTACAATTCCTCTTGAAGTTTACTTACCCTGAGGGGGGCTTTTGATTCCTGAAAGTAGAATTGCAGAATAAATCAAATTAGCATTGTGAAAGTTGTTTTGTTGGATTGAGCTGCCAGTGGGTCAGCCCCCCAAACGCTGGGAAAAGGGAGCTGCCAGATGGTCAGCTCCCTGAAGGTTGCTAAAATTTGGTCAGTTGTACTGAGCTGCCAGTGGGTCAGCCCCCCCAAACGCTGGTAAAAGGGAGCTGCCAGTTGGTCAGCTCCCTCAAGGTTGGTAAACTTTGGTGAGTTGGACTGAGCTGCCAGTGGGTCAGCCCCACAAACTCTGGTAAAAGGGAGCTGCCAAAAGGATATAGTCATAGTTGACATCTCTCCACTCTTGTCCTTTCCCCCTGCTTTTACAATTCCTCTTGAAGTTTAATTAACCTGAGGGGGGCTTTTGATTCCTGAAAGTAGAATTGCAGAATAAATCAAATTAGCATTGTGAAAGTTGTTTTGTTGAATTGAGCTGCCAGTGGGTCAGCCCCCCAAACGCTGGAAAAAGGGAGCTGCCAGATGGTCAGCTCCCTCAAGGTTGGTAAACTTTGGTGAGATAGACTGAAGTGCCAGTGGGTCAGCCCCCAAACGCTGGTTAAAGGGAGCTGCCAGATGGTCAGCTCACTCAAGGTTGTTAAAGTTTGGTCAGTTGGCCTGAGCTGCCAGTGGGTCAGCCCCCCAAACTCTGGTAAAAGGGAGCTGCCAAAGGATACAGTCATAGTTGACATCTCTCCACTCTTGTCCTTACCCCCTGCTTTTACAATTCCTCTTGAAGTTTACTTACCCTGACGGGGGCTTTTGATTCCTGAAAGTAGAATTGCAGAATAAATCAAATTAGCATTGTGAATGTTGTTTTGTTGGATTGAGCTGCCAGGGGGTCAGCCCCCCAAACACTGGTAAAAGGGAACTGCCAGATGGTCAGCTCGTCCAAAGTTTGGTAAATTTTGTTTTGTTGGATTGAGCTGCCAGTGGGTCAGCCCCCCCAAATGCTGGAAAAAGGGAGCTGCCAGATGGTCAGCTCCCTCAAGGTTGGTTAAGTTTGGTCAGTTGGACTGAAGTGCCAGTGGGTCAGCCCCCCAAATGCTGGTAAAAGGGTGCTGCCAGTTGGTCAGCTCCCTCAAGGTTGGTAAACTTTGGTGAGTTGGACGGAGATGCCAGTGGGTCAGACCCCAAAAGCCGGAAAAGGGGAGCTGCCAGATGGTCAGCTCCCTGAAGGTTGGTAAATTTTGGTTAATTGGACTGAGCTGCCAGTGGGTCAGCCCCGCAAACTCTGGTAAAAGGGAGCTGCCAAAAGGATACAGTCATAGTTGACATCTCTCCACTCTTGTCCTTACCCCCTGCTTTTACAATTCCTCTTGAAGTTTACTTACCCTGAGGGGGGCTTTTGATTCCTGAAAGTAGAATTGCAGAATAAATCAAATTAGCATTGTGAAAGTTGTTTTGTTGGATTGAGCTGCCAGTGGGTCAGCCCCCCAAACGCTGGAAAAAGGGAGCTGCCAGATGGTCAGCTCCCTCAAGGTTGGTTAAGTTTGGCCAGTTGATCTGAGCTGCCAGTGGGTCAGCCCCCAAACGCTGGTTAAAGGGAGCTGCCAGATGGTCAGCTCCCTCAAGGTTGTTAAAGTTTGGTCAGTTGGACTGAGCTGCCAGTGGGTCAGCTCCCCCAAAGGTTATTAAACAGGTTTGAGAGTTCTTCTGAGCTGCCAGTGGGTCAGCTCCCGCAAAGGATGGTAAACAGGTTTGAGAGTTCTTCTGAGCTGCCAGTGGGTCAGCTCCCCCAAAGGTTGGTAAACAGGTTGGAGATTTCTTCTGAGCTGCCAGTCCGTCAGCTCCCCCAAAGGTTGGTAAACAGGTTTGCGATTTCTTCTGAGCTGCCAGTCGGTCAGCTCCCCCAAAGGTTGGTAAACAGGTTGGAGATTTCTTCTGAGCTGCTAGTGGGTCAGCTCCCCCAAAGTTTATTAAACAGGTTGGAGATTTCTTCTGAGCTGCCAGTGGGTCAGCTCTCCCAAAGGTTGGTAAACAGGTTGGTGAGTTCTTCTGAGCTGCCAGTGGGTCAGCTTCCCAAAAGGTTATTAAACAGGTTTGAGAGTTCTTCTGAGCTGCCAGTGGGTCTGTTCCCCCAAAGGTTGGTAAACAGGTTGGCGAGTTCTTCAGAGCTGCCAGTGGGTCAGCCCCCCAAACGCTGGGAAAGGGGAGCTGCCAGATGGTCAGCTCCCCGAAAGGTTGCTAAAGTTTGTTTTGTTGGATTGAGCTGCCAGTGGGTCAGCCCCCCAAACGCTGGGAAAAGGGAGCTGCCAGATGGTCAGCTCCCTGAAGGTTGCTAAAATTTGGTCAGTTGTACTGAGCTGCCAGTGGGTCAGCCCCCCCAAACGCTGGTAAAAGGGAGCTGCCAGTTGGTCAGCTCCCTCAAGGTTGGTAAACTTTGGTGAGATAGACTGAAGTGCCAGTGGGTCAGCCCCCAAACGCTGGTTAAAGGGAGCTGCCAGATGGTCAGCTCACTCAAGGTTGTTAAAGTTTGGTCAGTTGGCCTGAGCTGCCAGTGGGTCACCCCCCCAAACTCTGGTAAATGGGAGCTGCCAAAGGATACAGTCATAGTTGACATCTCTCCACTCTTGTCCTTACCCCCTGCTTTTACAATTCCTCTTGAAGTTTACTTACCCTGAGGGGGGCTTTTGATTCCTGAAAGTAGAATTGCAGAATAAATCAAATTAGCATTGTGAATGTTGTTTTGTTGGATTGAGCTGCCAGGGGGTCAGCCCCCCAAACACTGGTAAAAGGGAACTGCCAGATGGTCAGCTCGTCCAAAGTTTGGTAAATTTTGTTTTGTTGGATTGAGCTGCCAGTGGGTCAGCCCCCCCAAATGCTGGAAAAAGGGAGCTGCCAGATGGTCAGCTCCCTCAAGGTTGGTTAAGTTTGGTCAGTTGGACTGAAGTGCCAGTGGGTCAGCCCCCCAAATGCTGGAAAAAGGGAGCTGCCAGATGGTCAGCTCCCTCAAGGTTGCTAAAATTTGGTCAGTTGTACTGAGCTGCCAGTGGGTCAGCCCCCCCCCAAATGCTGGTAAAAGGGTGCTGCCAGTTGGTCAGCTCCCTCAAGGTTGGTAACCTTTGGTGAGTTGGACTGAGCTGCCAGTGGGTCAGACTCCAAAAGCCGGAAAAGGGGAGCTGCCAGATGGTCAGCTCCCCGAAGGTTGGTAAATTTTGGTTATTTGGACTGAGCTGCCAGTGGGTCAGCTCCCCAAACTCTGGTAAAAGTGAGCTGCCAAAAGGATACAGTCATAGTTGACATCTCTCCACTCTTGTCCTTTCCCCCTGCTTTTACAATTCCTCTTGAAGTTTACTTACCCTGAGGGGGGCTTTTGATTCCTGAAAGTAGAATTGCAGAATAAATCAAATTAGCATTGTGAAAGTTGTTTTGTTGGATTGAGTTGCCAGTGGGTCAGCCCCCCAAACGCTGGAAAAAGGGAGCTGCCAGATGGTCAGCTCCCTCAAGGTTGGTTAAGTTTGGCCAGTTGGACTGAGCTGCCAGTGGGTCAGCCCCCAAACGCTGGTTAAAGGGAGCTGCCAGATGGTCAGCTCCCTCAAGGTTGTTAAAGTTTGGTCAGTTGGACTGAGCTGCCCGTGGGTCAGCTCCCCCAAAGGTTATTAAACAGGTTTGAGAGTTCTTCTGAGCTGCCAGTGGGTCAGCTCCCGCAAAGGTTGGTAAACAGGTTGGAGAGTTCTTCTGAGCCGCCAGTGGGTCAGCTCCCCCAAAGGTTAGTAAACAGGTTAGAGAGTTCTTTTGAGCTGCCAGTGGGTCAGCTCCCTCAAAGGTTGGTAAACAGGTTGGAGATTTCTTCTGAGCTGCCAGTGGGGTCAGCTCCCCCAAAGGTTGGTAATCAGGTTGGAGATTTCTTCTGAGCTGCCAGTTGGTCAGCTCCCTCAAAGGTTGGTAAACAGGTTGGAGATTTCTTCTGAGCTGCTAGTGGGTCAGCTCCCCCAAAGGTTATTAAACAGGTTTGAGATTTCTTCTGAGCTGCCAGTGGGTCAACTCTCCCAAAGGTTGGTAAACAGGTTGGTGAGTTCTTCTGAGCTGCCAGTGGGTCAGCTCTCCCAAGGTTGGTAAACAGGTTGGTGAGTTCTTCTGAGCTGCCAGTGTGTCAGCTTCCCCAAAGGTTATTAAACAGGTTTGAGAGTTCTTCTGAGCTGCCAGTGGGTCAGCTCCCCCAAAGGTTTGTAAACAAGTTGGCGAGTTCTTCAGAGCTGCCAGTGGGTCAGCCCCCCAAACGCTGGGAAAGGGGAGCTGCCAGATAGTTAGCTCCCCGAAAGGTTGGTAAAGTTTGTTTTGTTGGATTGAGCTGCCAGTGGGTCAGCCCCCCAAACGCTGGGAAAAGGGAGCTGCCAGATGGTCAGCTCCCTGAAGGTTGCTAAAATTTGGTCAGTTGTACTGAGCTGCCAGTGGGTCAGCCCCCCCAAACGCTGGTAAAAGGGAGCTGCCAGTTGGTCAGCTCCCTCAAGGTTGGTAAACTTTGGTGAGTTGGACTGAGCTGCCAGTGGGTCAGCCCCACAAACTCTGGTAAAACGGAGCTGCCAAAAGGATATAGTCATAGTTGACATCTCTCCACTCTTGTCCTTTCCCCCTGCTTTTCCAATTCCTCTTCAAGTTTAATTACCCTGAGGGGGGCTTTTGATTCCTGAAAGTAGAATTGCAGAATAAATCAAATTAGCATTGTGAAAGTTGTTTTGTTGAATTGAGCTGCCAGTGGGTCAGCCCCCCAAACGCTGGAAAAAGGGAGCTGCCAGATGGTCAGCTCCCTCAAGGTTGGTAAACTTTGGTGAGATAGACTGAAGTGCCAGTGGGTCAGCCCCCAAACGCTGGTTAAAGGGAGCTGCCAGATGGTCAGCTCACTCAAGGTTGTTAAAGTTTGGTCAGTTGGCCTGAGCTGCCAGTGGGTCAGCCCCCCAAACTCTGGTAAAAGGGAGCTGCCAAAGGATACAGTCATAGTTGACATCTCTCCACTCTTGTCCTTACCCCCTGCTTTTACAATTCCTCTTGAAGTTTACTTACCCTGAGGGGGGCTTTTGATTCCTGAAAGTAGAATTGCAGAATAAATCAAATTAGCATTGTGAATGTTGTTTTGTTGGATTGAGCTGCCAGGGGGTCAGCCCCCCAAACACTGGTAAAAGGGAACTGCCAGATGGTCAGCTCGTCCAAAGTTTGGTAAATTTTGTTTTGTTGGATTGAGCTGCCAGTGGGTCAGCCCCCCCAAATGCTGGAAAAAGGGAGCTGCCAGATGGTCAGCTCCCTCAAGGTTGGTTAAGTTTGGTCAGTTGGACTGAAGTGCCAGTGGGTCAGCCCCCCAAATGCTGGTAAAAGGGTGCTGCCAGTTGGTCAGCTCCCTCAAGGTTGGTAAACTTTGGTGAGTTGGACGGAGATGCCAGTGGGTCAGACCCCAAAAGCCGGAAAAGGGGAGCTGCCAGATGGTCAGCTCCCTGAAGGTTGGTAAATTTTGGTTAATTGGACTGAGCTGCCAGTGGGTCAGCCCCGCAAACTCTGGTAAAAGGGAGCTGCCAAAAGGATACAGTCATAGTTGACATCTCTCCACTCTTGTCCTTACCCCCTGCTTTTACAATTCCTCTTGAAGTTTACTTACCCTGAGGGGGGCTTTTGATTCCTGAAAGTAGAATTGCAGAATAAATCAAATTAGCATTGTGAAAGTTGTTTTGTTGGATTGAGCTGCCAGTGGGTCAGCCCCCCAAACGCTGGAAAAAGGGAGCTGCCAGATGGTCAGCTCCCTCAAGGTTGGTTAAGTTTGGCCAGTTGATCTGAGCTGCCAGTGGGTCAGCCCCCAAACGCTGGTTAAAGGGAGCTGCCAGATGGTCAGCTCCCTCAAGGTTGTTAAAGTTTGGTCAGTTGGACTGAGCTGCCAGTGGGTCAGCTCCCCCAAAGGTTATTAAACAGGTTTGAGAGTTCTTCTGAGCTGCCAGTGGGTCAGCTCCCGCAAAGGTTGGTAAACAGGTTTGAGAGTTCTTCTGAGCTGCCAGTGGGTCAGCTCCCCCAAAGGTTGGTAAACAGGTTGGAGATTTCTTCTGAGCTGCCAGTCCGTCAGCTCCCCCAAAGGTTGGTAAACAGGTTTGCGATTTCTTCTGAGCTGCCAGTCGGTCAGCTCCCCCAAAGGTTGGTAAACAGGTTGGAGATTTCTTCTGAGCTGCTAGTGGGTCAGCTCCCCCAAAGTTTATTAAACAGGTTGGAGATTTCTTCTGAGCTGCCAGTGGGTCAGCTCTCCCAAAGGTTGGTAAACAGGTTGGTGAGTTCTTCTGAGCTGCCAGTGGGTCAGCTTCCCAAAAGGTTATTAAACAGGTTTGAGAGTTCTTCTGAGCTGCCAGTGGGTCTGTTCCCCCAAAGGTTGGTAAACAGGTTGGCGAGTTCTTCAGAGCTGCCAGTGGGTCAGCCCCCCAAACGCTGGGAAAGGGGAGCTGCCAGATGGTCAGCTCCCCGAAAGGTTGCTAAAGTTTGTTTTGTTGGATTGAGCTGCCAGTGGGTCAGCCCCCCAAACGCTGGGAAAAGGGAGCTGCCAGATGGTCAGCTCCCTGAAGGTTGCTAAAATTTGGTCAGTTGTACTGAGCTGCCAGTGGGTCAGCCCCCCCAAACGCTGGTAAAAGGGAGCTGCCAGTTGGTCAGCTCCCTCAAGGTTGGTAAACTTTGGTGAGATAGACTGAAGTGCCAGTGGGTCAGCCCCCAAACGCTGGTTAAAGGGAGCTGCCAGATGGTCAGCTCACTCAAGGTTGTTAAAGTTTGGTCAGTTGGCCTGAGCTGCCAGTGGGTCACCCCCCCAAACTCTGGTAAATGGGAGCTGCCAAAGGATACAGTCATAGTTGACATCTCTCCACTCTTGTCCTTACCCCCTGCTTTTACAATTCCTCTTGAAGTTTACTTACCCTGAGGGGGGCTTTTGATTCCTGAAAGTAGAATTGCAGAATAAATCAAATTAGCATTGTGAATGTTGTTTTGTTGGATTGAGCTGCCAGGGGGTCAGCCCCCCAAACACTGGTAAAAGGGAACTGCCAGATGGTCAGCTCGTCCAAAGTTTGGTAAATTTTGTTTTGTTGGATTGAGCTGCCAGTGGGTCAGCCCCCCCAAATGCTGGAAAAAGGGAGCTGCCAGATGGTCAGCTCCCTCAAGGTTGGTTAAGTTTGGTCAGTTGGACTGAAGTGCCAGTGGGTCAGCCCCCCAAATGCTGGAAAAAGGGAGCTGCCAGATGGTCAGCTCCCTCAAGGTTGCTAAAATTTGGTCAGTTGTACTGAGCTGCCAGTGGGTCAGCCCCCCCCCAAATGCTGGTAAAAGGGTGCTGCCAGTTGGTCAGCTCCCTCAAGGTTGGTAACCTTTGGTGAGTTGGACTGAGCTGCCAGTGGGTCAGACTCCAAAAGCCGGAAAAGGGGAGCTGCCAGATGGTCAGCTCCCCGAAGGTTGGTAAATTTTGGTTATTTGGACTGAGCTGCCAGTGGGTCAGCTCCCCAAACTCTGGTAAAAGTGAGCTGCCAAAAGGATACAGTCATAGTTGACATCTCTCCACTCTTGTCCTTTCCCCCTGCTTTTACAATTCCTCTTGAAGTTTACTTACCCTGAGGGGGGCTTTTGATTCCTGAAAGTAGAATTGCAGAATAAATCAAATTAGCATTGTGAAAGTTGTTTTGTTGGATTGAGTTGCCAGTGGGTCAGCCCCCCAAACGCTGGAAAAAGGGAGCTGCCAGATGGTCAGCTCCCTCAAGGTTGGTTAAGTTTGGCCAGTTGGACTGAGCTGCCAGTGGGTCAGCCCCCAAACGCTGGTTAAAGGGAGCTGCCAGATGGTCAGCTCCCTCAAGGTTGTTAAAGTTTGGTCAGTTGGACTGAGCTGCCCGTGGGTCAGCTCCCCCAAAGGTTATTAAACAGGTTTGAGAGTTCTTCTGAGCTGCCAGTGGGTCAGCTCCCGCAAAGGTTGGTAAACAGGTTGGAGAGTTCTTCTGAGCCGCCAGTGGGTCAGCTCCCCCAAAGGTTAGTAAACAGGTTAGAGAGTTCTTTTGAGCTGCCAGTGGGTCAGCTCCCTCAAAGGTTGGTAAACAGGTTGGAGATTTCTTCTGAGCTGCCAGTGGGGTCAGCTCCCCCAAAGGTTGGTAATCAGGTTGGAGATTTCTTCTGAGCTGCCAGTTGGTCAGCTCCCTCAAAGGTTGGTAAACAGGTTGGAGATTTCTTCTGAGCTGCTAGTGGGTCAGCTCCCCCAAAGGTTATTAAACAGGTTTGAGATTTCTTCTGAGCTGCCAGTGGGTCAACTCTCCCAAAGGTTGGTAAACAGGTTGGTGAGTTCTTCTGAGCTGCCAGTGGGTCAGCTCTCCCAAGGTTGGTAAACAGGTTGGTGAGTTCTTCTGAGCTGCCAGT
Source organism: Eublepharis macularius (assembly GCF_028583425.1). Lineage (NCBI taxonomy): Eukaryota > Metazoa > Chordata > Lepidosauria > Squamata > Eublepharidae > Eublepharis > Eublepharis macularius. The sequence goes on from NC_072802.1 coordinate 19,012,080, forward strand.
GTGTCAGCTTCCCCAAAGGTTATTAAACAGGTTTGAGAGTTCTTCTGAGCTGCCAGTGGGTCAGCTCCCCCAAAGGTTTGTAAACAAGTTGGCGAGTTCTTCAGAGCTGCCAGTGGGTCAGCCCCCCAAACGCTGGGAAAGGGGAGCTGCCAGATAGTTAGCTCCCCGAAAGGTTGGTAAAGTTTGTTTTGTTGGATTGAGCTGCCAGTGGGTCAGCCCCCCAAACGCTGGGAAAAGGGAGCTGCCAGATGGTCAGCTCCCTGAAGGTTGCTAAAATTTGGTCAGTTGTACTGAGCTGCCAGTGGGTCAGCCCCCCCAAACGCTGGTAAAAGGGAGCTGCCAGTTGGTCAGCTCCCTCAAGGTTGGTAAACTTTGGTGAGTTGGACTGAGCTGCCAGTGGGTCAGCCCCACAAACTCTGGTAAAACGGAGCTGCCAAAAGGATATAGTCATAGTTGACATCTCTCCACTCTTGTCCTTTCCCCCTGCTTTTCCAATTCCTCTTCAAGTTTAATTACCCTGAGGGGGGCTTTTGATTCCTGAAAGTAGAATTGCAGAATAAATCAAATTAGCATTGTGAAAGTTGTTTTGTTGAATTGAGCTGCCAGTGGGTCAGCCCCCCAAACGCTGGAAAAAGGGAGCTGCCAGATGGTCAGCTCCCTCAAGGTTGGTAAACTTTGGTGAGATAGACTGAAGTGCCAGTGGGTCAGCCCCCAAACGCTGGTTAAAGGGAGCTGCCAGATGGTCAGCTCACTCAAGGTTGTTAAAGTTTGGTCAGTTGGCCTGAGCTGCCAGTGGGTCAGCCCCCCAAACTCTGGTAAAAGGGAGCTGCCAAAGGATACAGTCATAGTTGACATCTCTCCACTCTTGTCCTTACCCCCTGCTTTTACAATTCCTCTTGAAGTTTACTTACCCTGAGGGGGGCTTTTGATTCCTGAAAGTAGAATTGCAGAATAAATCAAATTAGCATTGTGAATGTTGTTTTGTTGGATTGAGCTGCCAGGGGGTCAGCCCCCCAAACACTGGTAAAAGGGAACTGCCAGATGGTCAGCTCGTCCAAAGTTTGGTAAATTTTGTTTTGTTGGATTGAGCTGCCAGTGGGTCAGCCCCCCCAAATGCTGGAAAAAGGGAGCTGCCAGATGGTCAGCTCCCTCAAGGTTGGTTAAGTTTGGTCAGTTGGACTGAAGTGCCAGTGGGTCAGCCCCCCAAATGCTGGTAAAAGGGTGCTGCCAGTTGGTCAGCTCCCTCAAGGTTGGTAAACTTTGGTGAGTTGGACGGAGATGCCAGTGGGTCAGACCCCAAAAGCCGGAAAAGGGGAGCTGCCAGATGGTCAGCTCCCTGAAGGTTGGTAAATTTTGGTTAATTGGACTGAGCTGCCAGTGGGTCAGCCCCGCAAACTCTGGTAAAAGGGAGCTGCCAAAAGGATACAGTCATAGTTGACATCTCTCCACTCTTGTCCTTACCCCCTGCTTTTACAATTCCTCTTGAAGTTTACTTACCCTGAGGGGGGCTTTTGATTCCTGAAAGTAGAATTGCAGAATAAATCAAATTAGCATTGTGAAAGTTGTTTTGTTGGATTGAGCTGCCAGTGGGTCAGCCCCCCAAACGCTGGAAAAAGGGAGCTGCCAGATGGTCAGCTCCCTCAAGGTTGGTTAAGTTTGGCCAGTTGATCTGAGCTGCCAGTGGGTCAGCCCCCAAACGCTGGTTAAAGGGAGCTGCCAGATGGTCAGCTCCCTCAAGGTTGTTAAAGTTTGGTCAGTTGGACTGAGCTGCCAGTGGGTCAGCTCCCCCAAAGGTTATTAAACAGGTTTGAGAGTTCTTCTGAGCTGCCAGTGGGTCAGCTCCCGCAAAGGTTGGTAAACAGGTTTGAGAGTTCTTCTGAGCTGCCAGTGGGTCAGCTCCCCCAAAGGTTGGTAAACAGGTTGGAGATTTCTTCTGAGCTGCCAGTCCGTCAGCTCCCCCAAAGGTTGGTAAACAGGTTTGCGATTTCTTCTGAGCTGCCAGTCGGTCAGCTCCCCCAAAGGTTGGTAAACAGGTTGGAGATTTCTTCTGAGCTGCTAGTGGGTCAGCTCCCCCAAAGTTTATTAAACAGGTTGGAGATTTCTTCTGAGCTGCCAGTGGGTCAGCTCTCCCAAAGGTTGGTAAACAGGTTGGTGAGTTCTTCTGAGCTGCCAGTGGGTCAGCTTCCCAAAAGGTTATTAAACAGGTTTGAGAGTTCTTCTGAGCTGCCAGTGGGTCTGTTCCCCCAAAGGTTGGTAAACAGGTTGGCGAGTTCTTCAGAGCTGCCAGTGGGTCAGCCCCCCAAACGCTGGGAAAGGGGAGCTGCCAGATGGTCAGCTCCCCGAAAGGTTGCTAAAGTTTGTTTTGTTGGATTGAGCTGCCAGTGGGTCAGCCCCCCAAACGCTGGGAAAAGGGAGCTGCCAGATGGTCAGCTCCCTGAAGGTTGCTAAAATTTGGTCAGTTGTACTGAGCTGCCAGTGGGTCAGCCCCCCCAAACGCTGGTAAAAGGGAGCTGCCAGTTGGTCAGCTCCCTCAAGGTTGGTAAACTTTGGTGAGATAGACTGAAGTGCCAGTGGGTCAGCCCCCAAACGCTGGTTAAAGGGAGCTGCCAGATGGTCAGCTCACTCAAGGTTGTTAAAGTTTGGTCAGTTGGCCTGAGCTGCCAGTGGGTCACCCCCCCAAACTCTGGTAAATGGGAGCTGCCAAAGGATACAGTCATAGTTGACATCTCTCCACTCTTGTCCTTACCCCCTGCTTTTACAATTCCTCTTGAAGTTTACTTACCCTGAGGGGGGCTTTTGATTCCTGAAAGTAGAATTGCAGAATAAATCAAATTAGCATTGTGAATGTTGTTTTGTTGGATTGAGCTGCCAGGGGGTCAGCCCCCCAAACACTGGTAAAAGGGAACTGCCAGATGGTCAGCTCGTCCAAAGTTTGGTAAATTTTGTTTTGTTGGATTGAGCTGCCAGTGGGTCAGCCCCCCCAAATGCTGGAAAAAGGGAGCTGCCAGATGGTCAGCTCCCTCAAGGTTGGTTAAGTTTGGTCAGTTGGACTGAAGTGCCAGTGGGTCAGCCCCCCAAATGCTGGAAAAAGGGAGCTGCCAGATGGTCAGCTCCCTCAAGGTTGCTAAAATTTGGTCAGTTGTACTGAGCTGCCAGTGGGTCAGCCCCCCCCCAAATGCTGGTAAAAGGGTGCTGCCAGTTGGTCAGCTCCCTCAAGGTTGGTAACCTTTGGTGAGTTGGACTGAGCTGCCAGTGGGTCAGACTCCAAAAGCCGGAAAAGGGGAGCTGCCAGATGGTCAGCTCCCCGAAGGTTGGTAAATTTTGGTTATTTGGACTGAGCTGCCAGTGGGTCAGCTCCCCAAACTCTGGTAAAAGTGAGCTGCCAAAAGGATACAGTCATAGTTGACATCTCTCCACTCTTGTCCTTTCCCCCTGCTTTTACAATTCCTCTTGAAGTTTACTTACCCTGAGGGGGGCTTTTGATTCCTGAAAGTAGAATTGCAGAATAAATCAAATTAGCATTGTGAAAGTTGTTTTGTTGGATTGAGTTGCCAGTGGGTCAGCCCCCCAAACGCTGGAAAAAGGGAGCTGCCAGATGGTCAGCTCCCTCAAGGTTGGTTAAGTTTGGCCAGTTGGACTGAGCTGCCAGTGGGTCAGCCCCCAAACGCTGGTTAAAGGGAGCTGCCAGATGGTCAGCTCCCTCAAGGTTGTTAAAGTTTGGTCAGTTGGACTGAGCTGCCCGTGGGTCAGCTCCCCCAAAGGTTATTAAACAGGTTTGAGAGTTCTTCTGAGCTGCCAGTGGGTCAGCTCCCGCAAAGGTTGGTAAACAGGTTGGAGAGTTCTTCTGAGCCGCCAGTGGGTCAGCTCCCCCAAAGGTTAGTAAACAGGTTAGAGAGTTCTTTTGAGCTGCCAGTGGGTCAGCTCCCTCAAAGGTTGGTAAACAGGTTGGAGATTTCTTCTGAGCTGCCAGTGGGGTCAGCTCCCCCAAAGGTTGGTAATCAGGTTGGAGATTTCTTCTGAGCTGCCAGTTGGTCAGCTCCCTCAAAGGTTGGTAAACAGGTTGGAGATTTCTTCTGAGCTGCTAGTGGGTCAGCTCCCCCAAAGGTTATTAAACAGGTTTGAGATTTCTTCTGAGCTGCCAGTGGGTCAACTCTCCCAAAGGTTGGTAAACAGGTTGGTGAGTTCTTCTGAGCTGCCAGTGGGTCAGCTCTCCCAAGGTTGGTAAACAGGTTGGTGAGTTCTTCTGAGCTGCCAGTGTGTCAGCTTCCCCAAAGGTTATTAAACAGGTTTGAGAGTTCTTCTGAGCTGCCAGTGGGTCAGCTCCCCCAAAGGTTTGTAAACAAGTTGGCGAGTTCTTCAGAGCTGCCAGTGGGTCAGCCCCCCAAACGCTGGGAAAGGGGAGCTGCCAGATAGTTAGCTCCCCGAAAGGTTGGTAAAGTTTGTTTTGTTGGATTGAGCTGCCAGTGGGTCAGCCCCCCAAACGCTGGGAAAAGGGAGCTGCCAGATGGTCAGCTCCCTGAAGGTTGCTAAAATTTGGTCAGTTGTACTGAGCTGCCAGTGGGTCAGCCCCCCCAAACGCTGGTAAAAGGGAGCTGCCAGTTGGTCAGCTCCCTCAAGGTTGGTAAACTTTGGTGAGTTGGACTGAGCTGCCAGTGGGTCAGCCCCACAAACTCTGGTAAAACGGAGCTGCCAAAAGGATATAGTCATAGTTGACATCTCTCCACTCTTGTCCTTTCCCCCTGCTTTTCCAATTCCTCTTCAAGTTTAATTACCCTGAGGGGGGCTTTTGATTCCTGAAAGTAGAATTGCAGAATAAATCAAATTAGCATTGTGAAAGTTGTTTTGTTGAATTGAGCTGCCAGTGGGTCAGCCCCCCAAACGCTGGAAAAAGGGAGCTGCCAGATGGTCAGCTCCCTCAAGGTTGGTAAACTTTGGTGAGATAGACTGAAGTGCCAGTGGGTCAGCCCCCAAACGCTGGTTAAAGGGAGCTGCCAGATGGTCAGCTCACTCAAGGTTGTTAAAGTTTGGTCAGTTGGCCTGAGCTGCCAGTGGGTCAGCCCCCCAAACTCTGGTAAAAGGGAGCTGCCAAAGGATACAGTCATAGTTGACATCTCTCCACTCTTGTCCTTACCCCCTGCTTTTACAATTCCTCTTGAAGTTTACTTACCCTGAGGGGGGCTTTTGATTCCTGAAAGTAGAATTGCAGAATAAATCAAATTAGCATTGTGAATGTTGTTTTGTTGGATTGAGCTGCCAGGGGGTCAGCCCCCCAAACACTGGTAAAAGGGAACTGCCAGATGGTCAGCTCGTCCAAAGTTTGGTAAATTTTGTTTTGTTGGATTGAGCTGCCAGTGGGTCAGCCCCCCCAAATGCTGGAAAAAGGGAGCTGCCAGATGGTCAGCTCCCTCTAGGTTGCTAAAATTTGGTCAGTTGTACTGAGCTGCCAGTGGGTCAGCCCCCCCCCCCCAAATGCTGGTAAAAGGGTTGCTGCCAGTTGGTCAGCTCCCTCAAGGTTGGTAAACTTTGGTGAGTTGGACTGAGATGCCAGTGGGTCAGCCCCCCAAACTCTGGTAAAAGGGAGCTGCCAAAAGGATACAGTAATAGTTGACATCTCTCCACTCTTGTCCTTTCCCCCTGCTTTTACAATTCCTCTTGAAGTTTACTTACCCTGAGGGGGGCTTTTGATTCCTGAAAGTAGAATTGCAGAATAAATCAAATTAGCATTGTGAAAGTTGTTTTGTTGGATTGAGCTGCCAGTGGGTCAGCCCCCCAAACGCTGGAAAAAGGGAGTTGCCAGATGGTCAGCTCCCTCAAGGTTGGTTAAGTTTGGCTAGTTGGACTGAGCTGCCAGTGGGTCAGCCCCCAAACGCTGGTTAAAGGGAGCTGCCAGATGGTCAGCTCCCTCAAGGTTGTTAAAGTTTGGTCAGTTGGACTGAGCTTCCAGTGGGTCAGCTCCCCCAAAGGTTATTAAACAGGTTTGAGAGTTCTTCTGAGCTGCCAGTGGGTCAGCTCCCTCAAAGGTTGGTAAACAGGTTGGAGAGTTCTTCTGAGCCGCCAGTGGGTCAGCTCCCCCAAAGGTTAGTAAACAGGTTTGAGAGTTCTTCTGAGCTGCCAGTGGGTCAGCTCCCTCAAAGGTTGGTAAACAGGTTGGAGATTTCTTCTGAGCTGCCAGTCGGTCAGCTCCCCCAAAGGTTGGTAAACAGGTTGGCGATTTCTTCTGAGCTGCCAGTCGGTCAGCTCCCCCAAAGGTTGGTAAACAGGTTGGAGATTTCTTCTGAGCTGCTAGTGGGTCAGCTCCCCCAAAGGTTATTAAACAGGTTGGAGATTTCTTCTGAGCTGCCAGTGGGTCAGCTCTCCCAAGGTTGGTAAACAGGTTGGTGAGTTCTTCTGAGCTGCCAGTGGGTCAGCTTCCCCAAAGGTTATTAAACAGGTTTGAGAGTTCTTCTGAGCTGCCAGTGGGTCAGCTCCCCCAAAGGTTGGTAAACAGGTTGGCGAGTTCTTCAGAGCTGCCAGTGGGTCAGCCCCCCAAACGCTGGGAAAGGGGAGCTGCCAGATGGTCAGCTCCCCGAAAGGTTGGTATAGTTTGTTTTGTTGGATTGAGCTGCCAGTGGGTCAGCCCCCCAAATGCTGGGAAAAGGGAGCTGCCAGATGGTCAGCTCCCTGAAGGTTGCTAAAATTTGGTCAGTTGTACTGAGCTGCCAGTGGGTCAGCCCCCCCAAACGCTGGTAAAAGGGAGCTGCCAGTTTGTCAGCTCCCTCAAGGTTGGTAAACTTTGGTGAGTTGGACTGAGCTGCCAGTGGGTCAGCCCCACAAACTCTGGTAAAAGGGAGCTGCCAAAGGATACAGTCATAGTTGACATCTCTCCACTCTTGTCCTTACCCCCTGCTTTTACAATTCCTCTTGAAGTTTACTTACCCTGAGGGGGGCTTTTGATTCCTGAAAGTAGAATTGCAGAATAAATCAAATTAGCATTGTGAATGTTGTTTTGTTGGATTGAGCTGCCAGGGGGTCAGCCCCCCAAACACTGGTAAAAGGGAACTGCCAGATGGTCAGCTCGTCCAAAGTTTGGTAAATTTTGTTTTGTTGGATTGAGCTGCCAGTGGGTCAGCCCCCCCAAATGCTGGAAAAAGGGAGCTGCCAGATGGTCAGCTCCCTCTAGGTTGCTAAAATTTGGTCAGTTGTACTGAGCTGCCAGTGGGTCAGCCCCCCCCCAAATGCTGGTAAAAGGGTGCTGCCAGTTGGTCAGCTCCCTCAAGGTTGGTAAACTTTGGTGAGTTGGACGGAGATGCCAGTGGGTCAGACCCCAAAAGCCGGAAAAGGGGAGCTGCCAGATGGTCAGCTCCCTGAAGGTTGGTAAATTTTGGTTAATTGGACTGAGCTGCCAGTGGGTCAGCCCCGCAAACTCTGGTAAAAGGGAGCTGCCAAAAGGATACAGTCATAGTTGCCATCTCTCCACTCTTGTCCTTTCCCCCTGCTTTTACAATTCCTCTTGAAGTTTACTTACCCTGAGGGGGGCTTTTGATTCCTGAAAGTAGAATTGCAGAATAAATCAAATTAGCATTGTGAAAGTTGTTTTGTTGGATTGAGCTGCCAGTGGGTCAGCCCCCCAAACGCTGGAAAAAGGGAGCTGCCAGATGGTCAGCTCCCTCAAGGTTGGTTAAGTTTGGCCAGTTGATCTGAGCTGCCAGTGGGTCAGCCCCCAAACGCTGGTTAAAGGGAGCTGCCAGATGGTCAGCTCCCTCAAGGTTGTTAAAGTTTGGTCAGTTGGACTGAGCTGCCAGTGGGTCAGCTCCCCCAAAGGTTATTAAACAGGTTTGAGAGTTCTTCTGAGCTGCCAGTGGGTCAGCTCCCGCAAAGGTTGGTAAACAGGTTTGAGAGTTCTTCTGAGCTGCCAGTGGGTCAGCTCCCCCAAAGGTTGGTAAACAGGTTGGAGATTTCTTCTGAGCTGCCAGTCGGTCAGCTCCCCCAAAGGTTGGTAAACAGGTTTGCGATTTCTTCTGAGCTGCCAGTCGGTCAGCTCCCCCAAAGGTTGGTAAACAGGTTGGAGATTTCTTCTGAGCTGCTAGTGGGTCAGCTCCCCCAAAGTTTATTAAACAGGTTGGAGATTTCTTCTGAGCTGCCAGTGGGTCAGCTCTCCCAAAGGTTGGTAAACAGGTTGGTGAGTTCTTCTGAGCTGCCAGTGGGTCAGCTTCCCAAAAGGTTATTAAACAGGTTTGAGAGTTCTTCTGAGCTGCCAGTGGGTCAGTTCCCCCAAAGGTTGGTAAACAGGTTGGCGAGTTCTTCAGAGCTGCCAGTGGGTCAGCCCCCCAAACGCTGGGAAAGGGGAGCTGCCAGATGGTCAGCTCCCCGAAAGGTTGGTAAAGTTTGTTTTGTTGGATTGAGCTGCCAGTGGGTCAGCCCCCCAAACGCTGGGAAAAGGGAGCTGCCAGATGGTCAGCTCCCTGAAGGTTGCTAAAATTTGGTCAGTTGTACTGAGCTGCCAGTGGGTCAGCCCCCCCAAACGCTGGTAAAAGTAGCTGCCAGTTGGTCAGCTCCCTCAAGGTTGGTAAACTTTGGTGAGTTGGACTGAGCTGCCAGTGGGTCAGCCCCACAAACTCTGGTAAAAGGGAGCTGCCAAAAGGATATAGTCATAGTTGACAACTCTCCACTCTTGTCCTTTCCCCCTGCTTTTACAATTCCTCTTGAAGTTTAATTACCCTGAGGGGGGCTTTTGATTCCTGAAAGTAGAATTGCAGAATAAATCAAATTAGCATTGTGAAAGTTGTTTTGTTGAATTGAGCTGCCAGTGGGTCAGCCCCCCAAACGCTGGAAAAAGGGAGCTGCCAGATGGTCAGCTCCCTCAAGGTTGGTAAACTTTGGTGAGATAGACTGAAGTGCCAGTGGGTCAGCCCCCAAACGCTGGTTAAAGGGAGCTGCCAGATGGTCAGCTCACTCAAGGTTGTTAAAGTTTGGTCAGTTGGCCTGAGCTGCCAGTGGGTCAGCCCCCCAAACTCTGGTAAAAGGGAGCTGCCAAAGGATACAGTCATAGTTGACATCTCTCCACTCTTGTCCTTACCCCCTGCTTTTACAATTCCTCTTGAAGTTTACTTACCCTGAGGGGGGCTTTTGATTCCTGAAAGTAGAATTGCAGAATAAATCAAATTAGCATTGTGAATGTTGTTTTGTTGGATTGAGCTGCCAGGGGGTCAGCCCCCCAAACACTGGTAAAAGGGAACTGCCAGATGGTCAGCTCGTCCAAAGTTTGGTAAATTTTGTTTTGTTGGATTGAGCTGCCAGTGGGTCAGCCCCCCCAAATGCTGGAAAAAGGGAGCTGCCAGATGGTCAGCTCCCTCTAGGTTGCTAAAATTTGGTCAGTTGTACTGAGCTGCCAGTGGGTCAGCCCCCCCCAAATGCTGGTAAAAGGGTGCTGCCAGTTGGTCAGCTCCCTCAAGGTTGGTAAACTTTGGTGAGTTGGACGGAGATGCCAGTGGGTCAGACCCCAAAAGCCGGAAAAGGGGAGCTGCCAGATGGTCAGCTCCCTGAAGGTTGGTAAATTTTGGTTAATTGGACTGAGCTGCCAGTGGGTCAGCCCCGCAAACTCTGGTAAAAGGGAGCTGCCAAAAGGATACAGTCATAGTTGACATCTCTCCACTCTTGTCCTTTCCCCCTGCTTTTACAATTCCTCTTGAAGTTTACTTACCCTGAGGGGGGCTTTTGATTCCTGAAAGTAGAATTGCAGAATAAATCAAATTAGCATTGTGAAAGTTGTTTTGTTGGATTGAGCTGCCAGTGGGTCAGCCCCCCAAACGCTGGAAAAAGGGAGCTGCCAGATGGTCAGCTCCCTCAAGGTTGGTTAAGTTTGGCCAGTTGATCTGAGCTGCCAGTGGGTCAGCCCCCAAACGCTGGTTAAAGGGAGCTGCCAGATGGTCAGCTCCCTCAAGGTTGTTAAAGTTTGGTCAGTTGGACTGAGCTGCCAGTGGGTCAGCTCCCGCAAAGGTTGGTAAACAGGTTTGAGAGTTCTTCTGAGCTGCCAGTGGGTCAGCTCCCCCAAAGGTTGGTAAACAGGTTGGAGATTTCTTCTGAGCTGCCAGTCGGTCAGCTCCCCCAAAGGTTGGTAAACAGGTTTGCGATTTCTTCTGAGCTGCCAGTCGGTCAGCTCCCCCAAAGGTTGGTAAACAGGTTGGAGATTTCTTCTGAGCTGCTAGTGGGTCAGCTCCCCCAAAGTTTATTAAACAGGTTGGAGATTTCTTCTGAGCTGCCATTGGGTCAGCTCTCCCAAAGGTTGGTAAACAGGTTGGTGAGTTCTTCTGAGCTGCCAGTGGGTCAGCTTCCCAAAAGGTTATTAAACAGGTTTGAGAGTTCTTCTGAGCTGCCAGTGGGTCAGTTCCCCCAAAGGTTGGTAAACAGGTTGGCGAGTTCTTCAGAGCTGCCAGTGGGTCAGCCCCCCAAACGCTGGGAAAGGGGAGCTGCCAGATGGTCAGCTCCCCGAAAGGTTGGTAAAGTTTGTTTTGTTGGATTGAGCTGCCAGTGGGTCAGCCCCCCAAACGCTAGGAAAAGGGAGCTGCCAGATGGTCAGCTCCCTGAAGGTTGCTAAAATTTGGTCAGTTGTACTGAGCTGCCAGTGGGTCAGCCCCCCCAAACGCTGGTAAAAGGGAGCTGCCAGTTGGTCAGCTCCCTCAAGGTTGGTAAACTTTGGTGAGTTGGACTGAGCTGCCAGTGGGTCAGCCCCACAAACTCTGGTAAAAGGGAGCTGCCAAAAGGATATAGTCATAGTTGACATCTCTCTACTCTTGTCCTTTCCCCCTGCTTTTACAATTCCTCTTGAAGTTTAATTACCCTGAGGGGGGCTTTTGATTCCTGAAAGTAGAATTGCAGAATAAATCAAATTAGCATTGTGAAAGTTGTTTTGTTGAATTGAGCTGCCAGTGGGTCAGCCCCCCAAACGCTGGAAAAAGGGAGCTGCCAGATGGTCAGCTCCCTCAAGGTTGGTAAACTTTGGTGAGATAGACTGAAGTGCCAGTGGGTCAGCCCCCAAACGCTGGTTAAAGGGAGCTGCCAGATGGTCAGCTCACTCAAGGTTGTTAAAGTTTGGTCAGTTGGCCTGAGCTGCCAGTGGGTCAGCCCCCCAAACTCTGGTAAAAGGGAGCTGCCAAAGGATACAGTCATAGTTGACATCTCTCCACTCTTGTCCTTACCCCCTGCTTTTACAATTCCTCTTGAAGATTACTTACCCTGAGGGGGGCTTTTGATTCCTGAAAGTAGAATTGCAGAATAAATCAAATTAGCATTGTGAATGTTGTTTTGTTGAATTGAGCTGCCAGGGGGTCAGCCCCCCAAACACTGGTAAAAGGGAACTGCCAGATGGTCAGCTCGTCCAAAGTTTGGTAAGTTTTGTTTTGTTGGATTGAGCTGCCAGTGGGTCAGCCCCCCCAAATGCTGGAAAAAGGGAGCTGCCAGATGGTCAGCTCCCTCTAGGTTGCTAAAATTTGGTCAGTTGTACTGAGCTGCCAGTGGGTCAGCCCCCCCCCCAAATGCTGGTAAAAGGGTGCTGCCAGTTGGTCAGCTCCCTCAAGGTTGGTAAACTTTGGTGAGTTGGACGGAGATGCCAGTGGGTCAGACCCCAAAAGCCGGAAAAGGGGAGCTGCCAGATGGTCTGCTCCCTGAAGGTTGGTAAATTTTGGTTAATTGGACTGAGCTGCCAGTGGGTCAGCCCCGCAAACTCTGGTAAAAGGGAGCTGCCAAAAGGATACAGTCATAGTTGACATCTCTCCACTCTTGTCCTTTCCCCCTGCTCTTACAATTCCTCTTGAAGTTTACTTACCCTGAGGGGGGCTTTTGATTCCTGAAAGTTGAATTGCAGAATAAATCAAATTAGCATTGTGAAAGTTGTTTTGTTGGATTGAGCTGCCAGTGGGTCAGCCCCCCAAACGCTGGAAAAAGGGAGCTGCCAGATGGTCAGCTCCCTCAAGGTTGGTTAAGTTTGGCCAGTTGATCTGAGCTGCCAGTGGGTCAGCCCCCAAACGCTGGTTAAAGGGAGCTGCCAGATGGTCAGCTCCCTCAAGGTTGTTAAAGTTTGGTCAGTTGGACTGAGCTGCCAGTGGGTCAGCTCCCCCAAAGGTTATTAAACAGGTTTGAGAGTTCTTCTGAGCTGCCAGTGGGTCAGCTCCCGCAAAGGTTGGTAAACAGGTTTGAGAGTTCTTCTGAGCTGCCAGTGGGTCAGCTCCCCCAAAGGTTGGTAAACAGGTTGGAGATTTCTTCTGAGCTGCCAGTCGGTCAGCTCCCCCAAAGGTTGGTAAACAGGTTTGCGATTTCTTCTGAGCTGCCAGTCGGTCAGCTCCCCCAAAGGTTGGTAAACAGGTTGGAGATTTCTTCTGAGCTGCTAGTGGGTCAGCTCCCCCAAAGTTTATTAAACAGGTTGGAGATTTCTTCTGAGCTGCCAGTGGGTCAGCTCTCCCAAAGGTTGGTAAACAGGTTGGTGAGTTCTTCTGAGCTGCCAGTGGGTCACCTTCCCAAAAGGTTATTAAACAGGTTTGAGAGTTCTTCTGAGCTGCCAGTGGGTCAGTTCCCCCAAAGGTTGGTAAACAGGTTGGCGAGTTCTTCAGAGCTGCCAGTGGGTCAGCCCCCCAAAAGCTGGGAAAGGGGAGCTGCCAGATGGTCAGCTCCTCGAAAGGTTGGTAAAGTTTGTTTTGTTGGATTGAGCTGCCAGTGGGTCAGCCCCCCAAACGCTGGGAAAAGGGAGCTGCCAGATGGTCAGCTCCCTGAAGGTTGCTAAAATTTGGTCAGTTGTACTGAGCTGCCAGTGGGTCAGCCCCCCCAAACGCTGGTAAAAGGGAGCTGCCAGTTGGTCAGCTCCCTCAAGGTTGGTAAACTTTGGTGAGTTGGACTGAGCTGCCAGTGGGTCAGCCCCACAAACTCTGGTAAAAGGGAGCTGCCAAAAGGATATAGTCATAGTTGACATCTCTCCACTCTTGTCCTTTCCCCCTGCTTTTACAATTCCTCTTGAAGTTTAATTACCCTGAGGGGGGCTTTTGATTCCTGAAAGTAGAATTGCAGAATAAATCAAATTAGCATTGTGAAAGTTGTTTTGTTGAATTGAGCTGCCAGTGGGTCAGCCCCCCAAACGCTGGAAAAAGGGAGCTGCCAGATGGTCAGCTCCCTCAAGGTTGGTAAACTTTGGTGAGATAGACTGAAGTGCCAGTGGGTCAGCCCCCAAACGCTGGTTAAAGGGAGCTGCCAGATGGTCAGCTCACTCAAGGTTGTTAAAGTTTGGTCAGTTGGCCTGAGCTGCCAGTGGGTCACCCCCCAAACTCTGGTAAAAGGGAGCTGCCAGATGGTCAGCTCGTCCAAAGTTTGGTAAATTTTGTTTTGTTGGATTGAGCTGCCAGTGGGTCAGCCCCCCCAAATGCTGGAAAAAGGGAGCTGCCAGATGGTCAGCTCCCTCAAGGTTGGTTAAGTTCGGTCAGTTGGACTGAAGTGCCAGTGGGTCAGCCCCCCAAATGCTGGAAAAAGGGAGCTGCCAGATGGTCAGCTCCCTCAAGGTTGCTAAAATTTAGTCAGTTGTACTGAGCTGCCAGTGGGTCAGCCCCCCCCAAATGCTGGTAAAAGGGTGCTGCCAGTTGGTCAGCTCCCTCAAGGTTGGTAAACTTTGGTGAGTTGGACTGAGCTGCCAGTGGGTCAGACTCCAAAAGCCGGAAAAGGGGAGCTGCCAGATGGTCAGCTCCCTGAAGGTTGGTAAATTTTGGTTATTTGGACTGAGCTGCCGGTGGGTCAGCCCCCCAAACTCTGGTAAAACTGAGCTGCCAAAAGGATACAGTCATAGTTGACATCTCTCCACTCTTGTCCTTTCCCCCTGCTTTTACAATTCCTCTTGAAGTTTACTTACCCTGAGGGGGGCTTTTGATTCCTGAAAGTAGAATTGCAGAATAAATCAAATTAGCATTGTGAAAGTTGTTTTGTTGGATTGAGCTGCCAGTGGGTCAGCCCCCCAAACGCTGGAAAAAGGGAGCTGCCAGATGGTCAGCTCCCTCAAGGTTGGTTAAGTTTGGCCAGTTGGACTGAGCTGCCAGTGGGTCAGCCCCCAAACGCTGGTTAAAGGGAGCTGCCAGATGGTCAGCTCCCTCAAGGTTGTTAAAGTTTGGTCAGTTGGACTGAGCTGCCCGTGGGTCAGCTCCCCCAAAGGTTATTAAACAGGTTTGAGAGTTCTTCTGAGCTGCCAGTGTGTCAGCTCCCGCAAAGGTTGGTAAACAGGTTGGAGAGTTCTTCTGAGCCGCCAGTGGGTCAGCTCCCCCAAAGGTTAGTAAACAGGTTAGAGAGTTCTTTTGAGCTGCCAGTGGGTCAGCTCCCTCAAAGGTTGGTAAACAGGTTGGAGATTTCTTCTGAGCTGCCAGTGGGGTCAGCTCCCCCAAAGGTTGGTAAACAGGTTGGAGATTTCTTCTGAGCTGCCAGTTGGTCAGCTCCCCCAAAGGTTGGTAAACAGGTTTGAGATTTCTTCTGAGCTGCCAGTGGGTCAGCTCTCCCAAAGGTTGGTAAACAGGTTGGTGAGTTCTTCTGAGCTGCCAGTGGGTCAGCTCTCCCAAGGTTGGTAAACAGGTTGGTGAGTTCTTCTGAGCTGCCAGTGTGTCAGCTTCCCCAAAGGTTATTAAACAGGTTTGAGAGTTCTTCTGAGCTGCCAGTGGGTCAGCTCCCCCAAAGGTTTGTAAACAAGTTGGCGAGTTCTTCAGAGCTGCCAGTGGGTCAGCCCCCCAAACGCTGGGAAAGGGGAGCTGCCAGATAGTCAGCTCCCCGAAAGGTTGGTAAAGTTTGTTTTGTTGGATTGAGCTGCCAGTGGGTCAGCCCCCCAAACGCTGGGAAAAGGAACTGCCAGATATTCAGCTCCCTGAAGGTTGCTAAAATTTGGTCAGTTGTACTGAGCTGCCAGTGGGTCAGCCCCCCCAAACGCTGGTAAAAGGGAGCTGCCAGTTGGTCAGCTCCCTCAAGGTTGGTAAACTTTGGTGAGTTGGACTGAGCTTCCAGTGGGTCAGCCCCACAAACTCTGGTAAAAGGGAGCTGCCAAAAGGATATAGTCATAGTTGACATCTCTCCACTCTTGTCCTTTCCCCCTGCTTTTACAATTCCTCTTGAAGTTTAATTACCCTGAGGGGGGCTTTTGATTCCTGAAAGTAGAATTGCAGAATAAATCAAATTAGCATTGTGAAAGTTGTTTTGTTGAATTGAGCTGCCAGTGGGTCAGCCCCCCAAACGCTGGAAAAAGGGAGCTGCCAGATGGTCAGCTCCCTCAAGGTTGGTAAACTTTGGTGAGATAGACTGAAGTGCCAGTGGGTCAGCCCCCAAACGCTGGTTAAAGGGAGCTGCCAGATGGTCAGCTCCCTCAAGGTTGTTAAAGTTTGGTCAGTTGGCCTGAGCTGCCAGTGGGTCAGCCCCCCAAACTCTGGTAAAAGGGAGCTGCCAAAGGATATAGTCATAGTTGACATCTCTCCACTCTTGTCCTTACCCCCTGCTTTTACAATTCCTCTTGAAGTTTACTTACCCTGACGGGGGCTTTTGATTCCTGAAAGTAGAATTGCAGAATAAATCAAATTAGCATTGTGAATGTTGTTTTGTTGGATTGAGCTGCCAGGGGGTCAGCCCCCCAAACACTGGTAAAAGGGAGCTGCCAGATGGTCAGCTCCTCCAATGTTTGGTAAATTTTGTTTTGTTGGATTGAGCTGCCAGTGGGTCAGCCCCCCCAAATGCTGGAAAAAGGGAGCTGCCAGATGGTCAGCTCCCTCTAGGTTGCTAAAATTTGGTCAGTTGTACTGAGCTGCCAGTGGGTCAGCCCCCCCCCAAATGCTGGTAAAAGGGTGCTGCCAGTTGGTCAGCTCCCTCAAGGTTGGTAAACTTTGGTGAGTTGGACTGAGATGCCAGTGGGTCAGACGCCTAAAGCCGGAAAAGGGGAGCTGCCAGATGGTCAGCTCCCTGAAGGTTGGTAAATTTTGGTTAATTGTACTGAGCTGCCAGTGGGTCAGCCCCGCAAACTCTGGTAAAAGGGAGCTGCCAAAAGGATACAGTCATAGTTGACATCTCTCCACTCTTGTCCTTTCCCCCTGCTTTTACAATTCCTCTTGAAGTTTATTTACCCTGAGGGGGGCTTTTGATTCCTGAAAGTTGAATTGCAGAATAAATCAAATTAGCATTGTGAAAGTTGTTTTGTTGGATTGAGCTGCCAGTGGGTCAGCCCCCCAAACGCTGGAAAAAGGGAGCTGCCAGATGGTCAGCTCCCTCAAGGTGGTTAAGTTTGGCCAGTTGGACTGAGCTGCCAGTGGGTCAGCCCCCAAACGCTGGTTAAAGGGAGCTGCCAGATGGTCAGCTCCCTCAAGGTTTTTAAAGTTTGGTCAGTTGGACTGAGCTGCCAGTGGGTCAGCTCCCCCAAAGGTTATTAAACAGGTTTGAGAGTTCTACTGAGCTGCCAGTGGGTCAGCTCCCGCAAAGGTTGGTAAACAGGTTTGAGATTTCTTCTGAGCTGCCAGTGGGTCAGCTCCCCCAAAGGTTGGTAAACAGGTTTGCGATTTCTTCTGAGCTGCCAGTCGGTCAGCTCCCCCAAAGGTTGGTAAACAGGTTGGAGATTTCTTCTGAGCTGCTAGTGGGTCAGCTCCCCCAAAGGTTATTAAAAAGGTTGGAGATTTCTTCTGAGCTGCCAGTGGGTCAGCTCTCCCAAAGGTTGGTAAACAGGTTGGTGAGTTCTGAGCTGCCAGTGGGTCAGCTCCCCCATAGGTTATTAAACAGGTTGGAGATTTCTTCTGAGCTGCCAGTGGGTCAACTCCCCCAATGATTATTTAGCAGGTTGGAGATTTCTTCTGAGCTGCCAGTGGGTCAGCTCTCCCAAGGTTGGTAAACAGGTTGGTGAGTTCTTCTGAGCTGCCACTGGGTCAGCTGCACCAAAGGTTATTAAACAGGTTGGAGAGTTCTTCTAAGCTGCCAGTGGGTCAGCTCCCCCAAAGGTTGGTAAACAGGTTGGAGTGTTCTTCAGAGCTGCCAGTGGGTCAGCCCCCCAAACGCTGGGAAAGGGGAGCTGCCAGATGGTCAGCTCCCCGAAAGGTTGGTAAAGTTTGTTTTGTTGGATTGAGCTGCCAGTGGGTCAGCCAACCAAAAGCAGGGAAAAGGGAGCTGCCAGATGGTCAGCTCCCTCAAGGTTGGTAAACTTTGGTGAGTTGGACTGAGCTGCCAGTGGGTCAGCCCCACAAACTCTGGTAAAAGGGAGCTGCCAAAAGGATACAGTCATAGTTGACATCTCTCCACTCATGTCCTTTCCCCCTGCTTTTACAATTCCTCTTGAGGTTTAATTACCCTGAGGGGGGCTTTTGATTCCTGAAAGTAGAATTGCAGAATAAATCAAATTAGCATTGTGAAAGTTGTTTTGTTGAATTTAGCTGCTAGTGGGTCAGCTCCCCCAAAGGTTATTAAAAAGGTTGGAGATTTCTTCTGAGCTGCCAGTGGGTCAGCTCTCCCAAAGGTTGGTAAACAGGTTGGTGAGTTCTGAGCTGCCAGTGGGTCAGCTCCCCCATAGGTTATTAAACAGGTTGGAGATTTCTTCTGAGCTGCCAGTGGGTCAACTCCCCCAATGATTATTTAGCAGGTTGGAGATTTCTTCTGAGCTGCCAGTGGGTCAGCTCTCCCAAGGTTGGTAAACAGGTTGGTGAGTTCTTCTGAGCTGCCACTGGGTCAGCTGCACCAAAGGTTATTAAACAGGTTGGAGAGTTCTTCTGAGCTGCCAGTGGGTCAGCTCCCCCAAAGGTTGGTAAACAGGTTGGAGTGTTCTTCAGAGCTGCCAGTGGGTCAGCCCCCCAAACGCTGGGAAAGGGGAGCTGCCAGATGGTCAGCTCCCCGAAAGGTTGGTAAAGTTTGTTTTGTTGGATTGAGCTGCCAGTGGGTCAGCCAACCAAAAGCAGGGAAAAGGGAGCTGCCAGATGGTCAGCTCCCTCAAGGTTGGTAAACTTTGGTGAGTTGGACTGAGCTGCCAGTGGGTCAGCCCCACAAACTCTGGTAAAAGGGAGCTGCCAAAAGGATACAGTCATAGTTGACATCTCTCCACTCATGTCCTTTCCCCCTGCTTTTACAATTCCTCTTGAGGTTTAATTACCCTGAGGGGGGCTTTTGATTCCTGAAAGTAGAATTGCAGAATAAATCAAATTAGCATTGTGAAAGTTGTTTTGTTGAATTTAGCTGCCAGTGGGTCAGCTCCCCAAACGCTGGAAAAAGGGAGCTACCAGATGGTCAGCTCCCTCAAGGTTGGTTAAGTTTGGTCAGTTGGACTGAAGTGCCAGTGGGTCAGCTCGCAAACGCTGGTTAAAGGGAGCTGCCAGATGGTCAGCTCCCTCAAGGTTGCTAAAGTTTGGTCAGTTGGACTGAGCTGCCAGTGGGTCAGCCCCCCAAACTCTGGTAAAAGGGAGCTGCCAAAAGGATACAGTCATAGTTGACATCTCTCCACTCTTGTCCTTTCCCCCTGCTTTTACAATTTCTCTTGTAGTTTAGTTACCCTGAGGGGGGCTTTTGATTCCTGAAAGTAGAATTGCAGAATAAATCAAATTAGTATTGTGAACATTGTTTTATTGGATTGAGCTGCCAGGGGGTCAGCCCCGCAAACACTGGTAAAAGGGAGCTGCCAGATGGTCAGCTCCTCCAAAGTTTGTTAAATTTTGTTTTGTTGGATTGAGCTGCCAGTGGGTCAGCCCCCCCAAAATGCTGGTTAAAGGGAGCTGCCAGATGGTCAGCTCCCTCAAGGTTGCTAAAATTTGGTCAGTTGTATTGAGCTGCCAGTGGGTCAGCCCCCCCAAATGCTGGTAAAAGGGAGCTGCCAGTTCGTCAGCTCCCTCAAGGTTGGTAAACTTTGGTGAGTTGGACTGAGCTGCCAGTGGGTCAGCCCCCCAAAAGCCGGAAAAGGGGAGCTGCCAGATGGTCAGCTCCCTGAAGGTTGGTAAATTTTGGTTAGTTGGACTGAGCTGCCAGTGGGTCAGCCCCCCAAACTCTGGTAAAAGCGAGCTGCCAAAAGGATACAGTCATAGTTGACATCTCTCCACTCTTGTCCTTTCCCCCTGCTTTTACAATTCCTCTTGAAGTTTACTTACCCTGAGGGGGGATTTTGATTTCTGAAAGTAGAATTGCAGAATAAATCAAATTACCATTGTGAAAGTTGTTTTGTTGGATTGAGCTGCCAGTGGGTTATCCCCCCCCCAAACGCTGGAAAAAGGGAGGTGCCAGATGGTCAGCTCCCTCACGGTTGGTTAAGTTTGACCAGTTGGACTGAGCTGCCAGATGGTCAGCTCCCTCAAGGTTGTTAAAGTTTGGTTAGTTGGACTGAGGTGCCATTGGGTCAGCTCCCCCAAAGGTTATTAAACAGGTTTGAGAGTTCTTCTGAGCTGCCAGTGGGTCAGCTCCCCCAAAGGTTGGTAAACTGGTTGGAGATTTCTTCTGAGCTGCCAGTGGGTCAGCTCCCCCAAAGGTTGTTAAACAGGTTGGCGATTTCTTCTGAGCTGCCAGTCGGTCAGGTCCCCCAAAGGTCGGTAAACAGGTTGGAGATTTCTTCTGAGCTGCTAGTGGGTCAGCTCCCCCAAAGGTTATTAAACAGGTTGGAGATTTCTTCTGAGCTGCCAGTGGGTCAGCTCTCCCAAAGGTTGGTAAACAGGTTGGTGAGTTCTTCTGAGCTGGCAGTGGGTCAGCTCCCCCAAAGGTTATTAAACAGGTTGGAGATTTCTTCTGAGCTGCCAGTTGGTCAGCTGCACCAAAGGTTATTAAACAGGTTGGAGAGTTCTTCTGAGCTGCCAGTGGGTCAGCTCCCCCAAAGGTTGGTAAACAGGTTGGCGTGTTCTTCAGAGCTGCCAGTGGGTCAGCCCCCCAAACGCTGGGAAAGGGGAGCTGCCTGATGGTCAGCTCCCCGCAAGGTTGGTAAAGTTTGTTTTGTTGGATTGAGCTGCCAGTGGGTCAGCCCCCCAAACGCTGGGAAAAGGGAGCTGCCAGATGGTCAGCTCCCTCAAGGTTGCTAAAATTTGGTCAGTTGTACTGAGCTGCCAGTGGGTCAGCCACCCCAAACGCTGGTAAAAGGGAGCTGCCAGTTGGTCAGCTCCCTCAAGGTTGGTAAACTTTGGTGAGTTGGACTGAGATGCCAGTGGGTCAGACGCCTAAAGCCGGAAAAGGGGAGCTGCCAGATGGTCAGCTCCCTGAAGGTTGGTAAATTTTGGTTAATTGTACTGAGCTGCCAGTGGGTCAGCCCCGCAAACTCTGGTAAAAGGGAGCTGCCAAAAGGATACAGTCATAGTTGACATCTCTCCACTCTTGTCCTTTCCCCCTGCTTTTACAATTCCTCTTGAAGTTTATTTACCCTGAGGGGGGCTTTTGATTCCTGAAAGTTGAATTGCAGAATAAATCAAATTAGCATTGTGAAAGTTGTTTTGTTGGATTGAGCTGCCAGTGGGTCAGCCCCCCAAACGCTGGAAAAAGGGAGCTGCCAGATGGTCAGCTCCCTCAAGGTTGGTTAAGTTTGGCCAGTTGGACTGAGCTGCCAGTGGGTCAGCCCCCAAACGCTGGTTAAAGGGAGCTGCCAGATGGTCAGCTCCCTCAAGGTTTTTAAAGTTTGGTCAGTTGGACTGAGCTGCCAGTGGGTCAGCTCCCCCAAAGGTTATTAAACAGGTTTGAGAGTTCTTCTGAGCTGCCAGTGGGTCAGCTCCCGCAAAGGTTGGTAAACAGGTTTGAGGTTTCTTCTGAGCTGCCAGTGGGTCAGCTCCCCCAAAGGTTGGTAAACAGGTTTGCGATTTCTTCTGAGCTGCCAGTCGGTCAGCTCCCCCAAAGGTTGGTAAACAGGTTGGAGATTTCTTCTGAGCTGCTAGTGGGTCAGCTCCCCCAAAGGTTATTAAAAAGGTTGGAGATTTCTTCTGAGCTGCCAGTGGGTCAGCTCTCCCAAAGGTTGGTAAACAGGTTGGTGAGTTCTGAGCTGCCAGTGGGTCAGCTCCCCCATAGGTTATTAAACAGGTTGGAGATTTCTTCTGAGCTGCCAGTGGGTCAACTCCCCCAATGATTATTTAGCAGGTTGGAGATTTCTTCTGAGCTGCCAGTGGGTCAGCTCTCCCAAGGTTGGTAAACAGGTTGGTGAGTTCTTCTGAGCTGCCACTGGGTCAGCTGCACCAAAGGTTATTAAAGAGGTTGGAGAGTTCTTCTGAGCTGCCAGTGGGTCAGCTCCCCCAAAGGTTGGTAAACAGGTTGGAGTGTTCTTCAGAGCTGCCAGTGGGTCAGCCCCCCAAACGCTGGGAAAGGGGAGCTGCCAGATGGTCAGCTCCCCGAAAGGTTGGTAAAGTTTGTTTTGTTGGATTGAGCTGCCAGTGGGTCAGCCCCCCAAACGCTGGGAAAAGGGAGCTGCCAGATGGTCAGCTCCCTCAAGGTTGGTAAACTTTGGTGAGTTGGACTGAGCTGCCAGTGGGTCAGCCCCACAAACTCTGGTAAAAGGGAGCTGCCAAAAGGATACAGTCATAGTTGACATCTCTCCACTCATGTCCTTTCCCCCTGCTTTTACAATTCCTCTTGAGGTTTAATTACCCTGAGGGGGGCTTTTGATTCCTGAAAGTAGAATTGCAGAATAAATCAAATTAGCATTGTGAAAGTTGTTTTGTTGAATTTAGCTGCCAGTGGGTCAGCTCCCCAAACGCTGGAAAAAGGGAGCTACCAGATGGTCAGCTCCCTCAAGGTTGGTTAAGTTTGGTCAGTTGGACTGAAGTGCCAGTGGGTCAGCCCGCAAACGCTGGTTAAAGGGAGCTGCCAGATGGTCAGCTCCCTCAAGGTTGCTAAAGTTTGGTCAGTTGGACTGAGCTGCCAGTGGGTCAGCCCCCCAAACTCTGGTAAAAGGGAGCTGCCAAAAGGATACAGTCATAGTTGACATCTCTCCACTCTTGTCCTTTCCCCCTGCTTTTACAATTTCTCTTGAAGTTTACTTACCCTGAGGGGGGCTTTTGATTCCTGAAAGTAGAATTGCAGAATAAATCAAATTAGTATTGTGAACATTGTTTTATTGGATTGAGCTGCCAGGGGGTCAGCCCCGCAAACACTGGTAAAAGGGAGCTGCCAGATGGTCAGCTCCTCCAATGTTTGGTAAATTTTGTTTTGTTGGATTGAGCTGCCAGTGGGTCAGCCCCCCCAAATGCTGGAAAAAGGGAGCTGCCAGATGGTCAGCTCCCTCTAGGTTGCTAAAATTTGGTCAGTTGTACTGAGCTGCCAGTGGGTCAGCCCCCCCAAACGCTGGTAAAAGGGAGCTGCCAGTTGGTCAGCTCCCTCAAGGTTGGTAAACTTTGGTGAGTTGGACTGAGATGCCAGTGGGTCAGACGCCTAAAGCCGGAAAAGGGGAGCTGCCAGATGGTCAGCTCCCTGAAGGTTGGTAAATTTTGGTTAATTGGACTGAGCTGCCAGTGGGTCAGCCCCGCAAACTCTGGTAAAAGGGAGCTGCCAAAAGGATACAGTCATAGTTGACATCTCTCCACTCTTGTCCTTTCCCCCTGCTTTTACAATTCCTCTTGAAGTTTATTTACCCTGAGGGGGGCTTTTGATTCCTGAAAGTTGAATTGCAGAATAAATCAAATTAGCATTGTGAAAGTTGTTTTGTTGGATTGAGCTGCCAGTGGGTCAGCCCCCCAAACGCTGGAAAAAGGGAGCTGCCAGATGGTCAGCTCCCTCAAGGTTGGGTAAGTTTGGCCAGTTGGACTGAGCTGCCAGTGGGTCAGCCCCCAAACGCTGGTTAAAGGGAGCTGCCAGATGGTCAGCTCCCTCAAGGTTTTTAAAGTTTGGTCAATTGGACTGAGCTGCCAGTGGGTCAGCTCCCCCAAAGGTTATTAAACAGGTTTGAGAGTTCTTCTGAGCTGCCAGTGGGTCAGCTCCCGCAAAGGTTGGTAAACAGGTTTGAGATTTCTTCTGAGCTGCCAGTCGGTCAGCTCCCCCAAAGGTTGGTAAACAGGTTGGAGATTTCTTCTGAGCTGCTAGTGGGTCAGCTCCCCCAAAGGTTATTAAAAAGGTTGGAGATTTCTTCTGAGCTGCCAGTGGGTCAGCTCTCCCAAAGGTTGGTAAACAGGTTGGTGAGTTCTGAGCTGCCAGTGGGTCAGCTCCCCCATAGGTTATTAAACAGGTTGGAGATTTCTTCTGAGCTGCCAGTGGGTCAACTCCCCCAATGATTATTTAGCAGGTTGGAGATTTCTTCTGAGCTGCCAGTGGGTCAGCTCTCCCAAGGTTGGTAAACAGGTTGGTGAGTTCTTCTGAGCTGCCACTGGGTCAGCTGCACCAAAGGTTATTAAACAGGTTGGAGAGTTCTTCTGTGCTGCCAGTGGGTCAGCTCCCCCAAAGGTTGGTAAACAGGTTGGAGTGTTCTTCAGAGCTGCCAGTGGGTCAGCCCCCCAAACGCTGGGAAAGGGGAGCTGCCAGATGGTCAGCTCCCCGAAAGGTTGGTAAAGTTTGTTTTGTTGGATTGAGCTGCCAGTGGGTCAGCCCCCCAAACGCTGGGAAAAGGGAGCTGCCAGATGGTCAGCTCCCTCAAGGTTGGTAAACTTTGGTGAGTTGGACTGAGCTGCCAGTGGGTCAGCCCCACAAACTCTGGTAAAAGGGAGCTGCCAAAAGGATACAGTCATAGTTGACATCTCTCCACTCATGTCCTTTCCCCCTGCTTTTACAATTCCTCTTGAGGTTTAATTACCCTGAGGGGGGCTTTTGATTCCTGAAAGTAGAATTGCAGAATAAATCAAATTAGCATTGTGAAAGTTGTTTTGTTGGATTGAGCTGCCAGTGGGTCAGCTCCCCAAACGCTGGAAAAAGGGAGCTACCAGATGGTCAGCTCCCTCAAGGTTCGTTAAGTTTGGTCAGTTGGACTGAAGTGCCAGTGGGTCAGCCCCCAAACGCTGGTTAAAGGGAGCTGCCAGATGGTCAGCTCCCTCAAGGTTGTTAAAGTTTGGTCAGTTGGACTGAGCTGCCAGTGGGTCAGCCCCCCAAACTCTGGTAAAAGGGAGCTGCCAAAAGGATACAGTCATAGTTGACATCTCTCCACTCTTGTCCTTTCCCCCTGCTTTTACAATTTCTCTTGAAGTTTACTTACCCTGAGGGGGGCTTTTGATTCCTGAAAGTAGAATTGCAGAATAAATCAAATTAGTATTGTGAACATTGTTTTATTGGATTGAGCTGCCAGGGGGTCAGCCCCGCAAATACTGGTAAAAGGGAGCTGCCAGATGGTCAGCTCCTCCAAAGTTTGTTAAATTTTGTTTTGTTGGATTGAGCTGCCAGTGGGTCAGCCCCCCCCAAATGCTGGTTAAAGGGAGCTGCCAGATGGTCAGCTCCCTCAAGGTTGCTAAAATTTGGTCAGTTGTATTGAGCTGCCAGTGGGTCAGCCCCCCCAAATGCTGGTAAAAGGGAGCTGCCAGTTCGTCAGCTCCCTCAAGGTTGGTAAACTTTGGTGAGTTGGACTGAGCTGCCAGTGGGTCAGCCCCCCAAAAGCCGGAAAAGGGGAGCTGCCAGATGGTCAGCTCCCTGAAGGTTGGTAAATTTTGGTTAGTTGGACTGAGCTGCCAGTGGGTCAGCCCCCCAAACTCTGGTAAAAGCGAGCTGCCAAAAGGATACAGTCATAGTTGACATCTCTCCACTCTTGTCCTTTCCCCCTGCTTTTACAATTCCTCTTGAAGTTTACTTACCCTGAGGGGGGCTTTTGATTTCTGAAAGTAGAATTGCAGAATAAATCAAATTACCATTGTGAAAGTTGTTTTGTTGGATTGAGCTGCCAGTGGGTTATCCCCCCCCCCAAACGCTGGAAAAAGGGAGGTGCCAGATGGTCAGCTCCCTCACGGTTGGTTAAGTTTGACCAGTTGGACTGAGCTGCCAGATGGTCAGCTCCCTCAAGGTTGTTAAAGTTTGGTTAGTTGGACTGAGGTGCCATTGGGTCAGCTCCCCCAAAGGTTATTAAACAGGTTTGAGAGTTCTTCTGAGCTGCCAGTGGGTCAGCTCCCCCAAAGGTTGGTAAACTGGTTGGAGATTTCTTCTGAGCTGCCAGTGGGTCAGCTCCCCCAAAGGTTGTTAAACAGGTTGGCGATTTCTTCTGAGCTGCCAGTCGGTCAGGTCCCCCAAAGGTCGGTAAACAGGTTGGAGATTTCTTCTGAGCTGCTAGTGGGTCAGCTCCCCCAAAGGTTATTAAACAGGTTGGAGATTTCTTCTGAGCTGCCAGTGGGTCAGCTCTCCCAAAGGTTGGTAAACAGGTTGGTGAGTTCTTCTGAGCTGGCAGTGGGTCAGCTCCCCCAAAGGTTATTAAACAGGTTGGAGATTTCTTCTGAGCTGCCAGTTGGTCAGCTGCACCAAAGGTTATTAAACAGGTTGGAGAGTTCTTCTGAGCTGCCAGTGGGTCAGCTCCCCCAAAGGTTGGTAAACAGGTTGGCGAGTTCTTCAGAGCTGCCAGTGGGTCAGCCCCCCAAACGCTGGGAAAGGGGAGCTGCCTGATGGTCAGCTCCCCGCAAGGTTGGTAAAGTTTGTTTTGTTGGATTGAGCTGCCAGTGGGTCAGCCCCCCAAACGCTGGGAAAAGGGAGCTGCCAGATGGTCAGCTCCCTCAAGGTTGCTAAAATTTGGTCAGTTGTACTGAGCTGCCAGTGGGTCAGCCCCCCCAAACGCTGGTAAAAGGGAGCTGCCAGTTGGTCAGCTCCCTTAAGGTTGGTAAACTTTGGTGAGTTGGACTGAGCTGCCAGTGGGTCAGTCCCACAAAAGCTTGAAAAAAGGAGCTGCCGGATGATCAGCTCCCTGAAGGTTGGTAAATTTTGGTTAATTGGACTGAGCTGCCAGTGGGTCAGCTCCACAAACTATGGTAAAAGGGAGCTGCCAAAAGGTTACAGTCATAGTTGACATCTCTCCACTCTTGTCCTTTCCCCCTGCTTTTACAATTCCTCTTGAAGTTTACTTACCCTGAGGGGGGCTTTTGATTCTTGAAAGTAGAATTGCAGAATAAATCAAATTAGCATTGTGAAAGTTGTTTTGTTGGATTGAGGTGCCAGTGGGTCAACCCCCCCAACGCTGGAAAAACGGAGCTACCAGATGGTCAGCTCCCTCAAGGTTGGTTAAGTTTGGTCAGTTGGACTGAAGTGCCAGTGGGTCAGCCCCCAAACGCTGGCTAAAGGGAGCTGCCAGATGGTCAGCTCCCTCAAGGTTGTTAAAGTTTGGTCAGTTGGACTGAGCTGCCAGTGGGTCAGCCCCCAAACTCTGGTAAAAGGGAGCTGCCAAAAGGATACAGTCATAGTTGACATCTCTCCACTCTTGTCCTTTCCCCCTGCTTTTACAATTCCTCTTGTAGTTTAGTTACCCTGAGGGGGGCTTTTGATTCCTGAATGTAGAATTGCAGAATAAATCAAATTAGCATTGTGAACGTTGTTTTGTTGGATTGAGCTGCCATTGGGTCAGCCCCCCAAACACTGGTTAAAGGGAGCTGCCAGATGGTCAGCTCCTCCAAAGTTTGGTAAATTTTTTTTTTGTTGGATTGAGCTGCCAGTGGGTCAGCCCCCCAAACACTGGAAAAAGGGAGCTGCCAGATGGTCAGCTCCCTCAAGGTTGTTTAAGTTTGGCCAGTTGGACTGAGCTGCCAGTGGGTCAGCCGCCAAATGCTGGTTAAAGGGAGCTGCCAGATGGTCAGCTCCCTCAAGGTTGGTTAAGTTTGGCCAGTTGGACTGAGCTGCCAGTGGGTCAGCCGCCAAATGCTGGTTAAAGGGTGCTGCCAGATGGTCAGCTCCTTCAAGGTTTTTAAAGTTTGGTGAGTTCTTCTGAGCTGTCAGTGGGTCAGCTCCCCCAAAGGTTATTAAACAGGTTGGAGATTTCTTCTGAGCTGCCAGTGGGTCCGCTCCCCCAAAGGCTGGTAAAAGGGAGCTGCCAGATGGTCAGCTCCTTCAAGGTTGGTAAAGTTTGTTTTGTTGGACTGAGCTGCCAGTGGGTAAGCCATCCAAATGCTGCTAAAAGGGAGCTGCCAGATGGTCAGCTCGCCCAAAGGTTGGTAAAGTTTGTTTTGTTGGAATGAGCTGCCAGTGGGTCAGCCACCCAAAGGCTGGTAAAAGGGAGCTGCCAGATGGTCAGCTCCCTTAAGGTTGGTAAAATTTGGTCAGTTGGACTGAGCTGCCAGTGGGTCAGCCTCCCCAAATGCTGGTAAACGTGTGCTACCTGTTGGTCAGCTCCCTCAGGGTTGGTAAACTTTGGTGCGTTAGACTGAGCTGTCAGTGGGTCAGCTCCCTAAAAGCTGGAAAAAGGGAGCTGCCAGACAGTCAGTTCTCCAGAGATGGTTCAAAGTTTGGTCATCCCCCTAAATGCCCATTGGTCAGCTCCCCAAAGTTTGATGAACGTTCGGCCCGTTGGTCTGAGCTGCCATCGGTTCAGCTCCCCAAAGAATGTTCATCAGGTTGTTCAGAAATCTGAGCTGCCAACATGTGTCCTCCCCTTGGTGGTCTTAGATAGGGCTCTTCCTCAATGAAAGTTTCATTGGGCTTAATATTTCTTTTTAAGGATACAGTCATAGTTGACATCTCTCCACTCTTGTCCTTTCCCCCTGCTTTTACAATTCCTCTTGAAGTTTACTTACCCTGAGGGGGGCTTTTGATTCCTGAAAGTAGAATTGCAGAATAAATCAAATTAGCATTGTGAACGTTGTTTTGTTGGACTGAGCTGCCAGTGGGTCAGCCGCCAAATGCTGGTTAAAGGGTGCTGCCAGATGGTCAGCTCCTTCAAGGTTTTTAAAGTTTGGTGAGTTCTTCTGAGCTGCCAGTGGGTCAGCTCCCCCAAAGGTTATTAAACAGGTTGGAGATTTCTTCTGAGCTGCCAGTGGGTCCGCTCCCCCAAAGGCTGGTAAAAGGGAGCTGCCAGATGGTCAGCTCCTTCAAGGTTGGTAAAGTTTGTTTTGTTGGACTGAGCTGCCAGTGGGTAAGCCATCCAAATGCTGCTAAAAGGGAGCTGCCAGATGGTCAGCTCGCCCAAAGGTTGGTAAAGTTTGTTTTGTTGGAATGAGCTGCCAGTGGGTCAGCCACCCAAAGGCTGGTAAAAGGGAGCTGCCAGATGGTCAGCTCCCTTAAGGTTGGTAAAATTTGGTCAGTTGGACTGAGCTGCCAGTGGGTCAGCCTCCCCAAATGCTGGTAAACGTGTGCTACCTGTTGGTCAGCTCCCTCAGGGTTGGTAAACTTTGGTGCGTTAGACTGAGCTGTCAGTGGGTCAGCTCCCTAAAAGCTGGAAAAAGGGAGCTGCCAGACAGTCAGTTCTCCAGAGATGGTTCAAAGTTTGGTCATCCCCCTAAATGCCCATTGGTCAGCTCCCCAAAGTTTGATGAACGTTCGGCCCGTTGGTCTGAGCTGCCATCGGTTCAGCTCCCCAAAGAATGTTCATCAGGTTGTTCAGAAATCTGAGCTGCCAACATGTGTCCTCCCCTTGGTGGTCTTAGATAGGGCTCTTCCTCAATGAAAGTTTCATTGGGCTTAATATTTCTTTTTAAGGATACAGTCATAGTTGACATCTCTCCACTCTTGTCCTTTCCCCCTGCTTTTACAATTCCTCTTGAAGTTTACTTACCCTGAGGGGGGCTTTTGATTCCTGAAAGTAGAATTGCAGAATAAATCAAATTAGCATTGTGAACGTTGTTTTGTTGGATTGAGCTGCCATTGGGTCAGCCCCCCAAACACTGGTAAAAGGGAGCTGCCAGATGGTCAGCTCCTCCAAAGTTTGGTAAATTTTTTTTTGTTGGATTGAGCTGCCAGTGGGTCAGCCCCCTCCAAACGCTGGAAAAAGGGAGCTGCCAGATGGTCAGCTCCCTCAAGGTTGGTTAAGTTTGGCCAGTTGGACTGAGCTGCCAGTGGGTCAGCCGCCAAATGCTGGTTAAAGGGAGCTGCCAGATGGTCAGCTCCCTCAAGGTTGGTTAAGTTTGGCCAGTTGGACTGAGCTGCCAGTGGGTCAGCCGCCAAATGCTGGTTAAAGGGTGCTGCCAGATGGTCAGCTCCTTCAAGGTTTTTAAAGTTTGGTGAGTTCTTCTGAGCTGCCAGTGGGTCAGCTCCCCCAAAGGTTATTAAACAGGTTGGAGATTTCTTCTGAGCTGCCAGTGGGTCCGCTCCCCCAAAGGCTGGTAAAAGGGAGCTGCCAGATGGTCAGAGAATTGCAGAATAAATCAAATTACCATTGTGAAAGTTATGCCTAGATGTTCACTTTCAGATTCACCTTTGTCCTTTCCTTGCAGCTTGTAAGCATATTTCATCTATTAACTCCTTTATTATATTTTTAAAATTATTACACATCTGGAATATCATGTTTACTTTTAGCCAGCTATTCTGTTTCATTCATCCAATTTCCATTTTCTTTTCATTTTTACCTGTTCGTTTTTTCCTCTTAATTCCATAACTTCAGTCATAAAATCTAAAAAGGATTAGAAGCCCTAAATAGTAAAGATTAGATTCAAACCTATGAAAACAGCAAGAGCAGAACTATATTAAAGGGCTCGCTCTCAAAAGCAACTTTTAAAAAACCCTTTTGTACAAAGTAGCTGGTTTAAGAGATTACAGAGGCCACGACTAGCGGCCTCATCCATCATGAACTTCTCCAGGGATTTTTATACCTGCCAGGTACGGCAGCTGTAGATGAGTTCAAGTCTCCAGAAACACTGGCTTAGTCCCAAAGAGTTCGGGGGGTTTTATGGGCAACCTTATACTCTGTAGGCAGAGGGCACTTTATGATCTCACAGGGGCGATGATGCAGGCTGTGTGTCACAGTCAGGCTAATGATAAGGTAATGATAAGGGTGTCAAACTCTGGCCACATATGAGAAGGATAAGGAGCGGCCTGAGGGGGTTAGGATATCTGTTAGGAAAATGGCACAGGAGAGAAGCGTTAACCCCCCTCCTCAACACTGTGGCCCAGTTTCAGATAAGAACACACTGCCTCCTACAACAGCAGCGTCACATCGAGTTTGGCCACTAGATAGCCACCTCTCTCTGTTGATCTTGAACCCTGGTGTCCTTTCAGCCAAGAGATTGTCACTCTCTTCACAATCGAGTTTCTAGGTTCCCATATTTCTTTTTCTACTAGGGTTGCAGATCTCTAGGCAGGCCCTGGAGATCTTCCAGAATTAGACCTGCTCTCCAGATGACAGGGATCAGTTCCCCTGCAGAAAATGGCTGCTTTGGGAGGTGGTTCCTAGGGTATTATACCCTGCTAAGTCCCTCGCCTTCCCAAACCCTGCTTTCCTCAGGCTGCCCCCCACCCCCCAAGTCTCCAGGCGTTTCCCAGTGCAGAGTTGACTACCTTCCTTTCTACACCAGTGAAAGGTTCTTTCTCCTCTTCTGCTTCATCCTCCTCTGTGTCTTTTAATTCTTCTCTCTGTAACTCTCTTCTCAGTCACCAACTGTCACCCCCCACAACATTCTTTTATCGCCATGGGAAGCAACTGCAGCTGGTCATTCATTCTGATTCCACACCCCACAACACACCCACAGAGGCAAACCAGCCCCTTGAGGCACAGTTTTTACTAAAGGAGAAATTGGGAGCTTCCTAAATATTTCTGGTTCCAGGACATTTTCCTGTCGTTATCACACCTATCCTTAAGTGCCCACTGCCGGTGACATTGTCTTCGCATGCTCTCCGGGCCCGCCATGAGGACTTCTGATCAGATGCGCTTTCTGTGTTCTGTGCTCAGACATCAGTTCCCAGATGTGCAAGGGCCCGATTCAGAATGCAGCCGTGGTGTGTCTCTCCTTTGCATGGATTTCCTGACCTGAAACTATCCCTGAGAATCACTGTTTCTTTCCACTGAGAAAAATTACATGTATTGAGGCCTAAGATAAGCACGCAAAAAAAGCTTAGAGTGGGGTGCTCCAGCTAATCCAGCGCCTGTCCCATATGGTGGCCAGCCAGGTACTCTGGAGGGCCAACAACAGGACAGAAAGGCTGAGGTCTTGCCCTGATGTTGCCTCCTGCCACAGGGATTGAGAGGGTCACTGCCAATGCCTCTTAGTCACCGTGGTTAGGAGTCACTGATGCATTTACCTTCCATGAATTTATCTAATCCCCTTTTAAAGCCACTTATGCTTGTAGTGAATCCCCCAGCAGCAAATTCCAAATGTTAACCACTACGATCTGGAAGAACAAGGTTCAATTTGCACTCTGCCACGGAAGTTTGCTAGGTGACCTTGAGCTAATCACGTACTAGCTAAGTCTATCTACCTCACAGGGTTGTTGTGAGGATAAATTGGAGGGGAGGACAATGATGTGAGCTGCTTTCGGCCCCCATTGGGTGGATGGGTGAGTGAGTGAAGTTCTAGTCTCAGCATCCCCGTGAGAATACCTTCAGATCACACAGAAGACTGGGTTAGATCTGGTGGTCCTCCCTGTCGCTCCTTTATCAAAAGACACATCCAGCTTGCTGTGGCTTTCAGAAGATCATTCAGGGAAGTTTACCTCCTGTTAATGATCTTCTAATTCAGAAACACTTAATAAATTCCTGTGGTGACCAAGCACTCCATCCCTTTCTAAAATACCCTTTCCTCTGTGTCTGATTAAACCCTTTGTCCATGTTACCAAATCCCACAAGTGCTGCCAGCTGACAGAAAGTCTAAATGGCGAGATGGATTTGACATCACAGAAAGCTCAACATATCATGGAGTCTGGCAGTTCTGGTATTATCGGCCAGCTAGCAGAATGACCACTGAATGGTTTCCACCACAGCTCTAGATTGGTCATGATCCCCCCCATAGGACCATGGAAAGTGAAGGCCTTTCTCCTCCAGTCTCCTTCTGGGATAAAGACAATGGGATAGTTGTTTACTGTTTTTTGCCCAGTGTTCTACATCTCGATAAAGGCTCATTTACTCATATGTGGTTCTCATCCATCCATATTGATGAAACAGGGGGAGAGGTGACCCCAATGGCCAGGGCTTTTTTTCAGCTGGAACGTGGTGGAACGGCATTCCGGAACCTCTTGAAAACGGTCACATGGCTGGTGCCCCCGCCCATGATCTCCAGACAGAGGGGAGTTTAGATGGCCCTCTGCGCCACTGAGCTGCACGGAGGGCAATCTAAACTCCCCTCTGTGTGGAGATCAGGGGGTGGGGCCACCAGCCATGTGACCATTTTCTCTGAGTGCAACTCACTGAGTTCCACCACCTCTTTTCCCTGAAAAAAAAGCCCTGGATGGGGAGCAGTAAGCAGCGGGGTAATGGTATAAGAGGGCAGCCTCAGGTGGTATACCTTGTTAAGCTGGTACTGCTGGGCAGAATCATGGGGGAAATTTTGCCATTTATTTTTCAAAAGAGAAGCACATTATGAAATGTTAAAGACCCCTTAAAATACTGACCTTTGGCCAGCTCATGCCTTTGGATGTAAGTTTCCCGAGATAACGGCTCCTCTATTTGATAGTTGTCAGGATCTTGAAAGAATACAGTGCCCATTTTATTGGAAAATACCCAGTCAGGCAAATGGTTGATCTGCAGTTTGCTTTCAGACGTTAGTTTCAATTCTGGAAAAGATCCCAGAAATTGCAAACCAGTTTTAAACTGTCCGGTGAGTAAAATAAATTTCCCTGTAAACTTCAGAGTTGATTATTTTTCCATTTGGGACCTAGCGGCCTTTGCCAATGGAACACAGCTCTGAAATGCCCTTGATAACCTTTATCATCTTTCTTGTCCAGGAAAGGTTGTGGGGGGGGAGATGTTACTACCTGGACAGTACTTAGCTGTTTGCTGCTGAGAAGCCATAATCATCTGATTTGGAAAGATTATACCCCTGTGTGGTTCAGCGAGTTTAGAATTTGTATTCTCTGTAAGCCATTCTTAGAGAATCCTTTTAAGGGCCGCTTTTGGATGACCTTCTCAGTAGGTACGCAATGTCTGTACACTTGTGAACCCTGTTGTCATTACAATGGCAGAGACGTTGGGAAACAATGGACAAAGAGCACAGGGTCTCTTGTTAAAGCAGAAAAGAAACAAAGCGAAATGGAAATGGGAGTTGGGAGGTGTCCAGAGCTTTTTTGGCAGCCTGGATGTTCAGGCCCAGTTGCCAGATCACGCATCCATCAGAGACCTACTCTGCGCTTAGAAACAGAACAGGCATGTCCAGGCATTCAATGTGCTAACAGGCGTTCTTGAGGAATGAAGATTAGTGCATTAGGAAAAGGACAGAGCGCTCATTAGCATGCGCCTTTCCCTAGCAAGCCCTCTGTTGGCTTCTTGTCATCGAGCCAAAGAATACGGCTGCATGGGCTCGCCAAGTTTCTGTTCTGCTACCTGTCTAGTAGGACCTGCTCTTTCCAGATTAGGTTGGCCGACTGGTTCCCAGGTAGATTGGATCTTCTGTTTTGCAGCCTAAAACACAGGGAATAAAATAAATTATAACTCATTCCTAAAACCATTGAACGTCCCCTCCCCACCCAATCTGACACGTGTGCGTTTTTAGACACCTAATTCTAGTATTTGGCAAAACTGATAATAAATGGAAACAAGACAGATGGGAGAATTACAAATGACTATTTATACAAGGAACTTTACAGGAAACTTCAAAAATGTGTAGACTGCTTCTAGTGTCAGCGGAAGACATGCTTTGCATGCAGAAAGCTTTAAATCTAACTCTTAGAATCCGATTCAGGTTCTGGCCAGAAGCAGGAACCCCAACTGAGGCTCTCTTTGACAAAGTCCCTTGATTTCCAGTAATGACTACTTTTAAGTAGATTTATTAATTTGTATTTGTTTGATTTGATAACCTATCTCCTCTCAGGACAGTAACAATATTTTAACCGCAAAATCCCCCGTGATCTAGATTGAAGCCTCTTATCTTCTTTCTTCTTTGACCACCAAATGCCAATTGGTGGGTTGGGGGTGGGGGGGGGGGGAAGACCATATGCTACATCTGGAAGGCATCTAGATTTTGGTTTTGCAGTGTCTCTAGGGATTGCTTGAAAGACACTCACCAAAATGCCTCTGTGTGTACCCTTGCGATCCTGACTTGATACATCGATGGAATACATAAAACAGTATTCCTAGTTGATCTTTGAGACTGTAGTTGAGATCCGGTGCAAAGATGGTCTCTAAGATATCTTAGATGGTTGTAGGTCATCTCCAGCACCTTCCTATTAGCAACAGAAAACTCTGCCACTGTTCTTGCTTTGAAGATTGAGATTTTTGGAATCAAACCAGGCCAGCACTTTCCCAAACCAGCTCTTAAAGAACTCATTCCATAAAGGTAATTCCCCTCCACTTCTAGATGACCAGTCCTGATGTTTAACCCCTTTTATTATTTGAAAGTTCTTCCCAGTGACCAATGGGGAAAGGCCAAGTCTCAGTGGTAGAACATTAGACCTGAAGGATGGTCTAATACAGTCACTCAGCAGGTGGGGCTAAGATTAGGAAGTGGGAGAAAGAGAGAGGAGATATACTTTCCTTGTTTTATTTTAAACTGTGTTGATCAACAAGGAAAAGCAGTACGGAAATATAGCAAGTCCCTCCCTTTACATCCGGATCCCATTATTTCCAAATGACTAATGTCCTTTCTTCATTGCAGAAGGATGACTCCTCTTCGTCAGAAGGTGGAACTGACCATAACCCAAAGTTGTTCCGGTCCCTTACTGGTAAGCTGGAGGATGTTAGGCGGAGTTGGCCAAACACCACCCCTATTGGGATTCTGTGTGTTTTTTCCCAATGGCGCTTACACACAAATGGAACTTGGTTGGTTGCTCCCCATGGTGGGTCTAGATTTTTTCACTCAGCTCTAAGGTGAGACGTCACAGTAATGCTTGCTCTGAATCACACCTTGTTTTTTAAAATGACACCCCAAAATACAGATTATTTTTTCCCTTTAAATGCTATCCAAAGACAGAGATTAGAAGCAGGACAATGTTGCCCTCTTCGGAAGCTGCTGTCCATAGTGAGTCGTGTATTTGGCCCTGATTGCATCTGTTACACCATAAGCGATGACAGTGCCGAATACCCTTTCTCTTTGGAAAGGGGAGCTCTGTGTTCTGTCCAACCCCCACAGCCTATTTAGAATCAAGCACAGGCATTTCCAAAGTCCAGGGCTGATTAAGAAGGGACTCGGTTCTCCACCATCCAACCTGCCCCACCAGCTTTCCCTGCTGCTGATCCCCTCGACAGCTCCCAATCATGTGTATGAGAGAGGATGGTGATGACGAGAAGCCTTGCGGCAGGGGAAACCTGAGGACAGATGCTCCCTCGAGCATCCGTTGATATCAGGAAGCCTGAAAAGTGTGCTCCTATTGACAATCAGAGCCAAGCTACAAGTGACGCCTTACACAGGTTGGACGCTTGTCAGCTTCCCTCAAGTTTTGATGGGAAATGTAGGTGTCCTGATTTTACAGCTTGGCTCTCCGTTACAGCTGCAAGACCAGGATGCCTACATTTCCCATCAAAACTTGAGGGAAGCTGACAAGTGTCCAACCTGTGTCAGGCATCACTTGTAGCTTGGCTCTAAGAAAGCATTATGGACTGCATTTCCCTTGTTTCCAAGCATATCCAGATCCTGAGGCTTCTGCTGCAGCCCGGCCTCCCCTCCACCACTTCCTTCCTCATACTAGAATATGAAGAGAGCAGGGAGGATAGCATAGTGAGAAACAGGCTTGCCAACTCCGGGTTGGGAAATTCCTGGAGATTTTGAAGGTGGAGCATGGGAGGGTGCGGTTTGGGGAGGGGAGAGACCTCAGAGCCATAGTGTTCACCAGAGTTTTTTTTTTTCTGGGAAAAGAGGTGGTGGAATTCAGTGGGTTGCCAGCACAGGGGGCAACTCTTGGCAGGAGGTGGTACCCCTGGTACCACATGTGTGCATGTAAAGGGCACGCATGTTCCAGGGCCAATGATGTCACTTGGGGTCATTGTGGGTTATTTCAGTCACTTTGGGTCATTTCAGTTCCAGCTGAAAAAAGCCCCGGTGTTGTTCACTCTCCAAAGCAGCTGTTTTTTAAATTGGAACTGACCTCTGTAGTCTAGAGAATAGCTGTAATTCTGGGAGAACACCTGAAGATTGGCAACCTTGGTAAGAAAACATGGCATAACAATGGGGATCTCCCCTGGGACAAGTCCCAGTTAATCCTTTGCTTAAGCTACTTGATTCGGGCCCAGTCGTAATAAAACCTAAACTAAAATCATTGAAGGCAGGGGGAGGAGGGTTGACTATCAGTGTTCCTAAGGGACCAATGAAATCTCTGCACTGTGATAACCTTCCTCAGCTGCTTTGGTATCATTAGAATAGGCTACAGTGATTGGATGAAAGGGGTGAAGCAGGATAGTGGCTAATGGTGAATGAGAAGAACCATTCAGATTGTTTGGTTGGCAGCAAGAACCCCTTACAACTCACCTTTCCATCCCAAGTCCTGAAATGGATACCATGGATGGACGCCAATAGATGCCAGCCTGTAGTTGGTGAATGGGTGGTTGGTATTATGGCGTCACTGTGCATGTATCTAGTGTTGGGGGGGCGGGGAGTGCTTTGGGTTTCCTGAACTGTACCACTGATAATGATACAGTGCAATTGATTTACTTTATTTATATCCTGCTTTTCTCCCTACTGGAGACCCAAAGAAGCTTATATAATTCTCCTCTCCTCCGTTTTATCTCCACTACGACCTTGTGAGTTAGGCTAGGCTGAGAGTTTGTGGCCCAAGGTCACTCAGGGCAGAGTGGGGATTTGAACCTAGTTCTCCCAGATCCTAGTCCGACACTCTAACCACTAAACCACACTGGTTCTTGAGCTCCTCCAAGGGAACTGATCTCTGTAGTCTGGAAATCAGTTGTAATTCTGGGAGAATGCCAGGCCAGCCCATACCTGGAGATAGGCAACCTTAGTAAGGAAATAGGGTTACCAAATCTGGGTTGGGAAATTCCTGGAGATTTGGGGGTGGAGCCTGAGGAGGGCAAAGTTTGGGGAGGGGAGGGAATGCAGCAGTAATGTGATGCCATAGAGTCTACCCTCCAAAACTACCATTTTCCATAGGTGAA
This sequence comes from Eublepharis macularius, assembly GCF_028583425.1. Lineage (NCBI taxonomy): Eukaryota > Metazoa > Chordata > Lepidosauria > Squamata > Eublepharidae > Eublepharis > Eublepharis macularius. Next base: position 19,049,029 of record NC_072802.1, read on the forward strand.
CTGATCTCTGTAGTCTAAAGATCCGTTGTGATTCTGGGAGAACACTATTAGCCCCCACCTGGAGTCTGGCAATGAAAACAGCATTTCTCATCAATGCATGGAACCACATTGCCTAGGTTCAGTCTTGCAAGCCTCTTACTGGTTTTCAGAAAATACATTTGTAAATAAATGGATTTAAAAAATAATAAAATCAGTCTAATTCCCCAGGGCTCAGCTCCGTAGAGTTGAAATGAATATCTGCATTTTTTGAGATTCAGGTGGAATCCTCCCCCTTTCAGAATTTAAAGTAAGCTTTTTGAATGTTGACTGCGCATTTTGCTTTTCTGCATCTCTTCCATTTATATTAAGGCAGGACGATGAAGACATGTTAGTATTAAAAAGCACCTAGGCTGTTGTCCTGCACAGAGTTAAGCAGGTCTAACCCGTTCATTTCATCTGATTTAGGAGTGCTTAGTTCTGCCCTTTACTGTGACATTGATTTCCTTATGTACTGCTTCTCCTAAGAATGCAAATTACATTATACCCCTTAGCTCAATAATCTTTCCACTGACCATGTAAGGTATACCATTCTTATTATTCCCACAATGTAGCAGTGTGGGGTGGGGGGTGTATGGCTGGGACTGGCCCCCAATTAATCCAGAAGAAAATTTTTAAAAACAGAAATACTTCTAAAAGCATCAAATGGCAATTACTGCCTTGGAAGAGGTTTTCTACCTCTCCCCAAGCAGGGAACACCTCTTCTAAGATGATGTCTTCTGCACAGATGAGTGCAACCTATAAAAACAAAGTATGCTTTTTATTAAAATTATTTGTTCACATACAAATGTATGCAGATTTAATCAGTTGACTAAAGCTGGTATGACTATCAGCAAAGATATCTTTTAATCAGGGATTAAGTCTGAGATATATGTTTATCTTTGACTAGTAGATAGAAAAGTTTTGTTTTTTGTTTTGTTTTTTTCTACAGTCGGAGATTCCCGAAAAACATTGGGTGAGAAATCCATCCGATCCAAATCAGTTGGCCTTCTTATTCCCATACAACCAGGAAACATCCAGTGGATTTCTGAAGAAAAACCTACCAAAAGGCCAAGCTCCATGGAATAGTGAGGCCATAGTTGGATCATCTTCTGTGGTCCTTTGAGTCTGCATTTCATTCTTGAAAACAATTGATACATCTGGACATTTCTTGTTTTCTGTAAAAACAAAAAAAACCCCATTCAGTTGTGGGTCTAACTGAATTGAATTTTTTTCCTGTGAATCTTTGTTCAAGTCTTTCTAGTTTCACACAGAAGTCACCAAAGCATTTAAGCACACTATGTTTCGTCATGAATGTGTAATTCATCAACAGTAAGATCTTGATCTCTTGAGACATATTGAGAGAGACCATGTGGTACAGCCCTCCTAGGACTGCACACTTTCTGGATGTAGATGGGGGAGCTTCTGATTGAATTCTTCCTTGTTTCAAAACAAATCTCTGGTTAGCTGACATCAGAAAGAAGATTCTACTCTAAGCCCCTTTCCTGACATGCTAGATTTCTGTCAGCAGGGTGTTTTCTGTGAGAGGGAGCATTGACTCATGGGATTCCCCCTACTTGCTTTCTGAAGTGCTGATCTCCCTACATGGGTTGCACCATGTGATTTCTTTGAACATTGGGATTGGCTCTCACAAGCCTCTCTAAAGCGAAGAACTTCAGCAGACATTTTTCCTTAAATGAGAATGTGCATTGTTTTTGTATCTTCTGTGTATGTATTAGTTACAGAATAGTGAGAATGTGCGCACACATGCGTCAATATGGAGAGTACAATAAGTTTTTAATTATAATTACGTGACTAGCACGACGGTCATCCCTGTTATTTCTTCTGATTACATTACTGATCCAAATCCCTTTGGTGTCACATAGATGTGCACAGTTTGAGGGCACTGTTTGTTTGAAATGAATGCAAATTATACACTGTGAGTTGGATCCTGCCAGTGCAACCCCTACAAAGTAATTGGTTTAGCCCAACAGGGAGGAGCCAGCAGCTGAGGAAGAAGCTGGTTGCCGGGGAGCTAAGTAATAATTAATGTGCTCTTATCACCTTGAATAAGGTGATCAAATGTTGTATGTAAACAATATGACTTTAAATGGTGCATGTGTATTGTACTTGGTTGTTTTTGGTTGGTTGTTGTTACTGGGACTATTATTTTTATGGGGCTGTAATTCCCCAAGAAGAGGAAAGATGCCTGGGCTACAGTTGCTTCGACTTGAAAGAATAGTGAAAAAGGACTCGTACCACTTGGTGGAATCAGACAAGTTGAACTGTTTACCCTTTTCAAGACACTGGCCATTTCCACACGGCTTACCTTGATCCAGAAAACAGCGAAATCTCACGAGAAGACACTGTTATCGCGTGAGAAGACGCGATAACAGTGTCTTCTCATGCGATTTCGCACGAGATTTCGGTGTTTTCGGGAACAAGGTAAGCTGTGTGAAAATGGCCATTGTTGGCTTAAAGTTTCTCTATGGTTGCAGTTATGAGTTTAAAGAAAAAAAAATAGTCTATAGTATTCATTGTTAAAAGGTTTTTAAAATTTTTCTTCTTAAATTAAATTTGTGTGGAAGTTCGCTTCCTAAGCCCCATAGAACCCATATAAGGAGAACTAACACCAGTTTTTCTGCTCAATCTCACTGGACTCTCCTCCTCACTGCAGGTTGGATCCTTCTTGAGTTCCACGAAGCCTGGCCTAGCCTTCTTTCTTCTGTGAAAAAGCTGATAGGATCCAACTCAGTATGCCCATAAATATGCATGGATTCATTGCTTACAAAGCCCACAAAACCAAATCTTGCTGAAATCTTTGGTTTCTTTTCCATAATCTGCTGGGAGAAAAATTAAGGCAAAATTGTGTAGTGGCTATGTCGGACTATGATCTGGGAGACCTGGGTTCAGATTCCCACTCTGCCATGGAAACTTGCTGGGTGACCTATGACCAGTCGTATAGTCTTTCCCTGACCTACCTCACTGGGTTGTTGTGAGGATAAATGGGGAAGGGCGAATGTTATAAGCCACTCTGGATTCCTGTTGGGAAGAAAAGTGGGGCATACCTAAAGTAAAACAAAACAAACAAACATGCATTGAAAAGGCAAGTAATGCGATTCTTAGTACTCCGCTAAGAAAAGTACTCTTCGTTCTTGATAGCAGCTAAATTACTGTACTGTGCCCTTGACGATGTTTTGGTAATCTGGGCTGGGGCAAAATGCAGTGTGGTCTCTTTGTTATCAAGGCCTGCTTGTCTGAAACCCCAGCACACCAGTCCTGAAGTCTTTTCACTGGCTGTATATTTGTTTCTGGGTCCAAATTAAGGTCCTGGTGCCAACAATAAAGATCTGGGATCTGCACACTTGAAGGACTGTCTCTGTCAATGTGAATTTGTACAGCAATTGCCCTCCTTAGAACAAGTCCTCTTAGAGCCAAGCTACAAGTGACGCCTTACACAGGTTGGACACTTGTCAGCTTCCCTCAAGTTTTGATGGGAAATGTAGGCGCCCTGGTTTTACAGCTTGGCTCTCCATTACAGCTGCAAGACCAGGATGCCTACATTTCCCATCAAAACTTGAGGGAAGCCGACTAGTGTCCAACCTGTGTAAGGCGTCACTTGTAGTTTGGCTCTTAGTATCCCCCCCCCCTCTTGAGGGTATGATCTGTTACTGTCTGGGCGTTTTCTGTTGTTTCCCCATTGCAGGAGGGCCAAGGCAGGGATGCAAAGCAGTTATTTAAAAGACTTTATGAGGCTGGATATTTGCTTATTTTTATTTGTTTGGGTTACTTGTTTTAATGATGTGATCTAATGCTTTTAATAGATGTTCTGTGTTTTGTATTTATTGTTGAGTCTTGACTGTATCTTGAGAAAGGTGGAGGGTATATAAATACTCTAAATAAATATATAAATATTGACTCTTCCCTCTTGTTTCTTAAGTGTGGCAAAGAGATGGGAAGTATGAAAGCAGGCTCTAGTTAAACTGAGAGCAGGCCAAGGGCATAATAACAATGCTTGCCAAACTGGGAGGGTGATTTCATTGGGCGATGCTGGGATGAGTATAGTTGAAGCCGGCTGAATTCGCCTCCTTAAGCCCCTTGAATGCCCTGCTCCTCGTATCAAGCATGGTGAGGTTAACGAAAGGAAAGGACATTGTGACTTCACTTTGGGAATGCCACTTTCTAGGACACTTTAAAAGAAAAAAATTCTAAAAGTTCTATAGCTGACTTTGAAGGCAAGAGCCTGCTATACATTTAATTTAGGTTGGGTCATATCTTTGGTGAGTTGTAAACACTTAGGCCACCCTCTAACAATACTATATTTGAAAAGGTGAGAATATTGCATATAAATTTAGTGCAGTACCTTGTCTGTGTCTCTATTGTGTCAAGGCAGAGGCTCAGCCTTTGAGCAAGCATTGCTTTCTGGACATGGGGAGGGGCAAGGGAGGGAAGTGGGGTTGACAGCCAGGGAATCCCAGACATGGAGCAGCAGCGGGGGCGGGAGCACAGAGGAAGAGGCAAGAAGGGCAAGTTTTGATTCCAAAAATAAAAGAGACAAAGGCCCTTCAAAAGTTTCACGGAGTTCTTTTGGACTGTGCCTCTCATCATGCAAACCACACCAATTCCGTCCGCTCGTAATTTTGCTGTCCAGCAATCTAGTCATCTCCTTTCATTTCTAGCCCTGGTCTGAAACTCTTACAGTTAAGTAGAAAATAGTCCGACATCAGGATCTCAATGCATGGCAAATTAATTCCTTGCAGCATTTTAGGCTTATAACAAGTGTTCAAATTCACTGTGTCATTGAATACTTCATGGCTATGTGGAGATAAATTATGAGCATTTGATTCTTTGGCAGTTCGGAAATTTGCTCTCCTTCGCCAAACTATCAATCACATCTTTTTAGGTGTACACCGACAGCAGTTTTAATATAGCTCTAAAAGGTAACCTGTGAATTCAACGCATGTTCAGCATCATGCAGGAACACTTGTCATAGACCTGGAATTGTCTGCAGCACCTTCTGGAGAGCCAGTTTGGTGTAGCAGTTAAGAGTGCTGGGACTCTAATCTGGAGAGCCGGGTTTGATTCCCCACTCCTCCGCTTGAAGCCAGCTGGGTGACCTTGGGCTAGTCACAGTTCTTCCAGAGCTCTCTCAGCCCCACCCACCTCACAGGGTGATTATTGTTGTGGGGATAATAATAACATACTTTGTAAACCTCTCTGAGTGGACATTAAGTTGTCCTGAAGGGCGGTATATAAATCGAATGTTGTTGTTGTTATTATTACTACTACTACTCAGGAGCAAACCTGTGCAATATATGAAAATGCCACAGAAATATTGGAATGTATTGGATGATATAATTTTAAAGGTCTTGAGAGTAGTACTACTCGGGGACCTTGAGATTTTTTAAAAATTGAATTATGTTAAAGTGTTAGATTCATCAGTACAAGAAGTGGTTAAATACTTGTTAATAGCTGCAAGACTGGTCTTGGCTAGATTTTGGATGACAAAAATTTGGGAAAATTTGGGAAATAGTGAAGTTACTTAGGCTTTTATGGCTTTGGTTATGAAGATATTAAAGGTTGAGAAGCATATTAGTCTCCACTATCGTATTATGGCCCTTACTTGGATAGCCCAGGCAAGCCTGATCTCACCAGATCTCATAAGCTAAGTAGGGTCGGTCTTGGTTAGTACTTGGATGGAAGACCACCAAGGAAGACTGGGGCTATTATGCAGAGGCAGACCGTGGAAAACCGCCTCTGTCAGTCTCACCTTGAAAACCCCAGCAGGGGTCGCCATAAGTCAGCTATGACTTGATGGTGCTTTCTATCACCACATTATGATATATCAAAAGGATTATTTGTGAGTGAAAAAGAAGTTTAGTTGTGTGTATTTGTCTGTTTTGAATTATATTTGGTAATGAAAGTTGGCCCGCATTTTGGTATTTATTATCATGCGTGAAATAAAGTTGAAAAAGAAAGAAAATGCCACTACGTCTGACAGACAATTCCTTGAAAAATTAATAAAATATCTATAGCTTGATTTCCAAACAACAAAAAATTCTCCAAGGTGGCTCAGAAGCAAATAAAAAATAAAATACAAGAATTAAAATCAGCGTAAATACCAGGCTTGGATCCTAATCATGTTTTTCACTTATGGAAGACATTTCTGTCCAGGAGAAGGGGGCAATATTTAGCAATTTCCCCATCCCACTGCAAACCCCCATTTTACCCCCATGCTGTTCCTGGGGCCCACAGACAATTTAGGAAAAAATTTCAACCTGGCTGTGTGTTTTGCTTTAGGTGCCTTTGCTAGAAAAGGCCACCATTCCCCTCCCCTTTTCAACATGAACTCCATGGCTGAATAGCTTTTGCACTGGACTCCACTCTTGTGTCTGTTTCAAAGCATTGGTGGTCCTACCCCAACTTGCTAGTCTTCATTTTCAGGCCTGCTAAAAAACCCTAGGGTTGCAAGTTGAAGTCTGGAATAATACAAGATCCGGGGGGGGGGGGGGAGGAGATCACTAGCCTCTTTTTTTTTTACACTTGTGTGCATATGCAGCACGTGCGCACACTCCCATCCAGAGGATGACATCACGAATGGAAGTGACATCATTGCGCTGACCCCACTTCCCTGAGCCCAGGCTGGCTGGCTACTCCTGGGTGGCACCATGCAGGCACAGGAGACCATCTGGGCGCCTGGGCTGGCTGGCCACTTCTCTGGGCTGGTGGCAGAGCCGCACAGCTGCAGGGGGCTGGGCAGCCAGGTAATGCAGAAGGGGGGGGGGCAGGTGTTCAGTATTTGGGGGACGTTTTCCTCAGACAGTCCTCCCAAATACTGGACAGTCTGGGTGAATATCGGACATATGGCAACCCTACCGTTCCTGGCTCCACCTCTAGATCAGGTTTGAGTTCCACTCCAGGATACAGAATTCTTAATTTCAGCACTTGGTGAAACCAGGCAGACAATGGCTTTCTGCAAGTAAAATTATACCAAAGAAGCAAATATAAACAAGCTGGTTTCATTTGCATATTATGTACAAGTGGAGAGCTGCATTCGGCGAAGAGTTTAAGGTTATCTCAGTGCAGGATTTCTCTCCTCCCCATAAATTGTATTCAAAAATGCTGCACATATGTATGTAGCCTTTGCTCTAATGCCTCAGCTGTTTGGCCAGTCCAGGTCATCTGCTTTTCATAGTACTTTCCTCGCCGCCCTGTGAAATGAACACCACTCATGAAAGGGTGCTGAGCTGCGTCTTAAAATAGAACCCCCTCCTTCTCCTCAAACTCCCCCTCTTTTGCCTAACAACAAGGCCATTCCTCCCTCTCCCCTCCTTTTCTCAGTTTTAAGCCCCCTTCCCTCATCTTTCTGCCATGAAGATCAAAATAGTTGCCCTTCTCGCAGGGTTCCTTGGGATTTTGGGCGTTCTTTTCTTCCTGATAGCCTTTGGGACAGATTATTGGCTCCTAGCAACAGAGACATGCGGAGGATTTGAACCTGAGAACAACACGCTTCACACCAAGGAGGTAAAAAAACCAAAAACAAGCGAGAAATAATTTGCAAGGCTGTAGCTTTAAAAATACCACTGTTGGGGGGAAATGTTCTTTGAAACAGGCAGCTAAGATGAACGTTTGGAGCTCTGGAATTTTAAATTGAAAGGAGAAATCATTTTAAGTTGGCGCTGTGATGAATACGCAGGGCTTTTTTCCTGGGAAAAGAGGTGGTGGAACTCAGTGGTGGAACTCAGGACTGCACAATGACGTCACTTTGGGTCAGCTAGAACAAGGGGGGAGCTTTTTAAAGTTTAAATCGCCCTCGGTGAAAATGGTCACATGGTCGGTGGCCCCGCCCCCTGATCTCCAGACAGAGGGGAGTTTAGATTGCTCTCTGCGCCGCTGGAGTGGCGCGGAGGGCAATCTAAACTCCCCTCTGTCTGGAGATCAGGGGGCGGGGCCACCGGCCATGTGACCATTTTTAAGAGGTGCCAGAACTCTGTTCCACCATGCTCCTGCTGAAAAAAAGCCCTGTGTATACAGATTCAATTAATTCTTTAATTCGTGGTTGCTGTCATTCACACATTTGCAAGGGAGCAAGACCCATCAGCCCAGAGGACTGAAACCACCGTCTCTGCAACTGGCCTGAAGCCTTGTTACTCAGGTGAAAATAGGGTTTGGAGACTCTGGTTGAATCCGCGCCCTGCCAAGATACTTTTCTGGGTAATCTTGAGCTGGTTACTCTCAGTTTAGGGATGCCAACCTCCAGGTGGGGCCTGGAACTCTAGACCTGGAGATTTCCCATAATTACAATGGATCTCCAGCCTACAGAGATCAGTTCCCCATGAGAATGTGGCTTCTTTGGAGGGTTGACTCTACGGCATTATACTACTCTTGAGTTCCCTCTCTTCTCCAAGCTCCATCTTCTCTAGGCTTTCACTGTCAAATCTCCTGGAATTTCTCAATTCGGTTCGCCTCCTCCAGGTTAGGAAATGCCTGGAGATTTTGGGGATGGAGCTTGGGAAAGGTGGAATTTGGGGAGGGGCTGAAGTTCAGCAGGTTATAATCCCACAGTGTCCACTGTTCAAAGCAGCTATTTTTCTCCAGGGGAACTGATCTATGTCACCTGGAGATCAGTTGTAATTCCAGGAGATCTCCAGCCACCACTTGGAGGCTGGCAACCCTATCTCAACCCAGAGCTGGCAACCCCACAAATATCTCACAGGGTTTCATTTGGGAGGACAAAATGAAGGAGGGGATGCTGAAAGCTGCTTTTTCTCCCCACTGGAGAGAAAACCAGAATAGAATTAAGTAAATACATAAATCCATTATATACGAAGATTGTTTTTGTAGGTCATTTCTGTAGTCAGGTAGCTCTGGGGAATAGCATTTTCAGGTTTAAGAAATAGCATTTTTAAACTTTTTAATGCTAGGGAGAAACATACAGGCAGTGATCCACTGAACATTGTGAATCATAGCGGTCTACAACCTCAGTCCTTGCATTCAACCCCTTCCCACCTAAAAATGGCTACTGCAAACAGATTTGAGAACAGCAATCCCCTGTTGTGGGACAGAGGGACTGGATTCAGAGGGATAAGTGCAGCTGGAGCTGCATCTCTTGTTTCTGAAGAAGATGTTACTTTGCATGGGATGCCTCTGTGCCTTTACACAGCTGAACATCGGAAGACGCCTTATATAGTAAAATCTCTGTTAACCAGCATTCATGGGGAAATGCAGTGTCAAGGGGACATGCCGGGAACCCGCAGCTTGCTCCAATGCTGCCCACTTAGCACTGCTGCTTTCTCACAGCCACCCTGCAGTGTCTGCCTGAATGGCTCAAGTGGTGTGCATGTGAGCGACTGGTGTGCATGTAGCCTCCACAGCCCAGCAGTGGCGGAACGGTTGCAGTGCTGCGTGGGCTGTGTGTGAGTGTCTTCAACAGGTGGTGTGTGAGTGACTTGGGTGGGTCTCGGGATTGCCAGTTAGGTGAGCTTTGGTTAACTGGGTGTAGTTAACTAACCTTTTATTGTCTGGAGTCAGACCTTTGGTCCAGCAGAGTTAGATTCTAACTCACCATTACCTATGCTGAATGACAGTCGTCCATAGCAAGATCTGAATGTGGGACTCAAAGACCTCAGAGCGAAGTCTTACGTAGGGTGCTTTTTCTTTGTGAAGACAACACTCCCCTGTCGGGCCAGAGTAGGGGGGCTGAATGGCCTCTTTTTAGAGGGCAGTCTTCTTTCCTCTGCAGTGTCTGGGCTCTGCTCCTGACCTGTTGAATCATCCGAAAGGAGCATTTTTATGTACTGGCATAGCTTCAGGCTGAGCTAAGGCTCCTGAAGCCTTCGTTACCGTTGGTTGTTTCATGCTGGCAGCGGCCAATCAGATCTGTATAATAAAAACCAATCACCATACTGGAAATAAGATACTACGTATATGGTTTATGCAAACGCAGGATTCTAACTACTTGTTTTGTATTGGTTGTTGCTAAAAAGGGGTGTGGTTTTCTTATGTATAAATTGGCTCCTGTTGAGCCAGGATCCATCTGTGTGCTTCCAGCCTTCAATAAAGTTGCTGTTATGAGTTGTTAATCACAAAACCTAATAAACATGGACTGGGGTTGCCAAACCCCAAGTGGAGCCTGGAATTCTCCCAGAATTGCAACTGATCTCCAGGCTACCGCGACCAGTTCCCCAGGAGAAAATGGTAGGTTTGTAGGATAGACTTTACCAGGGCTCATTTTGAGGGGCAATGCGCAGGAACGCAGTTCTGGTAGTTCTCCAAAAAGGTCACATGTCAGGTGGCCCTGCCCACTTGATTTTAGGCCATTTTGGGCCTCTTTTGGTCTGGATCGGGGCCAAAATGGCCCAATTCGGGCCCAAAATGGCCAGGATCAGAAACCAAACAGCCAGGATTGGTCCAGAAACAGCCAGGATCAGGCTTCTGATGGGTGGTGGATCACTCTCCCGCTCAGCAGCGGCCCAATCCTGACCATTTTGGGCCCAAATTGGCCATTTTCAGCCCCTTTTTGCCATTTTGGGCCCAATTTCGGCCCTGAATGGCCAGGATTGAGTCCAAAACAGCCAGGATAGGTGATGTCAGAGGGTGGGGCATATTCAAATAAATTATGCTAATGACACACTTCTGGTGATGTCAAGGGGTGTGGCATATGCAAATGAGTTGTGCTAATGAGTTATGCTAATGAGTTCCTGTTGCTCTTTTTCTACAAAATGACCCCTGGACTTTACACTATCACATACTTGCTGAGTTCCCTCCCCAAACTCCTCCCTTCCCAGACTCCATCTCCAAATCTCCAGGAATTTCTCAATCCAGAGTTGCCAACTCTATCATGGAGACTCGATTCTCGATCCAGAGTGACCCCAAAGTGTGGAAGGGCTGTCCATGCTCCCCAGGCTTGGGGTGGGGTGGAATTGAAGAGGATAAGCCATCAGAATGGAGATCAGGAAGGGTCAGATGCTATACATAGCTTCTGGAGAGTATACACAGGTGCTATTAGGGTGAGATGGATTAAATTAGAGCAATTCTGTGCAAATTTAGATACGTTAGCATACACGATTTTTCTCCTCAGAGGCTCTTATCCTCTGTTTTGGTTCTCTGTAGAAGGCCAGCCTCATCCAGAGACGTGCAGGATCTGCTTTGCAGCTTGGTTTTTTGCATTTCCCCTTCCTGTCTTGACCCAGGGACTGTGGCTGCACAGCAATTTCACCAAAGTAGTGGTGCTTTATCTGAGAAGGAAAAGCTCTGGCTCACCTGGGCTGCCTGGCCTGGCCTCCTTTCGGCCAGTATTCTGCACTCAACAGACACACATATAGTCTTGCCAAATGCATGCTGCGGATTCCCCATTCACTGTTCCTGCATTCAGAGCAACATTCCAGCCAATCAATCTATTCTGTGGCTGGATTAGAACATCTTCAGATTGAGGAAAATGTCTCTCTACTGATTAGCCTGGTGGCAGACTTTTTTTAAAAAAATGTTAATTATTTTTAATGTAGGTGCTTCACAGAAGGCAGAAAAGTCTTCTTAGAGTTATTCTGCCTTCTCTCTGACACAGGAGTGAATGTTGGTTTTGAAGGCCAAACTACGTCGATGCTGTGGAATCGACGTTCAGATCCATGGACCTGTAGACCCAACCATAGGTCTATCTACCACATTGTTACCTCACCTTTAAGCAGTTTAGGTTCTCCTTTCTCCATTTTATCTTCACGATCACCCTGTGAGGTGGGTTAGGTCGAGGGAATGTGATTGGGTGCAGGTTATCCAATCAAGTTGCCAACCTCCAGGTGAGGCCTGGAGATTTCTCAGAACTACAACCGACCTCTAGGTGACAGAGAGCTACCCCTCTGGAGGAAATGGCTGCTTTGGAGGGTGGACTCTATGGCATTATACCCCACTGAGACCCCTTCCTTTTCCAAAGCATCCCTTCCCCGAGCTCTATCCCTAAATCTCCAGGAATTTCTCCACCTGGAGTTGGCGACCCTGTCATCCAGTGAGCTTCCTTCCATACGTGGGGATTTGGACTCAGGTCTCTTAGATCCTAGCCTGGCACTCTAACCACTGAACTATCATCATCATCATCATCATCATCATCATCATCATCATCATCATGCCCTTTAGGACAACTTAATGTCACACTCAGAGGGGTTTACAGTGTGTTATTGTCATCCTCACAACAATCACCTTGTGGGGCTGAGAGAGCTCTGAGAGAGCTGTCACTGACCCCAGGTCACCCAGCTGACTTCAAGCAGAGGAGTAGGGAATCAAACCCGGTTCTCTAGATTAGAGTCCTGCCGCTCTTAAGTCTTAACCATTACACCAAATTGGCTCTAAACTGGCTTCCCAGCATTGTGTCTAGTTTGGCCCTAAGATGCTGCCTACAGTGGAACACATGTCACATCATCTACAGAGAGAGAAAGAATGAGGGTCTTCCCCCTCCCCCAGAACTGTTGTTTTATTCATGTGTGGACATGGGCTGATATGATAGATCAATCAATTAAAACTCATACAATTCATCAACGAAGAGTTCTTTAATCAAGTGACAACCCTGTGGCAAATGCATTCATCTGCCTAATGCAAACAGAGCGACCTCTGATATGATTCACCGATGCCTGTGCTGCCCCTCCGACAGGGTGTGGTGTACTGCAGTCTAGGAAAAAAAAAGAATATGCAAATCCAATAAGTTGCAGACTTATTAATTTTTTAAAAACCTCATTCTATTCTTGATGTGTTGCATTGATCTTGAGCAAGACACATTTCATCTCCATCTACTGAGGAGCTGGATCTCCAGACATACCTTTGTTGATACCGTGGTGCTTATGATGGTGCGTGCATCCATGTCAACAGCAACAATACATGCCTGAACATCCACTGGTTCAACTCAGGTCCTGTTTACCAGTCACAAAACAGGAGATAATTTTTGATGGACTGTTTGTTCGTTGGCTTGATGGTCACTATTCAGCTGGTAGTTCCACTGTTTTCCTTCCTAACAGTGCATAACTTTTTTTTTAAAAGTGTGTCTCACCACTTTTCATTACAGTGTTATAAGGGGAAAGGTTCACCTCTTATATCTCTGCAACGAAAAGGGCTAGTGACTTACTTAAAAAAAAAGGAAACTGAGAATTCCTAAGCCTGCTTTCGAGAATTCCCATTTAAGTTTGGAAGCAGCTCTTGGCTAACTGGTACTAGGGTGTCCGCAAACAAGTCCTCCAGCTTGGGTTAAGAAGAGGGAAGGGTGAGCTGTGCCACAGAGATTTTTCAAGGAGAAGCTCATACTCAGTAGCAGAAGAGATGCTCTGAATACAAACAGCCACAGGTTTAATCCCTGCCATCTTGAGTTAAAAGGGCCTCAGATAGCAGATCTTTCCTTGCCTGAGATACTGAGGCACTGTTATCAGAGGAGAAAAAGCTGAGGTGGATGGACCAGTAGTCTGACTCAGTGTAAAGCAATTCTGTGTTAATTGCAGCTCTTTGCACAAGATGGAAATATTGGGGCCTCAAACTGAATTTTAATATTATCTGCTTACATGAAAAAAAGGGGAGGGAGCAAAGCATGTTATAGCCTGATCGTGTCGATCTTGGAAGCTAAGCAGGGTCATTACTTGGATGCAAAATCAAAAAGAGTCCAGTAGCACCTTTAAGACTAACCAATTTTATTGTAGCATAAGCTTTTGAGAACCACAGTTCTCTTCATCAGATGCATGGTACAGAAACTGGTCAAATATAGAAGAGGAGGGGGGAGAAGGGGAGGAGAGAGAAGATGCAGTTAGGGGGGGGAGAGAGGGATGTAACCAAAACATTCCTTTGCTAGTAAATGTAAACATCTCCTCGTGGAATGGAGATTAATTGGCTTGTGTGAGGCTTCAAAGGAGTTTGCCGTGTTGGTTTGTGGCAGCAAAACAACCATACCATCCAATTCCAATGTAGTATAAGCCTTCGATAACCACAGCTCTCCCTGCCAGATGCATCTGACAAAGAGAACTGTGGTCCCCGGAAGCCCACGCCAGGTGCCACTGGGCTCCCCCAGACCCCGCCTCTGTAAAGGAAATCTGTTACCTGTGATAATGTGATACCTGTGATACTTGGATGGGCGACCACCAAGGAAGACTCTGCAGAGGAAGGCACTGGCAAACCACCGCTGCTTCTCATTTGTCTTGATAGCCCCTTGCTGGAGTTGCCATAAGTCAGCTGCAACTTGATGGCTTGTATGTATGTGCATGTAAAAAGCAGGGTTTTTTGCTACACTGAAGGATAACAAAATACAGTAATTTCCATTGCATTCCTGGCTATTTTTGTTCTTAAATTCTAGGTTGGAAAGGAAGAGTGGAAGAATGATAGTGAAGAAGTTCTCACATTTCACCATGAAGGGTTCTTCTGGAGGTGCTGGTTTTTTGGTGAAGCTTACAAAGAGAGCATATGGACCTTCTGGTTTAGTGAGTCTCAGGGACCGCTTGAACAGCTTGCCTCTTGAACGGCTACAGGTTTGATCAGAGAAAGATGGCAGTGTTTGAGGTGGAGCAATTGGCTCAAGACAAAGAAACCAAGCCAGACTGGTTTGACATGCGGCCAACTCCTTTCACGTGGGAGAGGGTGCCATCCTGCTTTGCAGGAGAGCACGTGCATGTGAAGGGGTCCCAGCTGGGGAACATGGTAGCCAATTTTAACACACTGTTCATTCATTCATTCATTCATTCATTCATTCATTCATTCATTCATTCATTCATTCATTCATCATGATGACACAGAGAAACTCACCACTGGAGGTGCAAGTGTGTAGTGAAGAAGATCCTTGGCTGAAGCTCCAATAAGGGCCAATGGTCCAGAGACAGAGCATCTGCTTTGAATGTAGACGGTCCCAAGTTCAATCTCTAGGATCTCCACTAATAAAGGATCAGTAAGTCAGTAATGTGAGATCCTGAACTGCTACTATAAATCAGAACAGACAAAACTGACGTCGACAGACCAGTGGTCTGACAGACAGGAGCCATTATGTGTATTCATCTGACAGTCTTTCAGAGCTAAGCTACAAGAGACAAATTACACGAGGAGGAGCTCATGAAGGGTGTTAGAATGTTGGCTGGGAAGCTGAGTTTTAAAAGAGATGGGAAGGCTTTGTCAATTCCCCCTCTCTACAGAGCCAGGGAGGTTGCTGCTCAGAAGGTTTATTTATTTCCTCTTTGCCTCTTAGAAGGGGAGGTGAAACTGACAGAGCCTTTGGAGGCAAAGAGGAAAATAACAAACCCTCTTAGGGGCTCTCTTCCCTGGCTCTGTAGAGAGGGGAAATTGACAAAGCCTTCCAATCTCTTTTAAAACTCAGCTTCCCAGCTAACATTGCGACTCCCTTTACGTGCTCCTCCTTGTGTGATTCGTCTCTTGTAGCTTGGCTCTCAGTGGAACTGTTTAAAAACTCACAGGTGGACTGTACTGTATAATCCTAAATATGCTACTGAGCATGATTTTCTAGGGACTACATAGGGCAACTATATGTCCTAAACAAGACGGATATTTGTATCTTTGGCCTTTTTCGCACAGCAATTTTTGTTGTATTTGGCCCCATGCCTTTTCAGGTTTTCTGAATGCTGGACAATTTACTTTCCCTTCAAATTTCAACGCAACATTTCAAGGGTTCTCTTCCAAGTTTTCTACCTGTGCATTTTCTGCGCAGAGAGAAAACTTGGAAAAGTACCCTTAAAACACTGCATTGAAATCTGGGGGAGTTACTCGTCCGGAATTCAGGAGAAAACCTGAAGAAGTGTGGAGCCAAATGCAGCAAAAATTGCCCATGCAAAAAAGGCCTTTCTGAGGAAATATGCCTAGAGGAATTGGCTCCTTATATGTGATTGACACCATAGGTCACGATCATACCAGTTTGGTTTGTGCTTCCTAGACTGTCAAGCCAAATGAAAATGAGCTGGAGATTTTTAGATAGGCGCTGCTGAATTTCTCATTCTAAAAGCCCTGATTCCATTTACAGCCTGATCCTAGATGTATTTACTTGGAAGTAAAGCCTGAGACTGACTAATAGACTGACTCCCTTGTAGAAGATGAATGGAATATGAAACCCAGGCCTTAAGATGGTCTTCCTTATCTTGCACTTCAAATGTTTGTTGATAAAATACAGATAATTCTTGATCTTCCAATGTAATACAGTAACTGAAGTCTTCAAAGCCTAATTATTATAGTACCCCAGATATTACCTTAAGTCAAATGATCAAATTAAACATCACTTGAAACCATTCCTATAACATGAGATATTCTTGATAACCGGCAGATCTTTTATTACTTTTGGTGTCTGCATTAATGAGACTGATCACGGCAAATTCATTTTGCCGCTTTTGTGGATGTAATAATTAATGCAGTAGAAATTTCATTAGTCATTTAGTGTGAACGAATGTCCATTTATTATAAAGTGCCCCCATTCTGTAAGAAACATTTTAAGTAAAGTGGATAATCATTAATTAATTTGTTTAACATTTATCCTATTACCGTTCATCATGATAAGTCTGACTAGTATTAATATTGATGGGAAACCTCTGCTGTACTGGTCCCTACCCTTCCCAGAGAGGATGTTGTTGGTTGCTGCCATACACAAGAGTTGCCACTATTCCTGGTGATTTGAAAGAAAATTATTAAAAGAGATGTGTCAGGAGGTTTATCAAATTATGCCTCGTGTGGAGAAAGTGGACAGAGAGAATTTTTTCTCCCACTCTCATAACCTTGATTAAGAAGAAAGTTCTTACAGTGTGATGCAGCTGCAAAAAAGGCAAACACAATTTTATATTGCATTAACAAAAGCACAGTATCTAAGCCACAAGAAGTAATAGTTCCACCTAATCTGTGCTAGTCAAGATTAGACATGGGCACAAACAGCATTACGAACAGCCCTATCTGCTGTTCTCGAACAAGCTGTTCGTGCGGCCCCTTCCTAAACGAACAGGTGGTCGTTAAAAGCCTCATTTGTTGCCTTTGGCAGCCTTTTGGCAAGCCAGTCAGTCTGGAGCCTGCGGCAATCAATCTCCTTAGCAACCGAAGGCAAGGAAGGACTAAACTCTGTCTGAACTCCTTCTGGCTTTCCTTCTGGCTTAAACCCTTCAAAGTACTTCCAGCAGAGAGTCCCATTTTTGCCGCTATGAAGAGAAAATGACAGCCAACGGGGAGACCCGTGAATCATGCCTTTCCCAGGGTGCAATCTCTCTGAAACTTGGGGGGTCTTCAGAGGACAGTGAGGACTATGTCCCCTGCAAATTTGGTTGGTATTGGACATTGGGAAAGTCAGTTTGTGGGGTGTTTAAAGGGCCCTTCCCCTTGCACATGGCAGGAAAGGGCCCTTTAAACTAACAGCTGGAGGGGGCAGGGGGGAATCCCCCCCTGCCGCCTGCCAGCTGATAGTTTAAAGGGATCTTTAAAGGGCCAGGTAAGTGGGTTTGAGGGGAGGGGGGCTAAGTGGGGTGGGGGTTGGGGTGGGGTGGGGTTCCGGCCCCCACGAACAACGAACATGTCCGGGAACAGTTCATGTTCGTCCATGTTCGTTGTTCGTGGATGGCACCGAACGACGAACAGGGTGTTTGGGTTTTTTCCCATCCGTGCCCATGTCTAATCAAGACTTCAGCTATAGAACCAAAATTTTGAGGGCAGCATTTTTAAGAAACACATAGTCAAATGGGAACAGGTTCAGAAAAGGGCAGTGAAGACAGTCAGAGGTCTGGAAAGCAAGTCCTATGAGGAGAGATGAAAGGAAATGGGTACGTTTATCCTGGAGAAAAGGAAAACATGACTGTACTCTTCAAACACCTGTTTAGCTGCCACATGGAAGAGGAAGGAAAACGTTCTAATGCTGATCCAGATAGCAAGGCTAGATCGAACAGGTTTAAATGACAGAAAAGTAGATTTTAGTTGAACATTTAGGAGGCACGTCCTAATTATAAGATCTATTTGATATTCGAACCAATGACCTAGAGAGGCGGTGGACTCTCCATGGCTAGACGCTGGATAGCCATTTGTCAAGGATGCTCTAGCTTTGGATTTCTTGCATTGTGCAAGGAGATGGACTAGAAGTTCTAGAAGTCCCCTTCCAACTTTAATACTTTACCAGTGCCATCCTAAACAGTTTTAAGCCTTTATAAACCCTTTGACTTCAATTGACTTACAATGGTGTGACTCTGCTTAGGGGACCACTGTATGACTCTTATTTAAGGCACTTTCAGGTGGTTAGTTATGTTGGTCTGCAGTTGAAGAACACGATCTGGGTCCAACAGCACCCTCAAGGCATTTTCTGTCACAAGATGTGGTGATGATTGTGCTGCAAAAGACAGTGCAGCAATCTCTCATGGAGGATAGGTCTTTCAATGGTGATTATCCGTGATGGCTCAATGGAACTTCCATTTTCAGAGGCAGTGTACCTTTGAATATCAGATGGTGGAGAGGCAATTTTTATCTCTCTGCCCTGCTTGCCGATCTTGCAGGGATCCGTGGTTGGCCACTGCGGGAAACAGGAGATTAGCTTAGATGGACCTTTGATCTGATCCAGCAACAATCTTCTCTGGTAAGCCCAAATCAGAGTGAACTCAGTGACCAGCAGTGGTGGTGGCTGATGTAGAGAGACACCATGTGGTGTGGGGGCTTCTAGCACAAATGACTTCCTAGACATTCTGTGCTAAATGGCCCAAAGCAGGGCTTTTTTCCAGCTGGAACGCAGTGGAACGGAGTTCTGGCACCTCTTGAAAATGGTCACATGGTCAGTGGCCCCGCCCCCTGATCTCCAGACAGAGATGAATTTAGATTGCCCTCCGTGCTGCTGGCACAGAGGGCAATCTAAACTCCCCTCTGTCTGGAGATCAGGGGGCGGGGCCACTGACCATGTGACCATTTATGCCGAGGGTGATATAGACTTTAAAACACTTCCCCTTCTTCCAGCTGACCCCAAGTGACGTCATTGTGCTGTCCTGAGTTCCACCACTGAGTTCCACCACCTCTTTTCCCAGAAAAAAAGCCCTGGCCCAAAGCATAAAAAGAATCCAACGTCATGATCAAGTGAAGATGTATTGTCATCCGTACAAATGCAGCATATCCAGCAACCTTGTTGCTTATTCAGCAAAACTTGCCCTAATTTTTATTCCTCGGGAACAAGCTCTGCCTGTAGGTTTTGATCCTGGGATGGCTGTTCCACACAGGACGAAGTATAAAAACTTCCCATTCAAGTTGGAGAGTTGCCTGGGTCATAGGAGCTCATGGCTTGTTCTCTTTCTGATGGATCTTTTTGAGTGATCCACCTCCCACGCCAAAATAGCCTGGATGTTTCTACTGTGTTGCTCCATTCCACATTGCTCTACATGCACAATATCCCATGAAGTTGCCTTCTCCTGAGTCAGGCCATTGGGTCTGTCAAGGTTGGCAGGGTCTATGCTGATTGATATCAGGTCTCCAAGGTCTCAGGCAGGGGACTTCCACATTGCTTACTATCTGACCCTTTGGACTTGAAATGCCAGAGATTTAACTTGCGACCTTCTGCATACCTCTGAGCCATGGCCCCTCCCGGCTCCTATAGGATGGGCTGATGACGCGCTTTCTCCCTCTTCCAGTTCTATCTGGACCACAGGGGCTATTCACTGTGAGCCCCACCCCACAGGATTTCTGCATGCAAAATATAATGTGATTGGAACAGCATGAGATGAAGCTACCTGCCAGCTGCATGTATGAATGGACTCTGAGGCTATAGAGAAGTCTTCCCCGACCCTTGAGGAAATGACCAGGCATTTGAAGTGTCTTAGAGGCACAGATTGAAGAGTCAGTGGGCAGCTGTTTGCGCAAACCAGCTCCTACCTAAGAGCGAATTTGGAGGAGGCATACTTAAGTTAGTGTAGTAGAGAGAAACCCTAATCTGGATAGCCCAGGTGAGTCTGATCTTGTCAGAGCTCAGAAGGTAAGCAGGATCAGCCTTAGTTAATAATTGGATTGGAGACCTCCAATGAAGAGCAGGGCTGCAGAGGCAGGCAATGGCAAACCACTTCTGTTAGTCTCTTGCCATAAAAACCCTGCCAGAGGTCACCATAAGTCAGCTGTGAATTGAGGGTACTCTCCACCTCCAGTGGAGAGAATCAGAAAATGATCTACCTGCAGCTTGGAACTTGGGGACATTGCCTCATTGACGGGAGTGGGTGGTTAGAGTTCTCCTACAAGAGTCTTGCAACTATCATCTTGCAGAGAAAAAAGTCTGGTTCTTTTCCAATTTTTTTCCAGCTAGCCAAGGGTATCCAAAATACTGCATGAATGGTTATCTATTCCCTATGCCTATTGCACTTGGACCTTATCCACACCCTTCCTATGATGCGACAGCAGGTAAGTGCATGTCAATAGAGCAACAGATAGCCTTTGCTTTATTGTTATTGTGTTGTTTTTTATTTATAATCTGCCTTTCTCACTGAGATTACATACAGCAAGTGAATACAATATATCAATAGTTAGGATGTTCACTGTAGAAATGCAACATGGGCCATTTCCATATGGCTTACCTTGTTCTGGAAAATAACGAAATCTCGCACGAGATCGCAAGAAGGTGTGATAACAGCATCTTCTCGAGCAATTTCGCTGTTTTCCAGAACAAGGTAAGCCGTGTGGAAACGGCCATGATCTACAGTTAGGGCATTCAATGAAAACAGATGCAATAGAATATGGTAGCCACAAATTTAAAAATACTAGCAGAAAGCAGAATGCATAAATGAAACCTTTCTGAATTTAAAAAGTAAGTAATTAACATGACATCTTTAGTAACATCAAACTACCCAATAGGAACATATCTACATCATTAGACAGTACCCAATAGCCTAGTCTATAGCATACCAAGGTATCTCCCTGAGCTATTATAGCCTTATAACCACCCCATAACAAAAGTCTGCCAAGAAAACATCGGGATGCAATGTCCCCCACCAAGCTATGACTTGGTGCTTGCACAGGGGACTACCTTTACCTACCTTAATCTGAGTAGAAAGAAATTATTAGTGAATAATTCAGTCTTGCATAGTTTGTGGAAAGCCAGGAGAATGGGAGTTTTCCTAATCTCCTCAGGCAGGCCATTCTATAAGGTGGGGGACTACCATGGGGAAATAAAATAAAATAAAACTTCTGGACATTTTTTCAGAAGGATTAAAATACAGAATCGACCCAAAATCATAAAAGGGGCTCCTGCAGCTTTGCCTTATAGAATATAAATTGACCTTTGTAGTCACCCATCCAAGTACCGACCCTGCTTAGCTTCCGACATCTGACTCTTCGGTGCCTCCTTCCCTCCCACAGCTCTATTATCTGAGTAAAAAAAAACCCCTCCTGAATAATTCTGTTTTGTATACTTTGTGGAAACCCAGGAGAAAGGGGCCTTTCCTGACCGTTTCCGACTAGCCAAGATGGGGACTACCATGGAGAAAGCTCGTGTACAGGCAGCTGTTGATTTAGCCCATCTGCAGGGTGGTATCAGCAGAAGGCCCTGTTCAGATGAGCGAAGCTGCTGCCTAGGGAGTGAGGTGGTTTTGTAGATGTGAGGGGCCTAGGCCATGAAGGGCTTTGAACGTAGCAGTCATCATGAACTTGAACTGTAACTGATGGGTAGCCAGTGGAGTGACTGCAGAATGGGAGTGGTATGCATGCTCCGTCTAGCTCCGGAAAGTAAATGATGTGCAGCGTTTTGCACCAGCTGGAGTTAACTTGGAAGGGAGACCTACACAGAGTGAATTACAGTAGTCTAGTCTCAGTGTTACCTTGGCATGAATCCAGTTGGCCAGATCAGCCGTGCCGAGGTAGGAGGCTATCTTCCACGCTAGTCTAAGTTGGTATGCTAAATAAAATTCCTGTGCAGTAGAGAGTGTGGCACAGGCTCATTCATGCACTCTTTCCAATCAAACAGAGATGCAGCTGAACTGAGCCATTAAAAAAATGCCACGAGGGCCTGATCCTGTTTGGGCCTGCAGTGTGGTGGGACCAGGCAATCATGTTGTCCCCCCCCCAAAACTAGGGCCCAAGCATCATTTTTTTCAGACCTTGTACAGACTTATAAAACGCTCTCCCAGACTCCATAATCCCCCAGTCCCATACATACAATCTTGGGGACCTAAGCTTACCAAGCTCCCCCAGGTGGCAGGGGATTCCCTGCCACCAGCGGGCATTTCCCTCTGCAGCTCAGCTAGCCAGCAGGAGGGGAAATGGCAGGAAACTGGAGGGCGTAGGCAGAGTCCTGACATGACGATGTCACTCTCTGTGCTCCAAAAGTGATGTCAGCATGTTGCCAGGGGACACCAGGTTTAACCATAGAGTTTTGCTCAAATGCTAGAGTGTCCTCAGCAACTTGCTGATATAACTTCTGGATGCATGGGAAGTGATGTCAGTGCATTGCCGGTGATGGCAGCACATCAGTGGCAAGACCCACCCCCCAAAGTAAATCTTCTGCCAGTTGCCAGAGGAGAACCTGCCCACCTTATATGGGCCATGAGAAAAGTTTGTGTTAATTTTGAAATTACTGTTACTTATTGTGTATTTATGAAAAATGCCTGCCTTTGCTACTTTAATTTACTAATAACATCCAGCCTGAGAATCAGCCAAGTTTGATAACCATCTATTGTAACTTTTTGACCCCAAAAAGGGATTATTCTGTTTAATTTTTTTTTTTAAAAAATGGAGAAATCCTGACCTGGATAGCCCAGGGGAGCCCAATCTCGTCAGATCTCAGAAACTAAGCAGGGTCGTCCTTGGATACTAATTGAATGGGAGACCTCCAATGAAGACCAGAGGTGGAGAGGCAGGCAATGGCAAACCACCTCTGTTAGTCTTTTGCCATGAAATCCCCACCAGGGGTCTTCAAAAGCCAGCTATGACTTGAGGGCAAGATTTCATTTTCATTAGAGGGATGTGTTTTCTTGGCGCACTCATTAAGCTTGCAATCCTATGCTCACTTGTCTTGGCTTGACTGTGTGCCGCTGAGCAAATATGGACTTATTTCTGACCGAATGTGGCTAGTTCTGGGCTGTTAGATGGCTGCCCAGTCCTTTTCCGTTATTCACACAAGAGGGCAACCATGAGCCCCAAACAGTTCAGTAGTAGCTGGTGTAACCAAAGATGTTGGTAAATGCCTGCTTTGTTGTGCCAAGTTCATAAAACTGATTAGACCCAATATATATATATATGTGCAATCATATGGAGTGACTCCAGTCTAAGTCCATTGAAATCAATGGGCTGAGACTAGAGTAATTCTGTGGAGGGTTGCCTTTTCAAATGATTGTTGGTGGAGTTGGAGCCACAGAAATCTGTTTCTGGTAAACTCCGGAAAGCAGATTCGGTGAGATGGATTTACTCCGTCTTTCCTTTAACTTTCTTCTTTTCCACTTGGGAAGTATACAGAGGCTTCTGGACAGCTTTCATTGTGCTGGCTGTCACGGCCAGTCTTGTTGGCGGATTTCTGTTGGTGTGTGGTGTGCCCTTTGTCAACGCACGGTTCTATAAAGTAGGAGGCGGATTCCTCATCACAGCTGGTAAGCTGCCAATTCGTGATAATTGGATGTATGGGGGGGCCTGGAACGCTGAGGCTAAGTCCCTCTTTGTGTATTTGTGCTTGAGTGTGTGTGTGTGTGTGTGTGTGTGAGAAAGAGAGAGAGAGGGGATGAATTTGCATGAATGAATGTATGAAAAAAAAAGAATTCCCATTAATAAACCACCAGTATTTCATAAAAAGAAATATGCAGGTCTAAGCAAATGTTAAGGTTCTTCTCTAGCCTTTTCTTTATTTTGGGTGTAGTGGATCAAAGACTGGACTACAGATAACTGGGTTCAATCTGGGCTCAGCCATGCAGTTCACTAAGTAGTCACTCTTCCTTACGTAATGGATAGATCCAGGGCTTTTTTTCTGGGAAAAGAGGTGGTGGAACTCAGTGGGTTGCCCTTGGAGAAAATGGTCACATGGCCACTGAGCGGAGCAGAGGGCAATCTAAACTCCCCTCTGTCTGGAGGTCAGGGGGCGGGGCCACCAGCCATGTGACCATTTTCAAAAGGTTCCGGAACTCCGTTCCACCACGTTCCAGCAGAAAAAAAAGCCCTGGATAGATCCATAGATGATAGGTAACATAATAATAATAATATTTGATTTATATACTGCCCTTCAGGACAACAGCACTTACTCAGAGTTGTTTACAAAGTGTGTTATTATTATCCTCATGATAATCACCCTGTGAGGTGGGTGGGGATGAGAGACCTCTGAGAGACCTGTGACTGACCCAAGGTCACCCAGCTGGCTTCAAGTGGAGGAGTGGGGAATCAAACCCGGTTCTCCAGATTAGAGTCCCGTCACTCTTAACCACTACACCAAACTGGACATCCTTTTTTTTTCTATAAAGCAGCGATCTTTCCATTAGATCATGAAACCCCTGGACAAGGTAGTATGCAAAGCAGCCACAGAAATGTATATCAGCCTTTTCAGAGCGAAATTACATAGGCAAAACTATTTTTAGGGTCATTGAAAAAAACCAGAAGCTTTTACAAATTAACTACTATCAGCTTTGTGCTGTTCTTGAATAACAGTGTGCTAGATCATACCAATCTGGTCCATGGTTCCATTTCAAACTGCTCCCGGCCTGTTGATTCTGGGAAGCTGACAAGCAGGGCAATTAGTTTTCCCAGAGGAAAGTTGCTTCCAACCGATAAGAGAGTTCGTTTATCTATCTATCTCCTTGAGTTTCCCTGATTCTCATTTAAGGATCTCTCAACTAGTTGCAGTGAGTTCCACAGCCTAACCCATCAGTTTTATTGTATAGTTGTACCATTATGGCAGAGTGAGGGGGAAAACTACCCTCATTCCTCACCTTTGAAAGTGTATAAACATCTTTCCTGATTCCCTTCGGCTTTTGCATTAAATTTTGAACGAATGGAATCCCTCACCCATAGTCTGAAGTGGTAGAGTCCATTCTACCATTTAGCAATCTTGCCTCCTATTATCCGCTTACTTGGGGTTGGATCCAACCAGATATTCTCCTTGCTTAAAAGAGAGGAAGGGATTACATTCATGGGGCCTGCATGGACAAAATCCATATGGGGGAAGGGGGCTATAATAAGAAGAATTAATACTGAATACAAATTCTAGAGCCATCCCTTGTGGTCTCCATGTACATCTGGCTTCAGAACTTGACATCAAGACAGAATCAGCATAGGTTTGATAATGCACTTTCAATGCATCTTATTATACTATACTACATGCTGTTATGGATTTTATGGATTTAAAGATCTTGATGGAGTTTTGTCAATTTCGGTTTAAATTTTATGATGTAGTAGTTTGTATTAATAATATTGTACTTTCCTTGTTATTTGCTATGGCTGTGCTGAAGCAATAAAGTATTGATTGATTGATAATGCACCTTTGTGATGGTTTGCAACTGCATTTTCTTGTGTGAAATTGGTAAATCCACTTGCAAACCATTGTTAAAGTGCATTGAAAATGCATTATCCTATGTGTGTGAAAGTAGAAAACGTCTTGCTATCAAGGCAAAAGACCTTTGCTGCAGAGGAAGATGTCCTCCTGAGCAGACTCGCCAGTGCGTAGCTCTCACTTTTATCTGGCTTTAAGATACGTGTCTGTGTTTGAGCTTTGAACTTTGATAAGTTACAGTTAGTTTGAATCTTCGCACTTCCAAGGACCCTTTCATAGTGAACTTTCCTTATGGACTTCAGCTCACTTAGGGTCACTCTGCACCTTGCTTCTTTTACGAGTTTTCCATGGAGCCAACCTGCGCTCCACACAGACACACGTCAGCTCTGAGGATTGGCTTCTATAAAAAAAACAAGAGTGCAAATGGGCTTTGAAAGCTGCCGCTGAGCGGAGAAGAGCTCCTGCCTTTCTCCCAAGTTTTTTTGCCTGTGCAAAAATGGTGTGTGTGTGTGTGTGGGGGGGAGAGTTTTCCCCTTTCTGCTGCCACCTGTGCGCACAGTATATCCAGGTGGAGCCGCCAAAATGGGCAAATGTCTCCCCTCTGCACTTTTTTCATCACTTCCTACAATATATTTCTAACTAGAGATGCTGAAGTTGAGCCTGGTGCCCTCTGCATGCAAAGCAATTCAATTCAATTCAAATACCTTTAATGGCATACAAAGATCTAAGACAGCAAACAGGTCACTATAAAATTACATAAAATATCAGAAGTCAATATATTTATACAAAACTTGTATGAATCTTAAGCATGCAAAGCAAGCGCTCTGTCGTTAAGCCACAGCCCAGCTCCAGTCCTGGGGGAGGAAGCATGCCTCTCTTATTGTTTGAGAGGGATTTTTGTATTTAGAAAGCTCCTTAAATGGATGACATCTGCCTGTTGGTGGGAAAGCTGTCTGTGTTTCCATTAGGCACAGTTCTCACGTGATGGAGTGAGTGGGGCATGCAGTCAGGGCTGTGGGAACCCTTCCTGGTGTTTGAAGGGAATTCTGCTAAATGTAGAAATAAGGTACTTGAAAGTTGTTCTCCAAAAATGAGATTTCTCTGTTGCGGCAGCTATCGCCTGTTCGTGCATCGTGCACCTTTGCACGTAGGGAATGCTAAGAGAGGCAGCAGCCTCTCATTATTTTTCATTAGTATTTTGAAGTTGCTGCTAGGCAAGAAGGTGAAGAAAAAGGGGACAGAGAGTTCCCTTTTCCTGTAATTAGCAAATTACAGGGAAGCCACATCACCTCGACAGAGAATTGAGAGTTCATCCACTTGTCCCCACAATTAGCCAACAAAGTTGCACCAGGCTAGGAAGTGAGAAAGGAAGACCTGGAGATTAGTGATCAATTTTCTCAAAATTAAGGTGTTGCATTCCTTGGAGTGAGAAGACGGAGTCAAAAGCCTGCCTGTTCTAATTGTCACTAGGCTCTGAAGGAGAAAAAGGTTTCGTGGCACCGTGCAATTTCCTTGCCATTAGCCCCTCCCCAGAAGATGCCGCTGACCTAAATCAGCATTGAAACTGAAGCTCATAGTTAATCTCAGGTCTTAATGAATGGAGGCAGAGAATATGCTTTTAAAAAATGGAATTGTGTTGTCAATGTATCCAACCAGCTGACCCCCCTGAGCAAAGTCAGATTAATGAGATATATGGCTATAGAGCGGGGCTACAAATTAAATACTTGGGTCTGTTCCATATTTAGGAACCGTGGCTCTGAGAATCAGAATCTGGTCTGGGCACCAGTTGTGGAAATAAGGCTGCCAACTTTGTGTTGGGAAATTCCTGGAGATTTGGGGATGGAACCTGGGGAAGGCAGAAGGCAGAATTTGGCGGGGGTCTCAGAGGAGTATAATGCCATAGTTGACCTGCCAAAGCAGCCATTTTCTCCAGAGGAAATTATCTCCGTAGTCTGGAGATCAGTTGTAATTCTGGAAGAACTCCAGGCCCCGCATGGAGATTGGCAACACTAGGTGGAAAGATGGAGGTGTTTACAGGGTCCCGTTATACCTTCCCTGAATTCCAGTCACACACAAAATACTCCTGTCTGCTGTGCTTATGGAAGCCCTTTCGATCAGCCACGGCACCAAAAGTGGGCATGACTTATTCCAAGGCAGTATACCTCTAAATATCATTTGTTTATTTACCACATTTATTTCTCTCAAAGTAGCTCAAATTGTTTTCCTGTCCTCTGTTTTGCCCTCGTAACAATCCTGTGAGGTAGATAGGGATCCCATTCCCCTGGTGGGGGCAGGGGCTCTCCCACTTTCACCCTCCACCCCCCCCCGGCCACCACTCACTTGGCTGACGGGGGAGAAGGGCATGGGAACGTGCCTCCTGGACGTGGTTTGCAGCAGGCCAATTGGGCCCCAAACAGGCAGAATTGGGCCTGTTTGAGGCCCAAATCGGCCCATTGCGAAGTGCACATGTGCTCCTGCACCATGTCACCCAGAAGTGACATTACCAGATATGACATCATTGTGTGGGCATGCTGGGGACACAACAAAGGTAACCTGGCAGGTCCCCAGCCTCCTGCCGGGACAGTAAGGCAACTCTAGAGTTAGGGCAGGCTGTGAGTGTCATCCAGCGAGCTTCTGTAGCCTGGGTGTCCCAGATTCTAGTCTGATACCACTACATCATGCTGGCATGTTAAATGGTTTTATGTTCAGTTATCGTAACACAATTCTCTCTCTCACCTTCACAGGAATTTTATTTGCCCTGTTGATATTTCTGTTTGTGATGTGGAAAGAATTTGCTGCTGATCTCGCCAAATACATACTTCTTGAAAGAAGTGATCGATGCGACGAAGAGGTTCCTGTAAAGGTTTATTATGGATGGTCGTTTATCTTTGCAGCTGCTGGGGTCCCCTTAGTGTTACTTTCTGGACTTCTCTTTTACCTGGTTGGTTATAGTCTTCTCAAAGAGCAGGAGTAATGAGGCAGACCTCTCCCAGCAGTCGAGGAAAGGAACACTAGTATTATCCGGAAATGTGGGGAAAATCCTGCTAACATTAAATTCATGACAAAAAGTACTGTAACATCAAGTTGGGGGAATTACCATTGTGGGAAATATAGCATTAAGTACTGAGTTAAAACCAGGTTCATCATACTTTTAAAAAACCTTATCCTGGGTCTCAGCCAAGGAACTCTGGGAATTGTAGTTCTTTGAGTATGCCCTGACTTCTTGGGGGCGGGGCGGTGAGGAGGCTGCATGCTCCAGCCTGGTTTGAAATCTGTTACATTGCCATTGTCTTCCACAAAGAACCTGGGATCAACTGATTTGTGAAGGACATTTGGACTTGTTAGAGATTCCAAGCTCCTTCACAGTTTGTTGGTTGGGAGTGCAGTCATCATTAAAATAGGCTTGAAATTCTGTAACTTCCTGTTCTCCATCTACAGAAATTCCAGAGATTTCCCAGTGATTCTTACAGAATCCTTGTCAACTGCTCCAGGTGTTTCAGGAGGCAGTATTCAGTTACGAAGGTTTATCCTCTTGCATTCAAATCAAATGAAATGGGGGAGGGGGAAATTATAATTCTGTATCATCTGCTAAGTCTTGCGCTTGCTGTACATGTACATGTACATGTCCACATGCACTGACACCTCAGTCACTGAGAGCATGGAATTCCTCCATGTAAAAAAGCACCCCCATTCATTTCAATGGAGAAACCTCAGCAGACAGTATGGTGGTCTTCTGTTCACACGTTACAGGAGCCCACCAGTCATGCATATTGGGGGAGGGCACAAGCCTCCACAAGGCATGAACAGAATGCTGCCATAATGGCTGCTGGGATCAGAGATAGTCCGTGTGTGTGTGTGTGTGTTGCTTTTCACCTTGGGGTGGGTGCCATCTGTTGAAATAAAAGGGGACCCCCATGTACTAGATCTCAGTATAAGCATCAGAGAACTCTGGAATCAGGGGACAGAAGCCAGCCACGGAGTCTCTCTACATGAGACATCTGACACATGAATAACATGTGCTGAGAGATACAATGTTAGCCAGGAAGGGCAGTTTAAAAGACAAAGCCGGTGGCAAGGCAAAGGCTTTGCTATACACTGGAGCTGTGGGAAGGGGCTGTGAAATGCCAGAAGGGAAACTTCAGCCCGTTATAACCTCTCCAGGTCCAAGCCTGGCTCTGGAAGGCAGCTCCAGCCCATTTCCATTCCTCGGTGCCCTCTGGTTGTGATCCCACACAGTTTTAGGCTGGAGAGGTGAAACTGACAGAGCCTGCAGGGAGGCAAAGATGAAATTAACAAACTGAGGGAGGATCTCTGTGGGCTCTGTCTTTTTAAACTACTCTTCCTGGCGAACATTGCATCTCCTTACACTTGATGAACATGCACCGAGGCGTCTCATGCAGAGAGACTCTTATTTAGGCAGAAGTTCCTGTTACCATGTTGGAGAGACAGATACGCATCCAATTCCATTACATGCATGCTATAATGTGTGATGTGGATACCACATGTGGATGCATCTTTGCGCAGAGGCCCATGCTCAAAATACAGAGAGGAAACATAATCGAGTTTGGTCCTGCACACACAAATGCACGTTACGTTTTTGACAGCCAGTGTCATGTAGCAGGGAATAGCACAGCAGGGACATCTGGGCTCGAACCTCCACTCTGCCACACGGCTGGTTGGGAGGCCTTGGGCCTCTCTCTTTATCTAACCCACCTCACAGAACTGTTGGGAGCATAAAATGGAGGAGGGGGAGAAGCATGTATGCTATCCCGAGTTTCTTTGAGCGAGGGCAGGATGAAAATACGACAGACAGATTATCAGCATAACTGGGAGCAGTTGTGCTTCCTCTACAATATGGGAACAGGATCTTTAACCCAGCGAAACATCTTACCTAGGCTGTGATCTTTCCTGAATGGAACAGGATACGTTAAAATGTTACAGGTCAAGGTATATAATATTTTGGATGGAAGTGTACATGTCATAAGCATGCGTGGCAATATGTATAAAGAAACAATTTAAGTTGAGATCGGGAAGGGTGGGGGAGGGGAAGTTGTCATTAACTTTAATAGTTTGCACCCAATGGCTGCCCCAAAACTGCTTCTATCATCAGTATTTATATTAAACGTGAGTTATAAATATTCAGCATTAAAGATGAAGTCCCAGTTGACCTTGTAGCTTGTTAAATGCAATCAGATCTGGCCGGGGTGATGTGTACTTATCAGCTTTATTTGTAAATGCTAATTAAAGATCATTTTTTAAAAAAAAAATTACTGTAACTAACATGAAAGGATGGCTGTTGATGGCTGTTAACATGTCTTTTAAATATTTTAAGCATCCTGTTATACTGGGAAGAAGACAACATTTTTTGCTTTTTAAAATGCACTTTGTACTTGTATGTTTTGGCAAAATGACGCTTGGAGGTTTGCAAACATGAATGCCATCTCTGAATCCTAAACTGAAGGAGCCCCTCTGATTTCAAATAAAACCAAATAAACCTGGTACAGTCCAATTTAGAAAAAGTTCATCCTGTGTAATAAAGTTGCCGGTTTTCCTGTTGGAGTGCAGCTTCGGTTCTGTCAACACCTACTAATTTTAACACTGTACAGAAGGTGGCTTATGTCTAGGAACATTTTGAAATGTCTCCTCCCTGTTTGGACCTGACCCCCCCCTTTTCAGTTTTGCTTCTCCCTCATTCAAAACCCCTTGTGTGAGTTTAAGGTGTTATTCTGGCATTGATTTCTCCCCATAAATTGTATACAGTTTAACATTTCATATCTCCCTTATATTTTTATCAATGCACATGTTTGCATCTAATATAGAGGGTGGGGAAAACATTGCCAAGTTGAATGTTCTAGTAAATTGCACATGCTCCAATTCTGGAAATGATTTGAGAAATGTTTCTAGTTACCTACTTAAAATCAGAATGAAACAAGAGGACAATGCATTACAGTAGGCATACAACAAAACAGAAGATTTTCCACAACAAGGAAGTTATCATTATGAAAAAAAAATCCATACGCTCAATCCAACTGAATAGATTGCTCTGTACACAAATGCCTATGTGTGTGTGTTTGTAGCACCCTGTCCATCGAAGTGAATGGGGCACACACTTTACACAGTGGTTTTTTAGATGAATAAGCGTTGGATCTTCAGTACTGTTTGATGAAACATTAACTTGAATAAGAGCTTTTAGAAATGACATATCTTTTTCCCTGCCTGCACAGATAAATGTTATCTGACATTTTAAAATGCAACAATATTTTCCTTTTTTCCCCATTTGAAGTATCTTTTAATTATAACCCCTAGGGTTACACTTGTACCTCCTCAGATCCCCGAGTAATAATTTTGCTTTATAAATTCTCTCGTTGGATAACTTTTGTCATTTAATAATCTGTTTGATGTCAAGACGGACACTTATGGGTCATGGTGAATAAAAGATGATAATCCAGGAGCAGCGCAAGATTTACAGTCCTGTGCCTTTCATCGATCCCATAAAACAACCCAAGCATGTACAAATGATGATCTCGTACGAGTCACTCAGGCAAAAGTGTGAGAACAGAACGAAGAATCCATCAGACTTATTAATACCTACAAAAGCCAAGGATCCCCGAAGTTGTGAATATGGAAGGGAATTTTATATTAGAGAATGAAATATTTATTAACTTTCTCCATCTGTTCTTAAAAAAAATTAGTTTCATGTCATCAAGTCATTTAACGGAATACATTTAGTTTAATCATGCATTCTCCCCGTGGGGAAAAGATGTTCCTGGGAGACTTAGGGGATCCGTTGTAGAACTAGCTAGCAGTGGCTTAAAACAAAAGTGATGGTTTTGGTTAGAGATGGGCACGAATCGAATTATGACCCAAAAAGCCGCACGAACCAGGCCGGTTTGTGGTTCGTGAATCAGTGGTTCATGGAAGCTCGTTTCCACAAACTTCCATGAACTGGTCTAGTGGTTCGTTTGGGTCATATTAAAGGGACAGTTTAAATGGCCATTTCCCCAGGGAAATGGCCATATAA
Source organism: Eublepharis macularius (assembly GCF_028583425.1). Classification (NCBI taxonomy): domain Eukaryota; kingdom Metazoa; phylum Chordata; class Lepidosauria; order Squamata; family Eublepharidae; genus Eublepharis; species Eublepharis macularius. Next base: position 19,081,464 of record NC_072802.1, read on the forward strand.
ACTTTTCCTGCTGCTTGCAAGCGGCAGGTCCTTTTAAACTATCAGCTGGCAGGCAGCGAGGGGGGGGATCTAGTGTAAAGGGCAGGGCCCTTTAAACTGCCCAAACCTAGCCCCCACCCTCCCAGCCCCAGCCCCAGCCCCACACTTACCTTGCCTTGCGGGCCTGCAGCGTCCTCCTCCTCCTCCCACAAGGGGCGGGAAGGCTGTTTTTGGCCTCCTCCGCTGCCTTGCAGGCCCACGCAGCAGCGGAAGAGGCCAAAAACAGCCTTCCTGCCCCTCGCAGGAGGAGGAGAAGGATGCCGCGGGTTTGGGCTGTTTAAAGGGACCTGCCCCTTGCAAGCCAGGAAAGGGCCCTTTAAACTGTCAAATGCCCCTTTCCCTGCTGCTGCTAAACGGGCCGGAAAGGGGCATTTAAACCCCACGAACCACGAACCTCATGGTTCGTTTTTTTTGTGGTTCGTGCCCATCTCTAGTTTTGATCCTCCTCCGGCTACCATTCAGCACATCAGCTTGACAGGGAAAAAGAAGTTTAGATCATGCTGGCTCATATCCTACCACTTCCTACTCCAACAGAAGGTGCTTTCCTTTGGAAAAAGAGCATCGAAGCGTCTGTATTAAGCTGAGGGGCATGGCAGGATACAACCTACTGTTGATACGTTGCATGGAGTGTGTCAGTGGTTCTGAGCAAGCTGGCTTTCAGTATCCTGTTTTAATTTTCTCATTAAGAGCCCCGCCCTTGGTAACTATGTAAGGGGTCCCAGATTCTCCAGAACATTTATTTATTCATTTATATCCCGCCTTTCTCCCCAGTGGAGACCCAATGCAGCTCACATCATTCTCCTGTCCTCCATTTTACCCTCAAAACAACCCTGTGAGTTAGATTAGGCTGAGAGGGTGTGGCTGGCCCAAGGTCACCCAGCGAACTTCCATGACAAAGTGGGGATTTGCTCTTGGGCCTCCCAGATCCCAGTCCGACACTCTAACCGCTATGCCACACTGGCTCATAATGTGGGAACTGCACTAGAGAGTAGTTATCCACCCCATTCCAGCAATCTCTACATTCATTAAACTTCTTGTTTCTCTATTTATTGCAACATCAAGTACATACATGAAAGGTACTAGGTCCTGGGTTCAATCAGCAGCATCCTCACTCTTGGAAAGAGGCTGGAGTTCAGTTGTTGGACAAATGTGTGGTATGCAGGAGGTCTTAGGCTTACCTGCTGGCACCTCCAGTTAACAAAATGAAAGTTGCGAGCCCTGGGAAAGACCTTTCTTGCCTGAGATCTTGGGCATCTGCAGCCAGTTGAGCTGGGTAGGCCAATGCAATAGGGCTGGCCACAACTCTAGTCAATGATAGGTCCACTCATGGCCTTGAGACCCCAGTGGCTGCACAGTGATGCTTGCCTCAGGTGCCAGACATGGGCAGAAGCTTTTCATCACTCTCTTGTTCTATGCAATCTGAAAAACACTAGAACCTTCCTAACTTTCGCACATCTTTTTTGGTATGACTCTTGTTCTAATTGGCTTCTGGCTTGGCTTCCTGATTGGCTAGAAGAATTTTCATACTGCCTTGGGCAAACAACTGGTTCTGGACATTCAGTCGTCTACCTGCAAACTAAAAGCCAGCAGTCCTTTGATTCTCACTATCAAGAACTGCTTCAGACTGCTTTTCTTGTTCTCCTTTGGCTGCACATATTAACCCCTCATCAGCTGAACTGACCATCGTCTTATTTCTGCAACTGACATCTGGAGGAACCACCTGACCCAAATCAGCTGCATATGTGAGTTACCAATTTGTGGGGCAAGCTCCAGACATCGTTAAGTTACGTGGTGGGAAAGTGAAGCTTGAAGGTCTGAATTCTCCTAAAGAAAGGAAGGAACAGGTAAGTGACAAGATGGATTATTGATTCCACGGGATTCACAGTTTGCTTCCTTCATGCCAGAATCCTTTATACATACCAGTGGATTCTCAGCACAGCTGGTGCAAAGCAAGCCGGGATTGGGTCTAATAAATACACTTTTCAAACATGCATAATTAAAATCGTGATTTGATCTCCCTTTAATGAATTTTAGTCAAGGTTCTCTTCAAGGATACCTTTCTTCCATTAGCATTTGACATTAGTAAGCAATGAATAATTCTATTTTTCCTAGCCAACATCTGGGACACTTCTTGCTTTATTTGCTACACACTCAAAAGTCTGCGAGAAATGCTAATAAGCCAAGAGTGTTTTAAAAAAAATACACACCCACTTGATCATAGTCTGGGACCAAGGTAAAAACTTGAGAGTGTGAATACTTTCCAATGAGAACATTTGTGTAAAGGCAACTTGAAAAGCTTTGGGGAAAGAATAATGTGGGTGAAGAAGTGAACTCAGACTTGCAAATCACAAAAAAGCTAAACCAGAGGCTTTGGTATTAACAAAGCAGGCTGCATACTGAACCGTAGATCACTGATATGTTCGGACTCTTATCCAACCCTATTTGTTTTTTAGGGAACAGCAGAAACAATCTGAAACGCCTCTGTCCTTAACAATGAACTATTTGTTAGCAAAAGCCATCCAGAGAAAAACTGGTGTAATCATTTACAAAGCACTTGTTGCATTTCCTTTGCAAACTCTTCTTGGCCTGAAGTCAGTCAGAAAGAGTAGACAACACTGAGTGAGAAGAAGAAATGGTTTGTGTAGCAGCTGGCTGCCTTGAACCTGGCTATCGGCTGGCTGCCTCCACTAGAACTGCCTCCCTGGTAGAAGCCTAAAAATGTCAGCTGCTTCCATCAAGCGGCAGGGAAGGTGGAAGGGATTACAAGGAAGTAGAAACAGCTGCCGTGGCTCCAGCCAGCTAAAGAAGGTACTTTAGAAGTGGACTGGTGAGGCCCCATTCTAAACGAACAGGTGGTCGTTGCAAGCCTCATTCGTTGCTGTTCGTCAAGCCAGACAGTCTGGCACAGGCAATCAATTCCCTTGGCAACTTAGGCAGGGATTGTCTGAACTCTGTCTGAACTCCTGCTGTTGCCCTGGAAACCCCCAATCTAAGCCCAATTTAGCTTGATAGGCAGGTCTTCCTTTCAAGTGTGGAGCTCCAAATTTGTTACAAGGGAGCAAAGACCAGGGGGGAGGAGGAGGGCTCCCAGCTCTGGCTTTCTTTGCAGACAGTGGAGAGGGAGAAACAGGTGCTGTTGGCATTTTGATGGAGACACAGGATGAGTGCATTGGAACTTGAATTTTCTTAGTGTGTGGTGGGATAGGGATCTACCCCTTCAAGTTCCAGGGCTGCTGTCAGGCTCTGGGGCCAAGTTATTATTTATTATTGGTACCTTTCCTGCTGCCAGCTCGGATAGGGTTTCTGGGAGTGGTGCAGTAGGGATCTACCCCTTCAGGTCCCAGGGCTGCTGCCAGGCTCTGGGGCCAAGCTACTATTTATTATTGGTACTTTTCCTGCTGCCTGCTCAGGTAAGGTTTCTAGGAGTGGTGCGGTAGGGATCTTGACCAAACTTGGATGGTGGCTGGAGGAGAGCCTGCTGGCCGCCACGAACAGCCAACCACGAACATGTTTGTGAACTGGGTCATGTTCGTGGTTGTTCATGAGTCCCTGTTCGTGGATGGCAATGAACAACAAACATCATGTTCATTTTTTTTTCTGTTTGTGCCCATCTCTAAATTGGTCTACTTCCACTTCCTTTCAGTCCACAGCTCTAAAATCAGAGCAGCAGAGAATGAATGGGGTTGGGATGGGGTTGAAGGACTCAATTCCAGCTCTTTTGCCGCTGCTCTTCCCCCATTTCTTCCTGGCAATTAGGACAAAAACAGCTCGCACATTTTCTCTTATATCTCTATAACCAGAAGAGCTAGGCATTTATTTTTTAAAAAATGAAAGCTTAAAGTTCAGAGATGCGGTATGTCATATTTCTGGGGGACACTGCCACCAATGTTTCTCAGAACAGCAGTCTGAAGGTAAAAAGGATGGATGGGAAAAGCAGCTACAAAACCAGAACAAGCAGGGAAAGAGGACCTAGGAAATAAGGAAGGGGAGGAGCCAAATGAAGAGACAGAGGATTGGACAAGTGAAAAAACTAAATAAGGTAAAAGGGGGCAGGCTCAGAGGAGGAGCTAAATTAGGAGCAAGAGATAAATGGCGGTTTTTGCACTTTACATGGGTGGAAGGTAGAAGTCTTGTGCTCTTGAGGGAGCCTGGGTGTAGGAGAGGCTATGAACTTTGAGGTGTGGTTGTGTAGATTTGAATAGTACTAATTTAGGCCTTAGTAAAACCACCTTGGGACTAGGCTTTCAGAAGGGGCTAGGCATAGGGTTGCTAGGTGGTCCCCCCCAAACTGGACCCTGGGGAGAGGGGGGGCCCTAGTTAAGTTTCTTGTGTGCATGCTTTGCACGCACTTGCTCTCGGCCCTACTGCAATGACATCACCTCTAGAAGCGACATCATCAAGCCAGGCTGTGCAATTCTCACAAATGCACGGTTGTGCACCCAGGGACCAGCAGTGGGGAGCTGGTTTGACAAGTCCCACTCTCCTAGAGACGCACCACTTGACATGGACTGGGGAGGTGGGAGCACTGTGGGCTCAGCCTGAGAGAGGTGCCGATGTTGAAAAGATAAGATAATGTGGTTTGAACACTTAAAGCAGTGTACAAATGCATAGGCAGGGCTGTGTGTGTTTTGCTTTGCACACGAAGAAATACCAAGTGTAGCTGGCAAATCTCAGCTTTCATTTTTGTGAAAAAAGGTGCATGTTTCTAGTCCATAAGGCTGTGACAAGAGGCTCAATGCAGGCTCCACTCTCAGGAGCCAAGAGAAGGAAAGTTGAACTACATTTTCAGTCAGGGCAAGGCTTCCACACTTTGCTTCTCCCAAGCAGAAACAAACTATGCAAAACTGCAACTCCCGGGGTTCTTTGGCTGAAGCCATGACAAACTAATATAAATTCTATTTATGTTTGCAATATGGTGGTGGAGAATGCCGTCAAGTCATAGCTGACTTACAGCAATCTCTGGTGGAGTTTTCATGGCAAGAGACTAACAGAGGTGGTTTGCCATTGCCTGCCTCTGCAACCCTGGTCTTCATGGGAGGTCTCCCATCCAATTAGTAACCAAGACTGACCCTGCTTAGCTTCTTAGATCTGATGAAATCAGGCTCACCTGGGCTATCCAGGTCAGAGCATGTTTGCAATACTCATTAAAAATAATAAGCAACATGGCAAACTGATTGGCCCCAGCAGTTTTCGTTTAAATGATACTGTGCTAAATTGTCTGTCCCAACTTCCAGGGCTACGATGGCAAGCCTTGGTCCAATTCATCCCGCGAGCTTTATGTCTCTCTGAGCGAGTATTTCAGCCCAGGTCACTTTGTTCCCAGGCTGGCACTACACAATACTGTGTTCAATGCACATTATCCCACTATTGTAAAAGAGACACTGAGGCGATGAAAGGCCGTTTATTGAGTTCAGAGGTTAGACTGAAATTTGGGACTTGGCTGATTCATAGCTCAATTTCTTAGCTACTCTGCTACACCATGAGGATAGTTTTATGTGGGTAGCCATATTGGAGACAGTAGAATGTCAGGATTTGAGTCCAGTGGCACCTTAGAGAACAACAAGATTTTCAGAGTGTAAGTTTTCGAGAGTCAGAGCTCCCTTCTTCAGACACTAGTAGGAATAGAGCTCCGTTCCCACTCATGTCAGAAGAAGGGAACTCCGACCCTTGAAAGCTTATACCTTGCTCACTAAAGTGCCACTGGATCCAAATCCTGCTATGCTATACCAGTTCTTTTTAAATTTAATAACATATTTGATAAATATTGTTAAGTATATAAAACAGCCTGAAACAAATATGTCATCCAAAAGAATCATCCTCAAGTCAGTTAATCTATACTGCCTGATACATCCTCTGAATACCTTTGGAACCAAGTGGTTCCAAGTGGTTAAAGTGTTGGACAAGGATCTGGGAGAACCAGGTTCAAATCCCTGCTCTTCCAAGGAAGCTCACTGGGTGACCTTGGGCCTGTCACACATCTCAGGCTAACGTACCTCACAGGGTTGTTGTGAGGATAAAGCAGAGGAAGGGAGAACGATGTGAAGCTGTTTTGGATCCCTGTTGGGGAGAAAGACGGGGTATAAATCGAATACAAATAAATACATAAATTAGATTCAATCAAAGTCCTTGGAATTAACAGTTTGTAAATCAGATGGGAAATCAGCAATTAGATGCTAATTTGCCTGCCAATAAATTTCACATATAATTAAAACTTTTTAAAAATGCTGATGCTTTAGTTGCTCAAATTAAAAAAAAACATTTTTTCTCTGTTATATGACCTGATTATGATTATTTCTCCTAGAAAGCAGTCATGTAAATTCCAAAGATTCTGTGGAGGAAAGGTTTCCTGGCTTGACTTCTAAAAATTCTTTCTGAATTTCTGGGCTGCAGTCTCTTCCAAGCATTGTTTTATTATAAGAATTTCTAATATTAATTCTGTAGTTGAATCATGCCCAGTTTCCTGCACCTTTCACTTCCTTCTATTCATTTGTATCTTCCTTCACTTTATCTCACCATTGTGCAAACAGGCTCTACAAAAAAAAAGAGAAAGAAACACAAACATCTTGATGTGGTTGTACATATGATGGCTACAAGATTCTTTTTGTGCAGTATTTTACTGACGTGCATAGGTGCTCCTGTGCATTGAACACTATACCACTCTCAACAAAATTTGGAAACAATAAATGGCGCAATGGAGAATATCTGGCTTTATCAGTGCCACTTGGAAAACGAGACTAGGTAATGTGGAACTTCTAAAATTCAGGGAGAAATTCCGATGAGAATTTTGGAAGCATCCCTAAGAAATTCACTGCAGTCTTCTGCTCGTTCATGTTGCTTGAATCAATGAGAATTCTGTGCTGTTCTTGTTTTCCACTGTAACCTTAAGACACAATTATTGAAAAATAATTTGCATTGAAATATATGGCGCAACCTTCCCTGTGAATGTGTTTGGAATGGCAAGCTGAATAAAATATGGTATTCTTCCCACCTTTCTGCTACTTCTGCTATCGTCGCATTTCTATATGCATTACCTGCAAAGTCTTTGCCAAAGTTTGTTTGACTTTTTATGAAAACCTAAATAGGGCAATCAAAATTAATCATGCTAATGAAACACACTTATGCATTTTTTTCATTTGCATAATTTATACGCCAAGCAGTATACAGGCATGAAGAATATGAGGTGCCTTGAACCTGATTACTGTCTAAGATCTGAAAAACAGATCTGGGCATTTACATGTAATACATTGTGCATGGGATTCATAATGCAACTTGGAGGTAGTCGTTGAAATAGGGGAAAGCCTGTGATTTGCTATTGTCGAAGGCTTTCACGGCCGGAGACCGATGGTTGTTGTGGGTTTTCCGGGCTGTATTGCCGTGGTCTTGGCATTGTAGTTCCTGACGTTTCGCCAGCAGCTGTGGCTGGCATCTTCAGAGGTGTAGCACCAAAAGACAGAGATCTCTCAGTGTCACAGTGTGGAAAAGATGTTGGCAGGTCATTTGTATCTACTCAGGTGGCGTGGGGTTGAGCTGAGTCGTCCTGTAAGAGTTTCCCAGGGTGTGGAATGCTAATGGAGGGAGGCTTCACTGTATCCTGAGAGATCTCTGTCTTTTGGTGCTACACCTCTGAAGATGCCAGCCACAGCTGCTGGCGAAACGTCAGGAACTACAATGCCAAGACCACAGCAATGCAGCCCGGAAAACCCCCAACAACCACCTGTGATTTGCATTTGCCAGGCTTGTTCTGGACACCTATTGAGCCTCATTGCTTTCCCAGATAGCTGTGCAGCAAAAAACCTTAAGACTGGGAGACCAGTTGCCTGCTGTACTGGCATTGCCCTTGGAGCCCAGCAATTAGGATTGCAAAATTCTTCCCTGGCTCAAGGGATTTTCCGTGGTGTGTCACTGCAGTTTCCAGCAACGTGTTTTTTGGCAGCTTTGCAGCACTGGGATTTAAGAGGGACCCTTCCCTTACCAGCACTTAACAGCCACTTGAGCATGATAGAGCCTCCTGGAAAGAGAAAAGGAAGGGAGAAGTCACTGAAAAAAATAAACTGTGCTGAAGCCAGGAGAACTTAGCACCACCTAGTGGTCTCTCCAGCACTGAAACAACAGAAGCAATCCTGACCTGAGTGTAGACCTGATCAAGGTAGGGTTGCCAGGTCTCCTTAACCTTCCAGTGGGAGGGCAGGTACCTGTTACTCACCTTCTCCATGTCCCTTGTGCTCGCACAAAGTGTGCACACACTCCTGCACCTGCACAGTGATGTCACTTCCGGGCAACATCATCGTGCAGGCACAGGAGCGAGCACATGCTTTGCAGCGGGACAATTTGGGCCTCAAATGGTACCCATTTGGGGCCCAAATGGGCCTGCTGACAAGTGTGGGAGTTTTCTCTGGGTGGCATGATGATGTCACTCCCAGGAAGTGATGTCATTGCACCGCTCTGGAAGTGTGCCCAGGAAGCCCATTCCCATGCCTTTCCCCCTTGCTGGCCACTGTGGTAACCCTAGATCTGGGCGTCTCCACTTCACAGGCCACCCCAACACTCACCCTCCATGCTTGCCTTCTAGATCCCAGGATCAATTGATTTGTGAAATATTTATTATTTTATTTACAGAATGTCAATACTGCCTCTCTCGTGAGCTGCTTGAAACGCCTTGAAAAAGGCAAGCAAGTAAACAAAAACACACCACACAATAAAATTATTGAAAACAACAGCATCAGAATTATTAATATTAAAGCATGTTGTAAAATCAAGCCATAAACATTGAGGCCTAAAGTGGTTTTTCAAACGAACCTAGAAGCAGATCATAAAAACAGCTTTAAAAGCCCATGAATGCAGATGTAGGCCTCCCTTAAAAAATGAAGCTCTCGGTGGGTTTTGAACTCTGCTCCTGAAGATACCCTGAGAAGGACATCCAGGCTCAGGAATCCACCAGGAAGGGGAGCTATACTTGCCAGTTTGGTGTAGTGGTTAAGAGTGGCAGGACTCTAATTTGGAGAACCGGGTTTTATTCCCCACTCCTCTGCTTGAAGCCGGCTGGGTGACCTTGGGTCAGTCACAGCTTCTCGGAGCTCTCTCAGCCCACCCACCTCACAGGGTGTTTGTTGTTGTGGGGATAATAATAACACACTTTGTAAACCGCTCTGAGTGGGTGTTAAGTTGTCCTGAAGGACAGTATATAAATGACTTGTTATTTTTAATATTGCTATAAAAGCCTTCAGCTGCAGCAAGGGCTGCCAGGTCTGGGGCTGACTTTGTTGTTGTTCCTGGCATGCTCCTGGCATGCCTTGCGCATGCGGTCCTGCACCAGTGTGATGATGTTGTCATGATGGCCCTGGAAGTACACCTGGGAGACTCATTCCCTGCCTCCCCCTGCCAGCTAGCCAGGGCTTTTTTTCAGGGGGAACGCGGGGGAACGGAGTTCCAGCACCTCTTGAAAATACCTGGCAATAGTGCGTGAAAATAATATTATTTCAAAGAATCCGTGTGTTTCTTCCTCATTTCCCTCCTGAGAGTTCCGCCACCTCTTTTCCCAGAAAAAAAACCCCTGCAGCCAGGTAAGTGGTGGCGGGGGGCAAAAGGTGGGAGCGGGAGGTCTCTCAGTCCCTAATCCAATACTCTAACCAATACACAACACTGAGTGTTTGAATTCTATTGTATTTATGGTTCTATACTTAATTTATACAGCATTTTATGAAGACACAATTTACATTATAAGTGGGGGACCCACTGGGACTTACGGGAGGTATCTCATTCACCCTCCCTCTCTTTTCCTTTTCTGAAAGCCTCAATATTGTTTTCCTTTTTTCTGCTTCCTTCTCTCCTTCCCACCCACCAGCCAACCTACCTTTATTTGCCCCATCTTCAGTTTCCCCTCCTTCCTTCCCCTTGACAGGCTCTGCCCGGGAAAACCATGGCCCAGTTGGACATTGGAAGCCTGGGCTCAAGTGTGGGGGTACCTCACTTTCAGCCATACCCCCTGCCCAAGGTTCCTTCTTTCCCTCCTCCTGGCAACCCCCGTTTTCTCTTTTCCCCCTACTTCTTTCTCTCCTTCTCACCCATCCACCTTTTATGTGCCCCTCTCCATCTTTGATTATATTGATATTTATTTACATTCATTCCCCTCCTTTCTCCCCAGTGGGAACCCAAAGTAGCCTATATCATTCTCCACTAGGCTGTCCAGTTTTCCCCTGGACAGTCCAATTTTTTGTCTGGCTGTCTGGGAGAAATGCGGTAAATATGTTGAACATATACATGTCTGGTATTTTTGCACATGGGGAAGTGCTGAGCTGGCCAGCCTCCTCCGCAACTGGGAAGTGGGAAACCCTCTCGCCCCCAAGTGTCAGAGGAGCGTCTGGCCAGTGAAGCAACTGGCAGACACGCCCAGCCACTGGGGCAGCATGACATCCCGGAAGTGACATCATCACGCAGGAATTGGGAGCACACGTATGCTTTGTGCGTGCGTGAATTAGAAAAAAAAAGGTGAGTGACGGGGCCCTTGTCTGGTTTTGGTGGGAAGGCCATCTGGCAACCCTATTCGCTACTCCTCCATTTTATCCTCGCAACAACTCTGTGAGGTTACGGTACGTTAGGCTGAGTATGTGTGATTGGTCCAAAACTACGCAGTAAGCACCATGGCAGAGTAGGGATTCAAACCTGGTTCTCCCAGATCCTAGTCTGAAACTCTAAAAACTACATAACACCAGGTTTCATGTGGTGGCTGCTGTTGAACAGTAGGGAACAGCCAGTCCTGGTTGAGTGGTAGAACTCATGTGATATCAGGTCGCCCTGGTTGCTGTCTGGTCTGGCCTGATGAGTCCCTCCTCAAAGGCCAAGACAGCCCTGGAAAGGCCCCTGTCCCCTCCTCCTGACTTTTACTGTCAGAAACCAAGGCTTGACCTGGCTCTACCCTTGTGGTTTCCTAACAAGGGCTGCCAAGGGCTTTTGTTTCTTAAAGCAATTCGATTTATTGATTGGTATAAACAGGGCTTTTTTCTGGGAAAAGAGGTGGTGGAACTCAGTGGGTTGCCCTCGGAGAAAATGGTCACATGGCTGGTGGCCCCGCCCCCTGATCTCCAGACAGCAGGAAGTTTAGATTGCCCTCCGCGCTGCTCCGGCGCGGAGGGCAATCTAAACTCCCCTCTGTCTGGAGATCAGGGGGCGGGGCCACCAGCCATGTGACCATTTTCAAGAGGTTCCAGAACTCCGTTCCACCACGTTCCAGCTGAAAAAAAGCCCTGGGTATAGATATAATATACACAGATGTGAAAGTGACTTAATTCCCCCCCCCAAAGTTAGAACTCACCTCTACAAAGGGTTCCATTATGCGTGGAATACTGCCTTATTAACTAAATTAACATATTTTCAAGGAGCCCAGAGAAATAATTTTCAATGTTCAGATAAATGTATTGAGCATTAAGCATTGTTTGTAATATTTTGGAATAATAAGAGAGAGAGTGTTTTATGAGTTATTCAATGTCTCTTTGTTTTTTTTCTGTAGCTGGGAGTATGAAATGTTATATTTGTGTTGTGTTATATACTGGAAATCTAATTTTTAAAAAAATCTTACCAATATTGTATTACTTGAGGGGAGGCTCGAAGCACAAGATGAGAGGTACCCCTTTAGCCATTTTTCTGACCAGTCCTCCATTCCAGCCCATACTGACTTATTTTCCCATTGAATATAATACAGTGTTGTTTTATTAAACATAAAATGTTTTTGGGAAAAGTATACATTTTTATGGCAAATCCTGAGTATGGAAACAGAAAACTGGCAAAAAAACTAAAGAACCATGAGTTCATTTTGCACAAGGGAGAAGCAAAATTGAAAGAGGAATCAGGACGAAACAGCAGGGGTGAGAAATCTGGAATCCTCCCATTTGGGGGCCTTGCCTTATCCACGAATCCACCGCCAACATGGCTTAGAAAGCTCCATGGCCTCCCTTGAAGTCTGGGACAGACAGTGCATTTCTTGCAGCCAGGAAGCTAGCGGCTTTTCCAGTCCTGAGGATTCGTGATAGATTTAAAAACCATTGGCGTTGCTATGTGGAGCGCCTCAGCCAATGCTACAAGCACTTCAAAGGACATCAAAGGCGAGAGCTAGGGCGAAAGAAGAGATTGAAAGTGTCGGTGTGGACTGATGCTGGTGGTTTCAGGATCTTAGAGCATGAAGTGCCTTTCATTCATTTTAAATTAATTAAAGTGGGAAAACATCGAAGGAGAAATAGTTTAAGATTCTTCCTTTGGATGTTCTTTTTTTCTTGGGAATGCCAACTGGAGATTAAAAACATGATTAAATAGAATTTTTTTTTTTTAAAAAAAGATGAAAAATATTCAGTGTCTTAACAGGGGTCACCAATGCAAAGGACATCAATGCTCATTAAAAATAAAATTTTTAGCCATTGATACAGAGGCCTAATCTCACCTCCTAATTTGCCTTATGGGGTTGTTGGGAAGAGAAAATCTCCTATGCACCTTCTGTTTGGTTCTTGGAGTAAGAGTAGAAGGATATGAATGAAAGAATAATTTCACATGTCTAGGGATCTCATATAAGGTGAAGGCATTTCCCATAGAAGTTTTCAAGCCAAAGAATTTAAAAAGGTTCCATCCCATATGAAAACTTACAGGAAAAAACACCAGCAAGTCTTGTATATTTATACCCTGCTTTTCTCTGCTTTCAGTTCTTTTACTCTCTCTCTAAGAGGCTCCAAACACACAGATCAGAATTCCTTCAGATTTGCTGTATGCTCAGAGCAAAGAGGAAAACCAGCCGAGTTCGCTTGGGCCCAGCTGGCTTGTTCTGTATTGTGCTGAATGCCATAGGCTTGGATTTTGCAAGATGACTTTCATTCATGGAATATCTCAAAGTTCTTTTTCAAAGAAAAGAGCAAACCCTTGGTAGTTCAGTAACACTGCAAGCCAGTGGCACTTCCATTATATGCTGAACAATGGGCCACACAGACAGGCCGGCCTACCCCTCGCTGCCAGACAGAATGTTTGACTAAGGCCAGGGTGGCTCCTGTGGGTTTCAAACTGCACCTCCTGAGTTTTAGGGTTTCCCCCCCCCCTTAGACTCGCACTGTAATCTTATCTGTTCCCCCTCCCTGCCCATTCTAGCTGACAGCTGACATGCCTGTTAGTTATGACAGAGAATCTGCAAAATCAAAGAATCAAAGGGAACGATGTAGCAGAAATATACTTGGAAAAGCAAGGCGAGGAGTGAGACCAAATCTGTAAAGCTGCCAGGTTCAGTTCTAATATCACTATTTTGTTTTTATTTCCCCTATGTGAGAAATGAACTCACACAGCTAGGTACAAAAAGGAAATGCTCCGTCACTCAATGATAGCTTCAGGGAGGTAAACATGTTGGTCTGCAGTAGAACAGCAGGACTGGAGTCCAGGGGCATCTTAGAGACCAGCAAGATTTGTAGGGCATAAGCTTTCAAGAGTCAGAGCTCCCTTCTTCAGATACGAGCCCTACTCATTTCTGAGGAAGGGAGCTCAAAAACGTATACTCTGAAAATTTTGTTGGTCTCGAAGGTCCCTCTTCACTCAACGAGTAATTCAGTAGTGGAATTTATTGCTGCGGGTTATAGTGATAGCCACAAGCAGGGCTTTTTTTCTGGGAAAAGAGGTGGTGGAACTCAGTGGGTTGCCCTCGGAGAAAATGGTCACATGGCCGGTGGCCCCGCCCCCTGATCTTCCAGACAGAGGGGAGTTTAGATTGCCCTCCGCGCCACTCAGCGGCATGGAGGGCAATCTAAACTCCCCTCTGTCTGGAGATCAGGGGACGGGGCCACCGGCCATGTGACCATTTTCAAGAGGTTCCAGAACGCCGTTCCACTGCGTTCCAGCTGAAAAAAGCCCTGGCCACAAGCATGGGTAGTTTCCAGAGAAGATGAGACCAGGTTCAGACAGCAGAGGCCCATCGGTGGCTACTAGCCATAGCAACAAAAGAGAACTTCCACAACCAGTGGCAGTTGATCTTTGAATACCGATGCTAGGAAGCAACATCAGGGTTTCTGATGCCCTGTTTGTTAAACATCGGGGCCCATCTGATTGGCTGCTGTATGAAAGAGGGTTCTGGACTAGATGATGGACCAGTCTGATCTAGCAGGGTATTTCTTGTGTTCTCTTACATTCCTGTTTTTAGATCTCTTTCCCTTGAATTTCCCTCATCAAATTAACATATTTTTCAATCTCATTTTTGCACCAATTGCATGTCACTGGTGCACAATAAACAAAGAAAATTCAATGACTTTGACAGCAACGCAAATGACATGAACCCAAACCAAGGGTAACATAGGAAATCAAGACGGAAACAAAAATGGCCATATCAGGTAATCCCTATAATCCAAAGACTAGCAGCGCAAGCACAAGCAGTTGCTCAAGCTTCCCAATCAAAATTCCCTTGCTCTCTTCATTATCCCACAGAAATTAGGGATGTCCAAACATCTGCCGGTCTGGATCGCTGTGTGTTGGCTGGCCATAAACAGGGAGCCAATTTTTCGCAGAACGTTTAGTGTTTCATGAACAATTTGGGCTTGATTATTGGTTTACTGTTCACATATTCATATCAGCAGTGTTTCACGCATTCATGATCTCACATAGCCCAGTGGGAGTCCTATCGCCCTCCTTCCCAAAAGTCAAGTTGTTGCTTCACACCAATAAGCAGCCAATCATATAAATAAACAATGAGTAAAATGTTCAGCCAGTTATAAACACTGTACATTAAAAAAGTCTTACAGTTCACTGTCAGTTTAAGTCTAGATTATCAATGTTGTTTTGCACATGCACAGTTTTGCACAGTCTTAGGGGAAATACAGCTCCCTCCCTGCATCATTTAATTACCTGACTCAAGCATCCATGGCCCTGGCTGGATCATGTCACCTACTTTTTATTGAGATAGTTATATTTCGTTAGCTAGTAGAGTTACCTTGGCTGAATCCACATGTCCCAGCGCATCCCGGCATTGCGCTAAACTTCCAGAAGTATAGCGGTTTTTTAGCGCGATTTCTGACTCATCACACCACAAGTCAGAAATTGTGCTAGAAAGATACTATACTTCTGGAAGTTTAGCGAAAGTTTAGTGCAACACCTGGATGTGTGGAGTCATGCCTAGTCTTAGACAAATATTGCAGAAAAGACAGATTTTATGTTTTATTGAGATAGATTTCAATTCCTAACATTTCTTGTAGTGGACAGAAGAAAGAATCCTAGCCTAAAGTATTACTTTCCCTATACCACGGCTGATTTGTTCAGCATCATGGTAGCATAGATGTAAAAGTGAAAATCCCCATGGCAGGACAGAGATGTAGTCTCTCTACATGAGATGCCTCGGCGCGTGTTTGACAAGTGTAGGGAGATGCAATGTTAGCCGGGAAGTATAGTTTTAAAAGACAGAGCTGGTGGTGATCGCTCCTCAGAGGGTTTGTTAATTTCATCTTTACTTCTCCAAGGGCTCTGTCAATTTGACCTCTCCAGTCTAAAACTGGGATTGCAACCAGGAGGCAGTGAGGAATGGAACGGGCGGAGCTGCCTTCCAGAGCTGAGCTTGGACCTGGGGAGGTTAGAATGGGCTGAAGTTTCCCTTCTGGCATTTCACAGCCCCTTCACACAGCTCCAGTGTATAGCAAAGCCTTTGCCCTGCTGCCGGCTCTGTCCTTTTAAACTACCCCTCTCGGTTAACATTGCATCTCCCGACGTGTTCTTCATGTGTCAGATGTCTTGTGCAGAGATTCTGAGAGAAACAGAGAGCACATGTGATGATTCCAAAGGCACCCAGTGGGTATCATGGCTATCTGGGGATTTGAATGTGGGTCTTCCTAGACTCAGGGCCAAGCTACAAGTGACGAATTACACTTGAATGGCCGGTGAACAGACTCATGTGTATTCCTCCCTGTTCACATCATGTAGTGATCGAGTGGAGCGCAAGTGGAGCGCAAATGAACAAGGAGGAATACACATGAGTCTGTTCACTTGCCATTCAAGTGTAATTCTTCACTTCTAGCTTGGCCCGTAGTCTAACGTAGTTTTCCTAGTCCCCTGGTGGGAGCGGGGAAGCCCCTGCTCTCAATCTCTTTCCCCTGCTGCCTCTTACCTGGTTGGAGGGGGGAAAATGTGAGGGGAACAGGCTGGGAGCTCTGGAGCACACACCAGCGTGCTCCAGAGCCTTTGTTATTGTCTCAGGACTGACATCATTCCCAGCGCGACAACAAAGGAAAATCCCCCATGCTGGCTGGGTTATTTTCCTTTAAATTGGCCAATTTTAAGGAAAATACCCCTGTAGGGGTGCTTTCCCTTCATTGTCACGCCAGGAACGACATCGTTCCGGACACGACAACCAAGGCTCCAGAACACACCTTCCCCAACACACCCCTGTCCCCCGGTTTGGACCCCGGTGCAGCTGGCAGCCATAGTCTAACACTCTAAGCATTCCAACACGCTCGCTCTCACGACTGGATTTTTCAGCCTGAGGAAATGCTCACACAGTACCCACCTGGACATATGTTAGCAATTTAATTGATTAAAGATATATCTTTACCAGATACTGTTTGGGAGGAGGGGACCCAGTTTGGGGAGTGGAGATGCGAAGAATACCTGCAAGCGAAGACAGCGCTGCCCTTTGGACCAGAAATGGTCCATGCAGAATCTGATGAGAGGCAGTGGGTCACAGAGGACGTCAGCTACCAGATCCATGAGTTAGTTCACTGAACACATCCTGAATGCAGATTTGTCTGAGGTGCAGAGTGATCCTTGCACCGCCCTGCCCTGCCCATATTTGCAGCCGTCTTGGCTTCCACTGGAAGCATAAATAAAGCTTTGCACAACTGCTGACTCATGTCTTCCCCCTTTTCCATGCTGAACCATCATGAGCAAAACATGCCAGTAACTGTTGAAGGATGGTGTGATTTCTAATTACGGATAATACAGCTAATCAGGACCAATCAACACTTTATGATCTTGACTTAATATTTTATCATAATGTTAATTATAATTGCATTCGCCGCAAATCGTGCAAAATACTGGGTAGCATTTACGTTCTCAGCATGCTTTGAGAAACACTTTAAAAAAAACCCTGCATTCCTCATTAGGTCCAAATACTAGGTGTGGCAAAGACATGGCTCATTTGGGAATGCCAGTAGACAGCATACTTGCTTCTGCCGCCAGGGGGTGCGTGAATGCCTATATTTCTTATCAGAACAAACCCATCAGGCCACCTACGGATAGTTCTTCATTTCATTTGCTGCGCCAGCTGTTAAATAAGAGGGCAGAAATGGGGTGGGAGGGATTTTTTTTTTTTTGCTTTTCTGAATATTATTAGGATGGAGTTTATCATACACAAGTAGCTTCCAGCTACAAACAAGAGATGCTCATTTAATTAAAAATGTTCTTAAAAAAACTTTAGATGAATAGGAGCTCCATTCAGTGAATCTGAAATAGGTTTAATGGTTTCAAAGCTGAATAAGGACCTTCAGGCACTGAAGAGAGAAAACAGCCACCCATAAGACACATTTGAATTCATAGGTGGTGGACTTGTGGGCAGGGGGAGCTACGGATGATGGGCCGAGCTTTTCTTAAAAAGAACTGCCGAGGGGCACCTGATTATTATTTGTGCTCAGTGTGTGTATTGCCTCAACATACCTGAAAATGGCATACTCCCACATGTAGATAAGTTTTATATCTACATTATATGTTTTAAATATATGTTTTAAATGAATGATATGTATTATTTATATTTTTAATGGCTACTGCTAGTGAACTTCGTAATGTGTTTTTAAATTGTTGTGATCCGCCCTGAGCCCACTTGGTTGGGGAGGGCGGACTATAAATTTAAGTAAATAAATAAATAAATAAATAAATAAATAAATAAATAAATAAATAAATAAATAAATAAAATAGATGTATTCTTCAGCCATCTCTTTATGGTGCCCTCCTACAGGACGCTCCATGCAGCAGCAGTCAGGTTATAGACTTTTTTTGTGGTGGGTCCGGTTCTTAGGACTGGCCTACAAGAGTGGGTGCAGAGAGTGCCTTCTCTGGCGACGTTTAGGAAAGAGTATAAGGCCATTTTATTCCAGAGAGCATTTGGTGGAGGCTGCATTCTTTTTAATGCTGCATATTTTTATCTACTTTTATTTTTTTCTACATGATTTTATTTGTGTGTGTTTTGAAAAAAAAAACCCTTAGTGCTTTCTGATCTGTAAACTGTATTTTTAAAAATTCTGTGTGCTTTTAATATGTGCAGTTAAAAACAATCGTATTAATTGGACGGTGACGTTTTGCATCCGAGCACCCTGGTATTGGCTTGAGTCTGGGGACATACGGTGGAAGATAAATGTTTTAAATAAATACATAAAATAAACACAACCAGATCTATTGTGAGATTTATTATTCTATGAAATATTCCTAAGGGTTTCTTTTAAAAGGAATAAAGCTCTGGGGACTGGAAAAGGAAAAAAGAGATACAAATGAAACGGTTTCTATTCTGTTTGCCATTACATCCGTTTCTCTATCAGCCAGTGTTGCTAACCTCCAGGCAGGGCCTGGAGATCTCTCAGAATTACAACTGATCTCCAGACTATAGAAAACAGTTCCCCTGGAAAAATGGCTGCTTTGGAGGAAAAACTGTATAACATTATACCCCACTGAGGAATCTCCCCTCCCCAAACCTTACCCTTCCCAGGCTCCACCCCTAATAGGTTTGCCAGTCCCCTGGGGTAGGGGTGGGGGAATCCCTGCCTCCAGTCTCCACCCCCACCACCTCTCTCCTGGCTGATGGGGGAGGAGGTGTGGGAACATGACAGTGGGGGGCAAAGCCTGCTCCTGCGCACTCTAGAGCACCCCACGTTCCAAATGACATCATTTCCGGTGTGACACAGTGTGCTCCGCAGTGCGCATATATGCAGTGTGAGTGTCCCTCCAGTGCTACTCACCCCTACAACCCCCTGTCCCCCATCTTTGCCTCTTGGGGACCTGATAAGTTAACCCTAGCTTCCAGAATGTCAGGAATTTCCCTACGTGGAGATGGCAACTGACTTGGCCTCTTCTGCCAAGCCTTTTAAAGAACCTAGCCAGCCCTAGGGCATGCGCAGTGACCTCCTTTTACCCAGAAACTTGGGTAAAAGGGCTTGGCCCAGCCCTTGCTGGGATGAACCTTGTGGAGGAACTGAGAAGGGGGGCCTGGCATTGTCTCCACTGCCCCCCCCCAACACCCAAGGCTGTGAGAAGATTCCCTGCTCTTGAAAAATTAAAGGCCACAATTCAGCAACTGGAATCTCAGAGCCAAACTACAAGTGATGCCTTACACAGGTTGGACACTTGTCAGCTTCCCTCAAGTTTTGATGGGAAATGTAGGCGCCCTGGTTTTACAGCTTGGCTTTCCATTACAGCTGTAAGACCAGGATGCCTACATTTCCCATCAAAACTTGAGGGAAGCCGACTAGTGTCCTACCTGTGTAAGACGACACTTGTAGTTTGGCTCTTAGGCAAAGAAGGAGGGATGGGGGAGAGGTGAGGGTACACATGTCTCATAAGCAGGCTCTGAGATCACTTGAAAAATTCATATATAAAAATGGAGTTTGGGTTGCCTTTATCTGCTGTCCCGTGTTAGACATGTGACTGATGATTCACAGTACCAAGGAGTGCATTAAATCACACTTTTCCTTTCCCGATGAAAGTGCAAAGTTTGAAAGCAGGACAGGAAGCCCAAGGCTAGAATTTTTAAGAAGTTTTTTCCCCTCCACATTGTCACATAGAAAGTGTGTTTTTTCTAACATGGTAATGTAAAATCTTCTGAGTGGCATTACAGAAAGAGTCTGTGCCTACCAGAATTCTCAGTTGTGGTCCCACGGCTTTGTATACGCATGCATGGATAGTGGGGCCGGTGATAGGGACACCAAGACCACGTCTGCTCCAGGCCACACCTCTCCTGGGCAACCATGTTTCTCTCTCCCATATAGGATGCCTGGATGCTGATGGAATCCAAGAGAAGGAAGCCAGGTGATCGTTGGCCAGGTGGGCTAATGGAAGGAGGCTTGTTAACAGAAGAATATAAAAAGAGCTCTGCTGGGTCAGACCAGTCACCTAATACAGCATCCTCTTTCACACAGCAGTCAACCAGTTGCCCCAGAGGGCCAAGGCCTTCTCCTAAGGCTGCCCCCTAATACTGGTACTCAGAGCTTTTCTGCCTCCAACCATGGAGGTTCTCTGTAGAGTCTTTCTACACAAGACATCTGACACGTGAAGAACATGTGTCAAGAGATGCAATGTTAGCCAGGAAGGGTAGTTTAAAAAGATAGAGCTGGTGGCAGGGCAAAGGCAGGAGCTGTGAAATGCCAGAAGGGAAACTTCAGCTCCAGGTCCAAGCTCTGCTCTGGAAGGCAGCTCCAGCCCATTTCCATTCCTCGCTGCCCTCTGCTTGCGGATCCCACACAGTTTTAGACTGGAGAGGGGAAATTGACAGAGCCTTCAGGGAGGTGAAGATGAAATTAACAAACCCTCTGATGAGCGATCACTGCCAGCTTTGTCTTTTTAAACTATGCTTCCTGGCTAACATTGCACCTCCCTTGATGAGCACGTGCTGAGGCGTCTTATGTAGAGACTCTTAGTCACCACGGCTACTAGCCACCGATGGACCTTTCCTCCATGAACACGTCCAACCTCCTTTTAAAGCCATCTACACTCATGGCCATCACGGCAGTGAATTCCACAATTACTCATTGGGTAAAGTAGTACTTCCTTTTGCCTATCCAAAATCTATTTCCCATCAAGCTTGTTGGAAGCCTCCAAGTACTAGTATGATGGGAGATGGAGTAAAAGTTCATATTCAGTAAAGCGTGTAGGACAGTTCTATTCCAGAGGAGAAACTGACTTAGCTGCATTCTTTTAAATTCTGTGTCTTTTTATGTATTTGTATTTTTTCTATGTGATTTTATTGATATGTGTATTCAAAACATCCTTAGCAGTTTCTGATCTGTAAACTGTATGTCTAAAAATTCTGTGTATTTTTAATTGGTACAATTAAAAAAGACTTGTTAATCAGACGGTGATGTTTGGTATCCATGCACCCTGGTTTCTGATTGAGTTGAGTCTGAGGACATACGTGGGATATGAATGCTCTAAATAAATAAATAAAATAAACACAATAAGATCTATTGTGAGATTTATTATTCTATGAAATACTGTATTTGTTTCCTCTCTTTTTTTCTGGTTCTTTTGAGATCACTTTTATCCTGAACTTTTACACTGAATTCAGTATTTTGGTAGTGTCCATAGAGAAGAAAGGATAAGCTTTACATGAAAATAGCAGTACTTGGGAAGGGCAAGAACCTGTAGGAACAGAGCAGAAGAAACAGTAGACGGAGGTCTGTGTTCTGGCACCTGAGTTTCTGGCACCTGAGGCCGGGGGCAGCTTCAGGGCTGTTGCCACCCCTGTGCGCATGTGTGCGCACACCCAGGCTGCTCAGTTGCCCCGCACTGACCAAGATTTTAGAGTGCACAGCTGGGCTCGCCGACCTTGTTCAGACTATGGACACTTTTGAGATCAGGTACGGCCAACTACACAATGGCTGTCACGGTGGCTCGGGCTGATCACAGAATGTTGGCTGCTCCCATATCAAGTGTCATGGTGTAAACAGCTGTTGCCAAATGGGTGTTCCTTTCAGACACAAAGGTTATGTCTCCGGGGTTCTGCTGAAGCACCTTCAGCCCCAGTGAAGTCAAGATGGACTTTTTTGTGGAGGAGATGCTATGGAGAAGAAGATCCCGAGGAGATAGGCGTGTTACTCTGTAGTCACAAAATAGTAAAGAGTCCAGTATCACCTTTAAGACTAATCAACTTTATTGTAGCATAAACTTTTGAGAACCACAGCTTTCTTCGTTAGATGCAACTGATGAAGAGAGCTGTGGTTCTCAAAAGTTTATGCTACAATAAAGTTGGTTAGTCTTAAAGGTGCTACTGGACTCTACTATTTTGGGAAGAAGGAACTGGGTGGCAAAAAGCACATTGGTAGGCACCATGGTACCCATGGGTGCCACTTTGGGGGGGGGGTCCCTAGTGTACAGACAGATGCAGGATGACTGTTGGCCAGGAGGCTGAGAGGAGCAAAAAGGTGCCATCGCTGTAGCAATCACCATTTGCCACTGCTAGAAGGATTGCACTTTCTCTGAGACTCATTTGCAGTGAGTGATTGTTGAAGCATGTTGTTTTTTTCTGCTTTTGGGACCCTTTGGATAAATTGTTCCTCAATTTCAGCCTGTGATCCTTACACAAGCTAAGAAGCACATAAGTAAATAAAGCAATTGCCAAATGAATTAAATCTCAACGGGAAAGCAGATGGGTGGGAAAATAGATACACACTCCTCCTAAACATCGGCTGGGATCACGAATCAAATTTGCTGTAAAATCCAGCCTCCGTTAGGAAATGTCACTGGCGTTTAGGTAGAGAGGCGCATTTAAATGCCGTGTGCTGTCAGGTTTGTCAACGGCAACAACACATATCTGCACATTTATTTCCTAAGCACTCAAGGACAAAAAGAGAAGGGGAAAATGCTTGATATATCATTGTGCCAAGTTGAAAGGGGTTGGTGTAATTGAAAATTCTCTCCTCTTTTCCCTTGCTGACAGCCTGCTTGACTGCACAGAACAGAAGAGATACAGACACGGCTTTGACGTCATTGGCTACACTGCAGGAAGGATGCAGATCCAAGGGTGATTAGATGCTAAACTAGACAGAGCCCAGTTTGCAGAAAATCTCAATTGTACATGATCTAGTATTTGAGAGCCTGCCTGGGTATAAAGTCTCTCTGTCTGTGTAAGTATGTTCTGATGACCGTTTGCAGCGGGTATGCAGATTGTTATATAACATTCCTAGGGAAAAACAGTGGAGAAGCTTTCCTTCCAGGTGTGTATGTGAAATGTATAGCTCCATCACTGGCATGCAGGTTTTCGTACCCTGGTGAGGTCAGCAGGCAGTAAATCAATTCCTTCCCTCTTTCCATGCCTATTTGCATGATTACAACCATCAAGGACTGTTTGTTTAGTGAGTGTGTTTGTGCATCTGTTCACCTTCTGTTCCCAAATTTCTGCCCTGACCCAAGTTGGTAATGAATTAGACAGAAACTGAACACCAGTAAGGTCTCTTCCCCCAAATGCATCTTCCCCTCAAGAACGGCAGTGAAGAAAGGCTACTCAAAGTAAAGGTTTACCTGCCATGTTGGAGACTCACGGTCAGTTGGATCTCACAATGTGTATTATAACCTTGAAAAGCAAGCCATATAGACCAGATGGGAAGACCAAGCTGTGGATTGGGCCTGTGTGAGCTGGGAAAGGAAGATCCCTTTCTCCTGGCCCTGGTTTCTCAATAGAAATCATCACCCAGTTCACATTAATGTCCATATTGCATTGGAACTTCTAATAGTAGCTCAGATGTGAGATCAGTTTCTGTCTGGGAAGTGGCAAGGGGTGAAAGAGATAGTCCACCTACCCCATCATGGTAGTATGACCAGGACCAGGGCTTTTTTTCAGCAGGAATGCATTGGAACGGAGTTCTGGAACCTCTTGAAAATGGTCACATGGCTGGGGAGCCCGCCCCCTGATCTCCAGACAGAGGGGAGTTTAGATTGCCCTCTGTGCCGCTCCAGTGGTGCGGAGGGCAATCTAAACTCCCCTCTGTCTGGAGATCAGGGGGCGGGGCCACCAGCCATGTGACCATTTTCTCCGAGGGCAACCTACAGAGTTCCACCACCTCTTTTCCTGGAAAAAAAGCCCTGACCAGGACTAAATGACACACTCCAACCAGCACCTGCTTTTAAAGATTTCACCGTGGGTTGGTTCCTGCGGGGGGATCTACGCAGATGAAAAGATTGCCACCCAGTGCGTGAGACTTTCTGGCCTCCCCCTCCTGCTGATGGGTGCTTTTTAAAGGGGAAAAAGTGGCTTTGGAAAGAGGCCATTATGCCTGGAGAAATGAGGTGCTTTGCTTAGTCGTATTCTTGCTTGCTGCTCTTTTGCCACAAATAGCCCTGCCAGAGAGATTAGTGCTGGAAGATTGTTCCAACATCACCCACTGAGCTTCACGGCAGAGTGGGGATTTCAGCATAGGGTCTCCCCACTACACTATGCCGGCCTCTATCCTACCATTCTGTTCAGCAAAATTTGGATCCTTCCTCCGTCCTAAGTGGCAGCCCTAGGATAGCGTCATGTGGTAGCTGCACTTTCCATGCTACTAATTTGAATTATTGGTAGCAACTTACTGTACCACCGTCTAAAATGCTCATATTTCTGGGGGACTCAGTTCTACTCTGCGGCACCCTTACCTAGCAACACTCCTCTTTAACATGTGCTCTGTTTCCTTTTTGGACACGTTTACATACTGCCTTCCTGCCATTGCTTTGAAGGAGATTTACAATTCAAAATAAAGGCCTAATATAATGCACAGAACCCCAAAGAAAAAAGGGACCAGGAAGAAAGAAAATAAGCAAATGTGTGGGTTCCAGTTGTATGTATCAGGGAGGTAGCTATGTTGCTCTGCAGTAGAAGAGCAAGATTCAGGTCAAGTGGCACCTTAAAGACCAACTAGATTCCCAAGGTCTGAGCTTCTGAGAGTCAGAGCTCCCTCTTGCAAGCTCATACCCTGGAAATCTAGTCGGTCTTTAAGGTGCTACAACATCATTCTCCTCTCCTTTATTTTATCCTCACCCTAACAACCCTGTTATGTAGGCTGGGCTGACTGAGAGTGAATAGGCCAAGGTCACTTCACAAGCGTCCGTAATAGGGATTCAGACCTGTGTCCCCTAGATCCTAGTCTAACATGCTTAACTGCTATATCACTCTGGATCTCTGTCTTTCCACTGACCCTGAGTTGGGAAATTCTTGGAGTTTCAGGGGTGGATCCTGGGGAGGGCAGAGTTTGGGTAGGGGAGGGATCTCTGTGGGGTATAATGCCATAAAGTCCAATGTCTGAAGCAGCCATTTTCTCCAGCAGAGCTGATGTCTGTAGTCTGGAGATCCTTTATAATTAATTCTGGGAGATTTCTGGGCCCCACCTGGAAGCTGGCAACCCCATTCCCAAGAAGTGCCTTCAGTTATGGCCAGCACAGAGTGGAGGGGTAAGAAAGGAAGCAGGGATTGGGCTGGCCTCTGGGTCAGGATGGAGATGAAATAATTTGAAATGCAACATCTTCATAAAATGTCTGTCCTGTCCTGGACCCCAAAGGGGGCAGCAAGGATGGCAGCGGCTTCCCTCTGTTTGTACAGTTGTTGCTTGGGTCAAGGGTGGGCATCAGAGCTGCTGCTTCTGGAGCCTGTCCTGGACCTTACAGGAATGACAAAATAGAAGGACACTCTCTCCCCACCCGTGCCCTGTACCCTGCCAAGGTGGTATAAGAGGTGGTATCTTCGGGGCAGCTTGAGCTGGCCCTGATGTTTGCCTCATCCCTAATACTTGTCAGGGGAGCATTGACTGGCTGAGGTTCCTCTGTGAATGCACATTGGTTAGCATGCTGTGACAGACTGCACTTCAAAGCAGTTTTTCTAAGTATGGCAATCAGAGAGTTGGGAGGGAAAGGGTTAACTCTTGCTTGGAATGAAGAACTTGAGTGACAGGCTGTTCCCTCCTCTGTGATTGGTCAGTTAGAACCTGGATGAAGGGCCAACAGTTTCTGATAGGCTTGTTCAGAGAGAAGGGAAGATCAGGGAAGGTCAGACAGGTTCCCCTCTGGAGTAAGAGAAGAGGAAACTTTTGCCTCAACTGTAACATTACTGTCCTGAAGAAGAATTCTATTTAAGTATTCTTAGTATATGTGTCAGCAGAAGCTGAAGTCCACTTGATACAGACACCATAGAACTGGTGTGTTTTGGCAAGAGTGATTGGGTGGTAGGTTATACTCCCTTTCCTGGACTATTTTAATGATTTTTAAAAAATTATTATTGATTTTATGTTTTTTAATGTTGTTAGCCAACCTAAGCCCATCTGTGGGGAGGGTGGGGTATAAATCGAATAAAATAAATAATAATAAATGAATAAGCCGGGCTGGTGCATCCATAGAGGCAAGTCCAGCAGCCGCTTCAAGTGCTGAGGGGCCGGAGAGGGCACCAGGGGCGGGGTGTGTGCCGTGGAGCTGGCAGCGGCAGCACTGGAGGGCTGGGAAGCCACCTGCGCACTGCCCCAGCCACCTGCTATGCCTGGCCCACAACTGTTGCAGCCTCCCTGCCCTCCCGTTCAGCTGCCCTATGGTGCCGCCGCCACCGCCAGCACACACTCCCAGCCGGGTGCAGCAGCTGCAGGCCAGGCGCAGCAGGCTGCCAGGGTGGCGTGTGGAACAACCAAGTGGGACGGCTGAGAGGACAGATGCACGCTGTCCCAGCTGCCTGCCGCATGACATCATAATGCAGTCCAGGTGCGCGCCTCCGCGTGCTTTGCACACTCGCGAGTGGGGGCAGCAACAGTGCTGAAGCTGGCCCCAGCCTCAGGAGCCAGAAAACCTGGCACCAGGCCTGCTTTCAAGTCAAAAGAAGAAGGGTTATATCTTCTTAGGAGAAAAAGATTAATTCCTGCCCTCTTTCTAAAGGGGGTCTTTTGTGAAGGGAAAACAGTTATAAACTAACTCCAGGAAACCTAAGCTGTCATAGGAAAGTCCATGAAAAAACATTGTTGCTGTAACTAAAGTATTAAGTAAAACACTTCTCACTGCTAAGAACCCAGAATATAAGAAACTAAGCTTCAAGGAAACTATTTTGCTTATTACTCAAAGTGTATTCTGTACAACCAACAAAATTTTACTTCAGCACTTCCATTGTTATTCAATTTTTGCCTGTTAAATAAAATTACTTCCTTTTGAACGTTATGCAATCTCCAGTGCCATTTCCCACAAAAAGGAAGAGGGCTCCTGCTTCTCCCCATCAAGTTCCTGGGCTGGGCTAAAAGGCCAAAATTATATCTGACTGTCAGGGTGGGACAAATAGATTTTCAAATCACAAAGATTAACTGGCTACTTGGAGCTGCTCAGCCAAAGCAGGCAAACTGAATTTTGGCGGGAAAATCTGCCTCACAGTTGAGGAGAGGGAGTGAAGGGGGGGGGTCCGTCATACATGCACCGTTTTGCCAAGCGGCTCGGATTCAAAAGCCACCGATGCCCCCAAATATCTGTGCAGATGGGGTTCTCTGGAAACCAATGGGCCTGAATCAGCTTAAAGCCAAGCCTGTCGCCTTACGAATCATAATACAAGCAATTTTAATTTCTAAGGCTTGCCTAAGTGAAAGCGTTTCATATTTATCTTCTTAACTAGCCGGTTTCCTGGATCATTACAGAGCCATTAGCTGCTTTTGTGAAATGCAGAATCCCTGTTTCTTGAAGTGTAACTATGCAGATGACAAGAGAGAGAATTTTAGAGGCTTACTACCCTCCGTGCCTCTGGAGTGCTAAATCAGAGCTTAAAGTATGTCTTTAGAAACAGTTTTCTATCAATGTCTCTTACTCTTAAATCAAAGCCTGCCGTCATCTTTTGCTACCAGGGAGTGAAGTTTTGCTACTGGGGAGTATTGCCACAAAAAATGAGCAAGACAATGAATGCCTATTATAGATCACTGTAAGGGCAAGCTTCAGAAATCAAATCTGTAGTAGACAAAGCCTAAGATAGGTCATTTCCACACTACTCACCTTCATCTGGAGTGGGGTGCAACATCGTGAAAAAACGCGGAAGATAGCATCTTCTCGTGCAAGTTTTGCGCGACGTCGTGCAAAACTCGCACGAGAAGATGCTATCTTCGGGGGTTTTTTGCGACGTTGCGCCCTGTTTCAGATGAAGGTGAGTAGTGTGGAAACTGCCATTGTCTCCTATTCAGTCCCTAGAGTAACAGAAAAGGCTGCCACTGAAACAAAGTTTTAAATATTATTTTGGGCTTATCTTCACCAAAAATGTGTACAAGGTTTAGACCACGTCATCTGTTTTGAATCCACCCATATCCAGATGTTACCATAAACATCTGTTTATGATGGAGTCATGGAAATGGGAGGAGCTCCCTATTAGCCCATAGAGCAGGCCATGTACTTGCTGCCACCAACCTGTTTGGGGGATTTTCTGATAACTTGGGGAGAGCCTCCTTCCCCTCTAACTTCCTGGGTAGCACTTCCTTTCACAAGAGGGTGCAGTCTAGATGCGTGTCTAGATGGGTTCCCAACCCTGAGATGCCTGGCACAGTTTTGAAAGGATTATATGTAATAAATAAACAAAATAGCTATAAATAGCTGTAGTTCTTGAAGAAATAAACAGTTTGCATAAACCTTGGTTGCAGAAAATATCTACGCAGGCTAATGGAATAAAGGGAAACCAGGTAAGAAAAATGACGAGTCCCTAAGATGACTACCTTAAACTGGCTCTTTGTTCACCTGTTTTCCTTGGACCAGGCTGGGGATCAAACCAACAAAACCATGCTTCCTGCCTGAGGGTGCATTATCTGTACAAACGGTAGCTACTTTGCTGATCATCTCCAGGGAATCACACTGAGAGCAGAACCACAAGTGACAAAAGGCACAGGTTGGACACTTGCCAGCTTCCCTCAAGTTTTGATGGGAAATGTAGGCAGCTTGGTGGAATGTTGGACAAGTGACAGTTGAAAAGTCCATTGGACAGCAGTCAGAGAGCCAAGCTGCGAGACCAGGATGCCTACATTTCCCATCAAAACTTGAGGGAAGCTGACAAGTGTCCAATCTGTGCCTTTTGTCACTTGTGGTTCTGCTATGAGTTCCCTGCTAAGATGGGTACAAACCAGAAAAAAACAAACCATGTGGTTTGTGGTTTATCAAATTTCACGAACCACAAAGTTTCACGAACCTGTCCCTGGTTCGCAAACCAGTTTGTTTCATTCATGAAAACGTCACATCCAGGTCAGAAAGTCATCACTTCCGGGTCAGCAGAAGGCCACTTCTGGGACAGCAGAAGGTCACTTCCGGGCCAGCAGAAGGTCTGCAGGAAGTCCATCCCCTGTTGCCTAGGAAACTGATTGATCGGCACCAGGCTGTCTGCAGTGACAAACCAAAAAACAAACCAAATGAACCAGCCTAAAGTTTGTGGTGGTTCATCAGAAATGGGATCTGATTTACAAACCACGAACTGGCCTGGTTTGTCATGAATTTTGGCTCATGTTTTGGTTCGTGCCCATCTCTACTCCCTGCCCTTTTACGCAAAATTGATTACAACCCCCCCACACACATGCTATAGGCAAGAGCCAACCCAGAGCCCTGAATTTCCCTGGGGACCTTTAGGCAGAAAGAGAAGCACAAATTCCTTTTCTCTATGGAGAGAAATTTTCATTCAGCACATGGTCTTAAGACGGGCACAACCACAGCTTGATGGGTACACTCCCTGGGGTTTTAATTTAATTTAATTTAATTTATTATATTTATATTCCACCCTCCCTGCTTTCGCAGGCTCAGGGCGGATAACAAATACAAACATGTTTAAAAACATTTAAAAACATTAAATAATACATTTAAAAACATTAAATATAACAATTCATGCTGCCCAGTGGTTCATACATGCCTCTGTGTTTGCATAGGGGTGATGGTTTAACCCCCCCTTCACGGGGGGGGGGCGGGCACTGCCCGGCGTTAGCCATATGCCTGGCGGAATAGCTCTGTCTTACAGGCCCGGCGAAATGCAAGCAAATCTTGCCGGGCCCTTGTCTCGCAAGACAGAGCATTCCACCAGGTCGGGGCCAGGACTGAAAAGGCCCTGGCCCTGGTCGACGCCAGGCGGGCCTCCCTAGGGCCAGGGACACTTAAAAGATGTTTTCCGCCAGAGCGGAGAGTCCTCCGGGGCTCATATGGTGAGAGACGGTCCCTCAGATACGTCGGTCCCAGTCCGCGTAGGGCTTTGTAGGTTAACACCAAAACCTTGAACCTGATTCGGTACTCCACTGGCAGCCAATGCAGCTGGCGTAGCACCGGTGTAATATGCTCCCACACCGGTGCTCCAGCAATGACCCGCGCTGCTGCATTCTGTACCAGCTGTAACCGCCGGATCAGGCCCATGGGAAGCCCAGCGTAGAGCGCGTTACAGTAATCCAACCTAGAGGTGACCATTGCTTGGACCACTGTAGTCATGTCACGGGGAGACAAATAAGGGGCAAGCTGCCTGGCCTGCCGAAGATAATAAAAGGAAGACCTGGCAACTGCAGTGATCTGGTCCTCCATCTTCAAGGAGGAATCCAGAATCACCCCCAGGCTCCTAACCCTCGGGGCCAGTGTAAGTGCTGCCCCATCAAGTGTAGGAAGCTGGGGTCCCAAAGCCATCTCCCCACGACCCACATACAGGACCTCTGTCTTCGTGGGATTTAATTTCAGCCGACTTTGTCTCAACCAACCAGCCACAGCCTCAAAAGCACGCTCCAGGGCATCAGGGGCCGATCCAGGCTGCCCGTCCAACAACAGATAAAGCTGGGTGTCATCCGCGTATTGGTGACACCCAAGCCCGAAACTCCGCACCAGCTGGGCGAGGGGGCGCATATAGATATTAAATAATAATGGAGAGAGTATCGCTCCCTGTGGCACACCACAAACCAGTGGCCTACGAGATGACACCCTCTCCCCGAGCGCCACCCTCTGTCCCCGATCGTGGAGAAAGGAGACCAGCCACTGCAGTGCTGTCCCCTGAATCCCCACATCGGCAAGGCGGTGGGTCAGAAGCTCATGATCGACCGTATCAAACGCTGCTGACAGATCCAGCAAAATCAGCAGTGCTGATCCGCCCTGATCCAGATGTCTGCGGAGATCATCTGTGAGGGCGACCAACAATGTCTCGACCCCATGTCCCGGGCGGAAACCAGACTGGAAGGGGTCTAGGGTTTTCCTGTCTTGCCTTCTCCATGGGGTCCAAGCAGGGCTTTTTTTCAGCTGGAATGCTGTGGAACGGAGTTCCGGAACCTCTTGAAAATGGTCACATGGCTGGTGGCCCCACCCCCTGATCTCCAGACAGAGGGGAGTTTAGATTGAGGGCCATCTAAACTCCCCTCTGTCTGGAGAGCAGGGGCGGAGCCACCAGCCATGTGACCATTTTCTCGGAGGGCAACCCCCTGAGTTCCACCACCTCTTTTCCCAGAAAAAAAGCCCTGGGTCCAAGATAATGGCCATTGGCTTAGATGGCCATACAAGAGGATTAGGCAAATTCATGGAGGGCGGCTCGATCAATGGTTGCTAGCCATGATGGCAGAACAGAGCTTCCATGTTCATTTAGGCAATATACTTTGGAATGCCATTTGCACCGGGGGGAAGCCGTGACCTGTTTTTGTACTTGCCAGAGCCATCTGGCTGGCCTGATGCCGGAATAGAAGGATGTTGGGCTTGTTTGTTGGGCTTTCTTTTATGTTTCTTTACCTTTAAAATTAGAAAAGACCAAATGCTGAACATGAGCAATTGCTTCACGCCATTGTGACAGAGTAGTTGAAGTACTCATCCAGGATCTGGGAAACCCGTTTATAGACCGCCGTTTAAAGATCCCTTTTGCTGTCAATTTCATTAGCTGACCTGGCCCAGTCATTTCTTTTTAGCCTAACCTACCTAGCAGGGTTTTTGTGAAGACAAAACAGGGAACAGGCCAGGTATGTTCCCCAAGCTATTTGCAGGAAGGGCCGAATAAAAACATGGCTACAAAGCTGAGTACCTTTCCGTTCAAATCAGGGAACTATAGAGATGTGGTCCCTTGCAGGGACGTTCTGGGTCCTCTAACTTTTTAACTCTCTCTCTTTTTAAAAAGTCCCTTGTCCTTTTTACTTTTAGAAATATAAAGAAAAACATACAGATACAAAACTGCTCCCTTTTTTTGTAAGAAGTATATCTTCTTTTTTTTGCCTTCCACTGTGCTGTCTGATAATGCAAAGGCATTGGGATAACGAACAAACATTAATAAGCAGTTCTGTTAATATTTAATACACTTATGTAACTCTGAATACAATTAAATAATTTGAAACATGTTCGACTCATTGTATTTAGATTCTTGTTTTTCATTAACAGTCCCCAAATCCACTCCAGGAACTCTTAGATCCTTCCTCCACAATATGCCTGAGTCCGAGGACATGTTTGTTTTCTTTCCAGGGAAAGTGCTCCAACCCCTTAATCATCTTCAGACCAAATTGGTATA
Source organism: Eublepharis macularius (assembly GCF_028583425.1). Classification (NCBI taxonomy): domain Eukaryota; kingdom Metazoa; phylum Chordata; class Lepidosauria; order Squamata; family Eublepharidae; genus Eublepharis; species Eublepharis macularius. Next base: position 19,113,643 of record NC_072802.1, read on the forward strand.
GAAATATTCTGAATGAATGAATGAATGAATGAAGTAGATAAGACATAAAGAAAACATCTCAGAAGTACTAGATGTATAGCAACTTGGGGAGGGGGCATGCATTTTCCCAACTTCATATCCCCAATCCAAGCTGTTATTTGACGCCCTGATGGAAACATGGAGGATACCTGTATGAGGCTAAAAGCAAGGCCAGAAGGATGTCTGAGGTCTGGAAAACTGTTTGGAAGGGGGGAAATGGCTAAATCCTTCTTTCGTGCTATTGGTGCACTATCCCACATATACTAATTAGCAATTTAAAATGCTTAGGAGATTCATCCAATTTAAAATAGTTAGGAGCAGGGCTTTTTTTCAGGGGGAACGCGGGGGAACAGAGTTCCGGAACCTCTTGAAAATGGTCACATGGCGGGTGGCCCCGCCCCCTGATCTCCAGACAGAGGGGAGTTTAGATTGAGGGCCATCTCAACTCCCCTCTGTCTGGAGATCAGGGGGCGGGGCCACCCGCCATGTGACCATTTTCTCCAAGGGCAACCCACTGAGTCCCCCCACCTCTTTCCCCAGAAAAAAAGCCCTGCTTAGGAGATTCATCCAGCAATCTCCCAGCATTACTGGTTTGTCCCATACTTGCCCTTTCCTGTACCTTCTCCAACTCTATCATACCCTTTTTGGGCATGGGATAACCAGAGCTGAGTGGGAGGGAAGGCAGCAAGGTATAGCCTGATCTCATCAGATATTGGAAGCTACCCAGGATCAATACTTGAATGGGTGACCACCAAGGAAGACTCTGCAGAGGAAGGCAATGGCGAACCGCCTCTGCTTCTCTCTTGCCTTGACAGTCCCTGGATGGAGTCGCCGTAAGTTGATTGTTACTTGACAGTACATACACACACGCATCCAGAGCTGATGGGGTTGCCAGCCAATAGCCTTTGTGGGGAAGGAACATTGGTGGTGGTGGTGGGGGGGAGAAACTGAGGTGGATAACCACTTTGTGTGATGTCATTCTCCCCCACCAGTTTGTGCCTGTGTCTCCACTGAGTGAGGGCAGGGGCTGGAGCAGCAGGGGTAGGAGGGAGCAATATGTTAAGTTTGCCTGAAGGACTTGTGGTATGAGCCAGAGTTGCCACATAGATTTTCCGAGGGCTTCCTCTTGAGCTACCCATCCCCAAAGTCTACAAGATGAGCCATAGCTTGAGTACACCCCTTCTCAGCCCTTGTTCTTTGGAACAGAGCGGTCTCCGAGAGGATCTTCACTTCAGCACAGTTCTGAAGGCGTTGCAAAGTCTTTTTGTTTAAGGCGGCTTCGGAGGGCAATTGAATAATGTATGAGGTTTATGCAGCGGAGTCCGTGTCGTAGCAGCAAAGCTGCCATTTTGTTTTTGCAGTTATACAGTTGGAATATGTATTTACAGTGTTTTAATATGTGTGAGATTCCTCACAGCTGTCTGTAAAATCCACCAGGAAATTTTACGCATCAAACAAGAATTTTAACAATCTAAAAACTCGATCCCTAATTCCGGCTGCACTATTTTAAATTTTTAACTGGTGTATCCTGGTAAGATTTTTAAAAGAACTGTATCTCCCTTGTACGATTCTTTTTTCTTTTAAGAACTGTATTTTTATGACTTGCGCTGGTCAATAAAATTGATTATTTTAGTATGTGCAGTGGGATTCACATACTTAAATTGATAAACTGCCTCAAGCCACCATTTGATGGCAAGAAAAGGCTTGGTGCAAATATATATATATATATATATATATATATATATATATATATATATATATATATATATATATCACTGATAGCATTCTTAAAAAGTGGGTGACCATAAATTTATATGCTGCTGTTGTGGCATTTGCTAATTTATTTTCAACTCTGTTACTTCAGATTAGCAACATAGTTGTTCACTTCAGTAGCCAAATGTCCTCCAATGACAGAGGCAGCTGTTTCCAAATCACCTCAATGAAATTAGGGTGATGAACCAGGGTCTGATCAGCTCGAGTTCAAATGCCCACTCTGCTGTGAAGCTTGTTAGGTGACATTGGGCAGTCTCTCTCTCTCTCTCTCTCTCTCTCTCTCTCTCTCTCTCTCTCTCTCTCTCTCTCTCTCTCTCACACACACACACACACACACACACACACACACACACACACACACACACACACACAGCCTTGCCTACTTCACAGGGTTCTTGTGAGGATAAAATAGAAGAGAGAACGGTGTACACTACCCTAACCTTCTTGGCAGAAGGGTGAGATAACAATGTGCTAAGTAAACAAAATGTAAATGTCTGCAGACACAAAGGTGATTCCTCATGGGTTTTCTGGAGCATCTCCTGCTCCAGCGAGATGGAGGAAAATCAGGACTGGCGCTTTGCTTTGCAGAAGAGATTAAGAAGAGCCCTGCAGGGTCAGACCATCGGTCCATCTTTGGGAACCAAAAGAAGTAGCCCAAGAAGTAGCATGGTGCCCATAGGCATCATGCTAGGGAACAGTGGTTTGGGGAGTTTATGTCCTCCTGTTGTGGGACACTCTTGGTTAGAAGGGCTTGAATGTTTCTCCTGGGCTTTGAAGCAAAGGATTCAGCTAGATAATATTTATGACAGGTATGGGGTTGGGGATACCCCAATGCGACTTGCACCACTTTTAACATTGGGGAGCTGAAGTTTGCAAGTGCTGTGGGGCCACATTCCGCACATGAACACAATGTGGGGGGAGAGGGGGCTTCGGCTTTCCCTTCCATGCCATTATCCTGAGCTGAAATGGCCACAGGGTCCTGTTTGCCCCACTGTGGGGTGCCACATGTGGCAGTCAGTCCGCGTGGACCCGACTCACATCACACAGGTCCTCTAGTTGAACTTTGAGAAATAATATAAGCAGAGCAAATGCTTGATGTGTATAAAATGGTTTAATGCCATGGATGATTTATACCTACTATGTGATTTTAGGTTTACCATTTTCAGGAAAACATGTGAAGACTTTTTGCAATATGGGATAATTAGTGTTTTTCAAACATGCTGGGTCCTAACTTGGATTTTTATAATTATTGAAAGGAAATGGTTGAGAGGGGGGAAAACTTTTTGCAAACAAGGTCAGGTACAAACATTTTAAATGAACGTCAATAAATAATAGAATCCGAGACTCAAAGTTCTGCCATCGGTGTTCCAAGGACTGAAGTTCAGCACGTTATTTCTGTGACTTTTCCAGGGACCTCCAAGCTATTGGACACCTTTGCACCTGGGTAAGAAAAGGAAAGCGATGATGGATTTTGTTGATGGTCCCAGTGAAATTTTGAAATGGAAAACTTGACCTGCCCCCCAAAAGAGGGTCCAGCCAAAAAGCTGTTTTCCTTCAGTCTGTAAAAACTGTGCTCAGCGCCTTGGCTGAGCATTTGGAGGATATTAGATAGCATTTTAGATCAGAGCGCTAAATATGTTGGGCTATTTGTGTAATTAACTGCAGGTGGAATGCTTCAAATAAAATCCCACAGTCATTAACAGATTGTCAAATTTTTAACACAGATTCTTACTGACAATTTAAGCATTATTTTTTTTACTGTGCAGAGTCCAGAGTCCAGATTTTTCAAGTCACAGTAGTTCTGGGGTGGGAAGAACAAACTGAGAATGATTCAGAATTTCTCATTCTTGCTGTTTGGACTCAGAAATCTTTTCCATTTTATTTCTCCCATGTGTGACTCCAACATGTAATTTTTTCCACCTAATTTTCTGTTTCCTTACACAATTTTTCCTGTAAAATATTTGCATTTTCAGGGTTTCTTGTGCATCAGTAAGAGTATTACAGTATTTATCTAAGCCCATAAAATATGCACATTGTATGTATAATAGCATATAAACCATAAACCTGCAAATGTGTTCATAAAACCAACAGTGAAAAACAGACAATCAAACCCAGCAAGCGTGTTTAAGTAGTTAGCAGTTTGGATGAGGATTTGGAAGATCTGGGATGAGATCCCCATATTGCCATGAAAACTTGGGCCAGACATTCTCTCTCAGACTAGCCTACATCACAGGGTTGTTGTAAGGATAAAATGGCAAGTGGGAATCATGTACACTACTCAGAGCTCTCTGGAGGAAGGGTAGGGTAAAAATGTACAAGATAACTAGAAAAGGCTGTCAAAAATGCAAGCATGTGCAAAAAAAATAATGACCAGAGATCTGCTTAGCTCTAGAGGAAATTCATGTGTTAAGTGAGCTCCATAACGGCTCTTGCTAACCATTTTTTATGTCTTCAGACACTCCAGGCACTGTCCTTTGTGCAGATCTATGCAGGAATGACAGATTTCTTCATTTTGATTACTTTATTCTTCCAGAATTTCAGTGCTGTTTCTCTTTTCTTCATTTCTGGCTTAACGAGGTGAATTTTTAAAATGAATTCCAGAATCGGATCATGTGCATTTTGCCCAAATTTCATCACTTTCAGTTCATGTGGATTATTTTCTCTTTGTGTTACTGATGGACATATACGAACTGATGAAACACTGGATTTTTGTCCAGTGGCATCTTGATATGATAGCAAATATGATTGCACCAAGACTGTTTTAATGGGGTGTTTCATCTATCTGTACATGTGCCCTACATTAGTAAAACCTTACACAAAAAGAACCTTGATATTTTATGAATGTGTATAAAATCACACCAAGATTAAAGATACCTTAGAATTTCTCATTCTTAGTGTTTTGACATTTCAATCTCACCTGTTTTGTGTGTGAATTTTACCCACAATTGGTGTTTGGTGTAGTGGTTAAGAGTGGTAAGATCTGGAGAACCGGGTTTGATTCCCCACTCCTCCGCTTGAAGCCAGCTGAGTGACCTTGGGTCAGTCACAGCTCTCTGGAGCTCTCTCAGCCCCACCCACCTCACAGGGTGATTGTCATGAGGATAATAATAGCACACTTTGTAAACCACTCTGAGTGGGCATTAGGTTGTCCTGAAGGGTGGTATATAAATCAAATGTTGTTGTTGTTGTTAACCTAATTCAGCTTTATGATTTGTTCAGTATAGAGGCTGAACAGATAGGGAGATAACATACATCCTTGCCTGACCCCAGAACTGGAATCCATTCTGTTTCCCCATATTCTGTCCTAACAGTAGCCTCTTGACTGAAGTACAGGTTGCACATCAACACAATCAGATGTTGTGGCATGCCCATTTCGTTTAACACCATTTATATCTTTTCATGATCAACACAGTCAAAAGCTTTGCTATAATCCATAACATAGACTAATTTTATTGAAATTCTCTGGTGTGCTCCATTAACCATTGTAAATTTGCAATATGATCTCTTGATAGGAAGAAGGAAAAGGTGCAAGTTGAAAGCAGGGGCATTGCTCAGTAAAACTATTTGAAACAATTTATTTCAACAGAGGTATGGCTCTATGGTAGAGCATGTGCGTGGCACACTAAAGGTCCCAGGTTCAATCAATCAAGCCAGTGTGGTATAGTGGCTAGAGCGATGGGCTAGGATATGGGTGACCCACGGTTCAATGCCCCATTCTGCCACGGTAGCTCGGTGGGAGACCTTGGGCCAGTCATTCTCCCTCAGCCTAACTTACCTCACAGTGTTGTTATGAGGAAAAAAACTGAAGAGAGGAGAATGACGCAAGCTGCTTTTGGTCCCCGATGAAGAGAAAGGTGGGATAAAAATGAATTAAAAAACTCCCACATCACCAGTTAAAAGGCTCAAGTAAGAGCCTTTTAACCAGGGCTTTTTTTCTGGGAAAAAAGGTGGTGGAACTCAGTGGTGGAACTCAGGACAGCACAATGATGTCACTTTGGGTCAGCTGGAACAAGGGGGGAGTTTTTAAAAGTTTAAATTGCCCCTGGCGAAAAGGTCACATGGCCGGTGGCCCCACCCCCTGATCTCCAGACAGAGGGGAGTTTAGATTGTGGCGCGGAGGGCAATCTAAACTCCCGTCTGTCTGGAGATCAGGGGGCGGGGCCGCCAGCCATGTGACCATTTTCAAGAGGTGTGGGAACTCCGTTCCACAAAGTTCCAGCTGAAAAAAAGTCCTGATTTTAACTGCTTTTTAACTGCTTCCACTCCTAGGGGACTTGGCAACACTACCACTAGCCAGCAACCTGCGCCTCACAGAAGCCTGTGGCTCCATCCCAGACAAGGCTCATGAGGGCAAAGTGGGCAGAGACCACCACTGCTGTGAGCTGGTGACCACTGTGAGAGGGATGGAAGTTGATACCACTTCAGACTAGCAGCCCTTAGTCACAAAAGGGGTGGGAGATGCCATAGCCACAAGCTGTGACCTTCGCCCTGCACAATGTAGGCTGATGCAAGCGGGATGGAATCTGTGGCAAGTCTGTCCTCCTCCACTTGCGGTAGGGGCTGGTGCTGGCCAGGAGGTGGGGCCTTTACAGGGACACTTTTTATTCCCAGCCCCCCCCCCCACTAGAGTTGCTAGCTACAGGTGGGGAAATTCCTGGAGATTTTGGAGATGGAGCCTGGAGAAGGCAGAATTTGGGGAGGAGAGGGACTTCAGTAGGGTACACTGCCACAGATTCCACCCTACTAAGCAGCCATGTTCTCCAGGGGAACTATTCTCTATGGCCTGGAGATCAGTTGTAATTCCGGGAGATCTCCAGCCCCCACCTGGAGGCTGGCAACCTCCCACTACATGCAAGATATGGGATCCACCACTGCCTAACTCACAATATGCTTGCTTGTGGACCACACAGAGTGGCTCTGCAAAAGCAAATATACAAAAAGAGAGACTAAAAACCAACGCACCAACTTCAATTTTTTTAACAGCTGATTTTTTTTAAAGTAACTAAGCAGAAATTAAAGCTGCTCATACATAGCTGTATTTTTGCCCCTTTCACTGAACTTGATTTAACATTTGAAGAAGAGGCAGCTATTGCCTCTTGAAAAGCCATCGCGAAATCAATCCTGACCCAGTAATCTAGATTCCAGGCATTCAGGGTTCATAAGCCCAGGGCAATAAATAGGGGGAAGAGTTTATAATAATCTTGGGCTTCTTTTGAGAAAAATAAAATGAGAAATTACAGAGACGATTTAACTTCCCCATATATATTGCATTGAATGTGTGTAATTGCTGAAGGGGGGGGACCACCAACCTTAAAGCTAAGTTTCTGCCATCTTTCCTTAGTGCATGGTTGTGAAGCTAATGTGCAGCACATGCGATAAGACGCCGGCGAGCTGTGTGCCACCGTTGCTACCTAAAAGCAAATGAAACTGGCATAAATGATTCTGCTGTAGAAAGCCGTTCCATTGCACCTTGCCTATCACTGACAATTTACATATCTTAGGAAACCCTTTGTCAGCTTCTGTCATTTTGCTACTATTATGTGCCTTTCTGGATAATTACCAGTTAATGTGAAAAAGCAGATGGAAGGGGGAAAAAAACCTTGAAATTTCTGATAGAGAATCCTCAAACCTCTCCTCTTATCTGTGCGCCACAGCTTCCTGATTTCAAAAGAAGTTTGAAAACCTTTGTTAGAAATGTCCCTGATTCCCAGTTTGAATGAACTGAATGACATTCAGCAAAAATTATTCAGGTTCTTTCCCCCCACAATTAAATTCCATTATCGTGAACTGTCAACGCAAAAATGGAAGGTCTCTTAACTAATGTGTCAGTTGTTTGCTTGCATTTCTCCTCCACGGTGAGTATTGTATGAAGCTGTGGGAAGGAGGAGAGGGGAAGAAGGATCAGGTGGAATTTGTGTCAAGCCGTCGGGCATTAAGGGAATGTGGCATTTTCCTACTCCAGAGGATGACTGAAATCTTTCAACAGATATCAAGCATGGGGGTTGGGGTTGACGGGTTCCTGCCGGCATTTGGCCCTGAGACAATTTTGCTGAGTCAGGCGCTCTGTGCGTTCACCATGATTCAGCAGTTTGTTGCACATAGTTGTTCTCACAGCTGAAATCCGCAGTCAGTTCCCTCGTCACTGCAAAGGAGAAGGAAATACCAAATATCCTCTGAAGAGCAGCTCTCCAGGTTTTCAGGTGCAGAACTATGGGAGATCCTTCAACTGAAGATATCAGGGACTAAACTGGGGAACTTTTATAAAGTGGGAGGGGGCAGGGGGAGGATATAATTAATCAAGTGGTCATTCATCAGGATTCAAGCCCAGCCCTTGATGTACGATTAGGGAGTGAGGCGGCTGCAACTTTATAGTGAAGTGTGTACATGAGATATCTGACATGTGAAGAACACGTGTCGGGAGATGCAATGTTAGCTGGGAAGGGTACTTTAAAAAGACAGAGCTGGTGGTAGGGCAAAGGCTTTGCTATACACTGGAGCTGTGTGAAGGGGCTGTGAAAGGCCAGAAGGAAAACTTCAGCCCATTGTAACCTCTCCAGGTCCAAGCCCAGCTCTGGAAGGCAGCTCCTGCCCATTTCCATTCCCACATAGTTTTAGACTGGAGAGGTGAAATTGACAGGGCCTTTGGGGAGGTGAAGATGAAATTAACAAACCCTCTTTTAAAACTACACTTCCTGGTTAACATTATGTCTCCTTACACTTGATGAACATGTGTCAAGGCATCTTGTGTAGAGACACTCTAAAGCAGACACTCACCAAACATTGACTTGGCAGCTGGGAAATCTGAGGGTGCTAAATGGTGCCCTCATGGAGAGAAGGGGATGCAATAGGGTTCCCAGGTGCCTGCCAGTGGTGAGCAAACTCTTAGAGGTTTGCCTCCTTGCCCGCCGATCCACCAGCAATTGGCAGGAGGTGGCAAGACCCCCAGAGATTGCTGGCCACTGACAGGTACTGACACGCCACTGCCGGCCACTGACACGCACCACGCCTCGTTCCCAGGGGAGCACGACTATGTCATTTCCAGGAGTGACATTTTTGTGCCAGCTGTACAAGAGCTTGCACACTTCATTTGGGACCGATTTCGGCCCCAAACAGGCCAAAGCAGCCCCACGCAGAGCTCCTGGAAGTGACGTCATCGCACAGGTGCCGGGAGCTTGCGCAAAGAGACACATGCCAGCAGCACAAGGATAAATGCCGGGTCCCCCCCACGGCCACCAAGAGGGAAAGGGGACCCGGCAACCCTAGGGTGAAAGGGCCAAGGGATAAGATGTCTCTTCACTCTTGGACACAAATGGATAAGGTGGGAAAGATCTTTTAGTGAGGCCAGAACTTATTGGGGTTCTCTTACTTTGTGAACTGTTTTGATATCCATTTGTTATTATATTCCTGCCTATCATCTTTGTGCCACACCTTTCTCCAAGCACCTTGGATCTCCTCCCCAGTACAACCTTGCCTCCCCAGTACAACCTTGCCAGTACAACCTTGCTAGAGTTGCCAAGAACTGCCTGGCAACCAGCAAGGGGGGGGGGGCTGGTTGAGGGGGCAGCATCCCGGGAGAAAAATTAAAAAGAAAAATAAAGCCTCATCTACTTACAGGAAGTTCTTGACAGAGTTCTAGCAATTCCTAGAGCTACCCAGAAACTGTGGTAAGAACTTCTGGCTTTATTATATAGTGTTTCCTAGAGCTACATTTTGTTACTTCCAGGTAGCTCTAGGAATTGCCCAAACTCTATGATGCAAACTTCCTGTAAGTAGATGAGGCTTTTTTTTTTTTTAGTTTTTATCTCACTTCAGTTTCTAGCAGCTGCAGGCAATGAGACCTAGTAGTGGGGATCCCACCCCTATCTGGGATTTGGCAGCCCTATTTGATGCCCCCCTAAGACAACTTAGGTGGTCCCAGGAGCCAAAGCAGGGGTGCAGGGAGCTGGGGGCAGCAGAGTACTCATCTCTAGTGTGCAGTATGCGTGCACACACTCCTGCATCCCCCTATCCTGTCAGAAAATGACGTCATTTTCCAGCATGATAAGGAATCCCAGTGTGTGCTGAAATGCAGTCAAGTGAAATCAGGCCCTGGACAGGCAAGTTTTACTCAGCTTAGCTTCAGTGCATATGCACTGCAACTCCTTTGTAGCATTGGAAAATGAGTGCAATGGAGAAGGAATCGCTGTGAGTGCTGAAGCAGAGAACTGCCTCCAAAGGGGTGGATTTCACTGAGCTCCTCTTCAGTGTAAAACAGGATTCCATCTGTTGCTAGTGTGATGGGGGCGAGTGAGAGCATGTGCATTGAGGGGGGGGGACCTGGCACTTGCCTCTTGCTGGCAGCGAGGTCCTGTTTGCGTGCTCGAAAAGCATGTGCTCTGGTGCTTTCATGATGATGTCACCGCCAGAAGTGATGTTGTCATGGCAGCCACAGGAGCACTCCCGCGCTCTGTGTGGGGCCGATTTGGCCAATTTGGGGCCCAAATTGGCCCCAAATGAAGTGCAGGAATGCTCTCAAAGTGATATCACCATGCCTGTTGGGAGCACACGTGCAGCACTTGTTCCTGGGGTGCCTGCTGGTGGCGGGCAACCTCTGGGAGCTTGTCACCTCCTGCTGACTACTGGTGGGTTGGCGGGCAAGGCAGCAAATCCCCAGGAGTTTGCCTGCCACTGGCGGGCACCTGGGTGGGAACCCTACCCCCGGCAGGTGGGAGCAGAGGCTCCTCCCCCCTTGGACTGGGGGAATGCAAGCCTATTTAGTGGTGATCTGGCCCTGCTCTCTTCTTCCTGTATTTCTTGGGAAACAGCTCTGAAGAAGCATCATCTTTTGCAGTTCGAGGACCTGAAAAATAAACCTTGCATAAAAAGAGGGCATGAAATTAAATCAGTTGGAAGGAATGACTGATGGCTGAACCAACCTTTTTCATGTTCTGAAAACATCCTAGTATACGAAACCTACAGCCCCATGAATTAGGCTTGCTGGATCTGGGCTGGGAAATTCCTGGAGATTTTGGGGGTGGGATCTGAGGAGGGCAGAGTTTGGGAAGGTGAAGGATTTCAGGAGTGTATAATGCCATAGAGTCCACCTTCAAAAATAGCTGTCATCGCAAGAAGTGCTGATCTCTGTGTCCTGGAGTTTGGCAATCCTATTATTAATGGTCCCACAAGATTTATTTATTTATTTATTTATTATTTCGATATTTAAACTGCCCATCCTCAGGGGCCCTGGGCGATGAACAACAGTTAAAATCAATAAAAACAAGAAAACAATAATTCAAAAATCAACATACAATAAACAATAATAAAATAAATTAACCAAATACATTAAGGTGCAATGGCGGGGAGAACCCCCTACCCCAGGGGTGGGCAATTGCTTTGGCTCGGGGGCCGCTTTGGGGGAGTGGAGGTTAGCGGAGGGCCACACCTTTTAAAATGATTGCATTCATTAGTTAACTTTGCATTTCAGAAAAGGTATAAATTGTATCATAAAAATCAATAAATATAAATTAAATAAAATAGTGGTAGTTTTATTCAATTTATTTATTGTGCTAATTTCATATCATCTATAGCTGCAAGCACATTTAATTTTAGAATCAGTTTAATGAGACAAATGTACCCTATCACACTTTTCTACTGTCTTGGCGGGCCACAAAAAACTCTGTAGCGGGCCGCATGTGGCCCGCGGGCCGCAATTTGCCCTCCCCTGCCCTACCCCAAAGGTGGGAGGCTGACATGGCATCGCCCCCTTCAACCACTGAATGCCTGGCGGAACAGCTCTGTCTTACAGGCCCGGTGGAACGATAATATGTCCCATTGGGCCTGGGTCTCTATTGACAGAGCATTCCTCCAGGCTGGGGCCAGGACTGAAAAGGCCCTGGCCCTGGTTGAAGCAGGCTTCGCTTCAACCAGGGTTCCTGGTGGGGGTAACCAGTTACCTCCACCAAGGTCATTAGGTAGGGCCAGACTGCAAATAAAGGGTGGTGGTGGATGTGGGCAAGACACCTTCTAGTGTTTCCAGCCCATCTCAGCTGGAGGAGAACCCACCAGTTCCTAAACCCAAAGGAAGCCAACCCATCAAGACTTTGCAAATGACTCTGGAAGTGATGTCATAACGCCCCCCCCCCCCCAGAGCACACACATACAGGAAACATGTGTGCGAGGAGACTTCTAAAGGTAAGTCCCGGGTCCCCACCTCCCACTGGGAGGGATAGGGACCTGGGATCCCTATTCAAATCCCACCTGTCTCTCTGCCTCTCTTCCTTCCCTGTTGGGCATTCTTTTCCCTTCTCATCCACCCTTCATTCATGATATCTCTCACCCTCTCTTTCATGGCTCAAGGAGTTATGGATCTGATGTGGATTAAAAGCCAGAAAACAAACATGGAGATAGAAGCTCTCCCATTGTTGAGCCCTGTTGCTATGAGACAGGCACCTTTGTGACACCTCCCCCTGCCGGACCCTTGGTCTGTCACTGAGCTTTGTAGGTATGAGAGAAGAGTTAGCATTTCTTGTTTTAATCTTTTATTTTGTACATAGTGGTGGGTTTTTTGCATTTTCAGAGTTTCAATCATAGAGAGAGGTGTTTTATTTGGGGGGGGGGTGGTTGTATTTAGAGCTAAGGTTGTATTTCCTTCTTAGTTTGGTGTGACTGTTAGTAGGAACTGGTAGACAGTGACCACTAGTAGCAACATGAGTAGCGCATGCCACAAAAGGTAAGTGGGATTTCTGCATTTTGCTCCCATCTCTATTTTGCTCCTCCTTCTCTCCTCCAGGCAAGGGAATGGTGATCCAAACAACAGTGTTCAGGATCTGTTTCAGTGCTCCAAGCAATACTGCTGGCCTTTACCTTGAAGGGGGAAAGGAAATCTCAGCCAGATGTTATGTGATTAGGGATCCCAGGTAGAGTTGCCAGCTCCAGGTGGTGAAAGATCTGGAGATTTGGGGGATGGAGCCTGGAGAGAGCAGCGTTTGGGGAGGGAACAGACCTTAGCAGGGTATAATGCAATAGAGATCAGACGCAAAATCAGCCATTTTCTCCAGGGGAACTGATTTCTGTTGCCTGGAGATCAGTTGTAATTCTGGGAGATCTCCAGCTACCACCTGGAGGCTGATGCCCCTAATCCCAGGTCCCTCAGTGGGGGCAGGGAATTCCCCCCCCCCCACTCACCTGGCTGGACACTTCCCTATGAATTTTGTATTTACAGCAACCTTGCAATTTGAAAATTGTTTGTAACTTGAGGCACTGTCACTTTATATTTAATAACACTGTTCACTTTCTTGCTGTTATTTATTGATATTTATTGCATATGAGCATATTGCACTTTTTTGCTGTACTTTTCTTGATTATAGTAAGTTTGTGACCTATGGCCAATGGTTTATTGATTGTGTGAGCCTATGAGTTTGCTCTGGCAGCCATTGTGTATGGTTTATGAATATATGAGACTGAAGATACCATTTAATATTTGTTTATTTGTGATTTGATACATACATACACCACCTGGAGGCTGGTAACCCTAATCCCAGGTCCTTCAGTGGGGGCAGGGAATCCCCGCTCCCACCCTTCACCCCCACCCCCACCCCTACTCACCTGGCTGGCAGGAGGGGGGAAGGTGGGGGAAGAGGCCAACTGGCCTCCCCAGTGTGCTTCTAGGTTGGTGTGATGACACCCGCTGCAAATTGGCCCGCTGCCAAGTGTGGGAGCACTCCCGGGCCCTGCATGATGACGTCATTCCCCGGAGTGACATCGTTGCATCGCACCTGGAGTGAGCCTGGGAGGCTTGTTCCCTTGCATTCCGCCCCCCCCCCCACTGGCCAGGTGAGTGGGGGGGGCAGAAGGTAGGAGCAAGGGATCCCCCACACCTACCAGGGGACCTGGCAGCTGTATACTCCTCTCTCTGTAGGACAAGAAGGCGCTCAACATATCCCGCCAATGGATGCTACTTCTAGCCTAAGAAGAAAAGATTTCCTTCTTACTCTCAGTTACCCCGAAGTAAACTTTCCATCCAAACAGCCTCAAATTCGTCGTGGTGCCTTTCTTCCAAAATTCTGCTTCAGTAGGAGGCCCTTGGCAGTCTTAAAGCTGTACTATTTTGCACTGATTTTGTACACAAATTGCTATACATGTGAAGGCCCCCAATAAACAAAGCCGTCCCCTTGCTAGAAAGAAACAGTGGGGTATTTTGGGGATCTTTAACCAGCGTGTTCGAAGAGGAGGATCCAGCACTGTCTTTCTCTTCAGGTTTCAGAGAGGGACAAACCAAAGAGTTAGAAAGATAGAGAGGTCAGGGCACTCTGTTTACTGTTTACTATTGTTTTCTGCTCTGACTGTCCTTTAATATGCAGATTGCTATTCTCAGGATTTCCTCCTCCTGACTTCCTCTCTCTCACTCCTTCTCTTCCTGGCTTTGTTCCGGGCAACACCTTTCTCCTCCTCCCTCTATCTTGGCAGCATGGATGCAGGCCTTGTCCTGCCATCCATGTCCATCCTTCGACTACATAGGTAGTTAGGATCTGTCTTTCCTCCTTTCCCTTCATAGTATGGAGTTCCTGCAATAAAGAACTCTCATTTCTTTACTAAATATAAACTAAGTGTATGATTTATTATTTTCATTCCTGCGCACACACCAGCCAGCAGAACCAGCTCACAACCACCTATCACCACGCTTCCTATGCCAAATGATAGACTTTGCTAATGGCCCAAACATGGAATCCTTTAATTAGGTTTCTGGGGCCTACATAACGATTTATTTATCACAGTGTATATCAAGGTCCTGATCTAGCACAGCCCTCAGAATAACGAGGAGGGGGATAAGCACTCTTAAAATGAAAATGGTTCTTATTGAGGTAACATAAGCCAAAATAAGCAATTGTTACAAGAATGAGAGATTATGAAACAGCAAACCAAAAACCTCTCCCTAACAGCTACCTCTCTATAAGGGAAAACAAAAGGGAAGGGGTCAAATGAGAGAGGAGAGTATGACTGTCCTGTAGTGTGTGGAAATCCGGTAGAGTCCTGATGTGAGGAGCAGAAGAGTGGAGCGTACAGACAGAGACCAGCATGTGTCTCCAAAGAATCTGTTCCACACAGGGGCAGTAGCTGGAAAAACTGCTGCAAAGTATTGGGGATTTGGGGGCTATGTTTATGGCTCAGATGTTCATGATTTGGAATGTACTGATAAAAAAATGAGGCAGTAAGAGCCAAAACACACGAGAAGAAATACCTAGGTTCAGCACGTGTTCTCTTACCTCAAGGTTTGCCGGGATCTGTAGGCGTCCTGGAAGCTTAAAGTTTAGCATTTACAGAGCAGCAGGAAGGGGAAGGGAAATACAGGCGCCTGTATTTCCCTTCCCCTTCCTGCTGCTCTGTAAATGCTAAACTTGTTCTCTTACCTCAAGGTTTGTTGGGAAGTGTAGGTGTCTTGGCAGCTTAAAGTTTAGCATTTACAGAGCAGCAGGAAGGGGAAGGGAAATACAGGCGCCTGTATTTCCCTTCCCCTTCCTGCTGCTCTGTAAATGCTAAACTTGTTCTCTTACCTCAAGGTTTGTTGGGAAGTGTAGGTGTCTTGGCAGCTTAAAGCTGTTTTGGCTCTAAGTGAACAAAAGACTGGGAGTGACAGACAGTCTCTGGGAGGGTGAAAAACCTAATTCTGGAGAGTCACCCAAGTTTAAAGTGGGGAGGAAGCTGATATTGGAAAGGGGAGTTTTCTTGGTTTGCATAAAAGTTAAAAATGCTTTTTGGAGGAGGCTTAGAAGAGGAGACCTGAGGCTGCGTGAATAACAAGGTTAAGGAGAGGGCAGAAACCTTCCTGGAGGAACTGGCTGTGATCAGACCACGGCTCATTGTTTTGGAGATCTGGATCATTTATTAGGGTCAAATTATTCAAGGAGGAGGCGCCAAAGTCCTTGAGAATGGCCCTCCAGTTTAATCAGCCCGAGGTGGGCTTTAGGGAGGAGCTGGCCTGCATTCCTTTGTTGCTTAATGACTCACTGTAGCTTCTTTGCCCTCAGCGTGGCTCACTGCTGATTAGCTTAACTTTAGCAGGATGCGGACTCCATTTTCTAGCCCTAAGCCTACATTAGAATGAAAATGGGGTCAAAATAAGGGTCTCTATGAGGAGAGGGTTCCAGGGACTACAGTTTGGTCACCAAGAACAATGGAAACTGGTGCACTGCAATGGCTGATCTGGAAGTCTGAGGTTTCTCCTGTCATGACTAGCGATGGGCATGAACCGGGGGAAAAATGAACCGGGTGGTTCGTGGTTCATCACGTTTCATGAACCACGAACTTTCACAAACATGCCCCGGTTTGCGAACAGGTTCATTTGGTTCATGAAAACGTCACTTCTGGGCCAGCAAATCATCACTTCCAGGTCAGCAGAAGGTCACTTCTGGATCAGCAGAAGGTCTGCAGAAAGCCCATCCCCCGTTGCCCAGGAAACTGATTGATTGGCACCAAGCTGTCTGCAGTGACAAACCAAAAAATGAACCAAACAAACTGGCCTAAAGTTCATGGTGGTTTGTCAGAAATCGGCTCTAATGAACCTCTGGTTCGTGAACCAATAACCAGCCTGGTTCGTGCCGAACTTTGTTTCGTGTTTCAGTTCATGCCCATCTCTAGTCATGACAGATACAAACTCCCTTGAAGAAAGCCATGCCCAACCATTCTCCTTCAGCAGTGTGGGGCCGTCCTCTCAGGGTGGTTGTTGGATGACTGTGATTGTGAAACACTTTGCACATTGAAAGTGGTGTCTCGGGATTCTTATTCCACGGAACAATTTTGAGGCTCAACAGGCCTCAGACTTTCACTAGTTCCCAGGAAAATGCCCCAAATGCAAGCAATACCCAAGACAGAATGTGGCCAGTGGGTATGAGGCAAACTGGCTATGTTGTGCAGAAAAAGGGCACAGCACAGTTAGACAAACCCCAAAGGCCTCAACCCAGAGTTCCAGCCAGTCCCCGACAAATGCCTTTTATGATTCATCCCATGTGAAGACTTTCAGGGGCTGAGCTCAGGGCAAGAAGAGAAGACCCAGAAGTTGCTGCAAGTCTCATTCCTCACCTTCTCCATTCATTCCTCTAGGCTCCAACGCCTGCGGGCCATTTTTGGAAGGGGAAACATTGCCCCTTTGGCCCCAGCAAGTGACCGGAAGGAGGCTGCAGGTGAGGAGGGGCTGGCAGGGGGGGAGATGTGGAATTGCTGAAAACAGCAGCACACCAGGTGCTCAGGCATCCCCGGTCTCTGGATGAGGAGCGCTTTGGAGACCAGTCTGATCTGTCTCATCCAGGGGTGGGAGAAGGTTTCGAGTTGAGGGTCACATCAGGGTCCCATGAATGTCTCCGCGAACCCATTGGGCAGATGAATGTATCTTCTCTGATACTCATGATTAGACCATGAGCCCATCAGGGATATCTTCAGATTGCATTAAGCAACTCATACAGCTGCCTGCTGGCCAGAAGCTGACTCACAGCTGATCAGCTGTGAGTCAGCTTCTTATCAACTCTTGCACCCTCCTCAGCAAAAGAGTTACCCAGTGAGGTTGTAAAAAGGAGTTCTTCACTCCTGTCCAAGCTGGGCAAGCACAGAAGCAATGCTTTCAATGTCTCCTTTGTGAAAGGGAGAGGAGAAAAAGCTGGCTTCTCTCATTTTCTCTGCACCCGAAGCTGGCAGTTTGTAGAATAATAACATTCGATTTATACACCGCCTGTCAGGACAACTTAATGCCCGTTCAGAGTGGTTTACGAAGTGTGTTGTTATTATCCTCGCAACGATCACCCTGTGAGGTGGGTGGGACTGAGAGAGCTCTGAGAGGCTGAGACTGACCCAAGGTCACCCAGCTGGCTTCAAGCGGAGGAGTGGGGAATCAAACCCGGCTCTCCAGATTAGAGTCCTGCTGCTCTTAACCACTACACCAAACTGGCTAGAGGGGAGAAATCAGCTGAACTTCTGGTCCCTCATCATCTGGGAGTCGGCTTCTGATTGCTGCAAGCAGCCTGTTCCTACGAATACAGGATGCAAACAGGATGCAAACAGCCCCAAAGCCATCATTTACTTGGCTGCCTGGTCACCACTGAAGAAGAGATGCTTCGAGCATCTTCAGTCCACTCCCAGATGGGGCAGCTTTGAGACTGATTCCAGCTCCCCTGTTTTCTGCACCAGCACTCCTGGCTCGCCTCTGTTTACATTTGGGTCAGCTGGTGGTGCTGGGGAACCATTGGGGGCTACCATGTACTGCAGGCTGAGACACAGATGTGGGCCTCTCTGCCGCTCTTGAGGGTGCTTCATCCTCAATCCCAGAGAAGCCACGAGGACCTAAAGTCAGTCTGGCTGCTAAGAAAGGTTTTATATTCTAGAACTAGTAAGTCCCAGGAATCAGTTACGGCGACAGCATTCACCACCCTCTGAGTCCTTTGTGGCAAGAAGGGCTGAAATCAGCCACATGATGATTTGAATGATCCCGGAGAACCTTGTGATCCATGGAACCCAAAGCTGCTGAGAGGTGCAATGAGATTGGCAGAGAGGTGTTCTCCCTGCCAGCGTCCAGATTGAGATCATCCATCAGAGCCACGAAAGCAATATCTCGTAGCCAAGAGCTCAAGGGCAAGAAATGTTGAAAGTGGGGAAGAAACACGAATCTCTTTCTGTATTCTCCATTTTCTTTCTCCTCAGCTTCAGTAGCAAGCAAGAAACCCAAAAAAAGGGACCCTGCTGAATTTGTTGCTCGCTCGCTCAGTGGCAGCAATAAGGTAAATCCCCGCAGCCAAAGGGGGCCTCCTCTAGAGCTCAGGGCAATTTCTCAGGGGGAGAGGGCTGGCACACAGATCCTGCCCTGAAAGTGAGTGTTTGCAGAAGAGAGAATTTCTCATCCACAATCCCAGCCCCCCCCCCGTCCTCCCCAGTTTTATTTATTTATTTATGACACTTATAGTCCGCCTTTCTCACTGAGACTCAAGGCAGATTACACAGTACAAGGTTATCAAGTTTCAATACAATACATTTCAATACAATACCATGAGGTAAACATATACAAGTTTAAAGACATAGCATCAGCAAGGGTCCAAGACATAGGAGAAAATACTGAAACAAAGCATAATCAATTCTAGGACTAACAGTAGGCAACATCGAGCACTGGTTTTACATAGGAGTACATATTTAAAGCAGCAGATAATATATGAGGCAAAAATGGTGATGAAGTCTATGATCCCCAACTCGTTAGTGAAGCATCTGTGACCTCATCCCTACACTTCTTTGCTGGCCCATGAGCACCTCTTCATTGGATCTCAGGCTGCCTCCCTGTGTAAAGGATGCTGCGTCCTTTGAGGCACTGCTGGGTCTGAAATCCTGACAGTGCTGGGCTGATCCTCAGGGGCACTGAGGGCCAAACTACAAGTGACGCCTGACACAGGTTGGACACTTTTTTGATGGGAAATGTAGGCAGCTTAGCGGAATGTTGGACAAGTGACAGTTGAAAAGTCCATTGGACAGCAGTCGGAGAGCCAAGCTGCAAGACCAGGACGCCTACATTTCCCATCAAAACTTGAGGGAAGCTGACAAGTGTCCAACCTCTGTCAGGCATCACTTGTAGTTTGGCTCTCAGGCTGTGACTGCTTTCAGTTCCTCTCTTCTTCAGAGCCATTTTGGGGGGCGGGGACAGGCTCTTTTACAGCGAGATTGACTACTTTTTAATAGTGAGGGAAACGTCAGACTAAACGTGCTGGGTCTGGGTTCCCCAGACCAACTTGGGTTCCCCACAGCAGTTGTGGGAATGGCTGTTAAAAATAAAGGAGAGCCCAAATGGCCTCAGAGCACCACCGCAGGGGAGGAAGGGCTCCTGCCTCCCCCCTCAAGCCATTTTCTGAAATAGTGTGTGGGGAAGGGCCTCTGTTTTTGCTGTTTTGTGTGGAGTATTCTGTTCACACGAAGTGGTAAAAACAGGGAAATACCCTCCCCCTGTGCTATTTTGATATGAGGGAATGGCTTGGGGAGGGGGAGGCAGGAGCCCTTCCCCCCCTGCGGTGGTGCTCTGAGGCCATTTGGGCTCTCCTTTATTTTTTAACAGCCATTCCCACAACTGCTGTGTGGCTGTGGGGAACGCGAGTTGGGTCTAGGGAACCTGGATCCAATTCTTTCAAAACCTACACATCTAGTGTGACCTGTAGAGACTACCCTGCCCTCTCCCATGCAGCAGGGACTCCACCACTCTCCCTGCCACCGCTAACACCCTGACTCGTGCAACTTCCAGGGCCCGAAACAGCACAAAGCCTTTCTGACGTCTGTCGGGGTTCTGTGCCACCAGCAGAAAGGGGTCACCTTGCCATTTTCAAAGGATGCCGCGGGAGAACAGATAAGGGTAAGCGAGGCTCAAGGCCAGCATCCCGGAGGGAAGGGGGTGGGTGGGAGATCCTGGGACTGGACTGCAGCGGGAAAGCTGCTTTTCTTCTCCCTGCTGTTGTATTGCTTCTTACTGACTTGTGCTTATGGCAGGCTGAATTTTCTCAGATTTTGCATTTTCGATTGCCTTGGAAACTCTTGGAGGAAGGCAGGGTAAAATCACTTGAATCCCAGAATCGTTCCTGCTCCGAGAGAACATGGGGCAGGAGCTTCCCTGCTAGAGTCCAAGAAACACTGACCACCTCCGTTTTACCCTTTTGGCTCTCCCAGGAAATCATGGTGGACTCGTTTTTCAATCTCACTCCTGAGTTCGTCCTTGCAATGTCAACTGTCTCTAATTTAAGGTACATTTTTGTGTGTGGAAATCTTTGTCCACCCCAGTCAGAGGGATGGGAGATCTTTAAGGGACTGGATAAAGCAGAAAGCCTCGATAGAGTTGCCACTGCCTCCAGGTGGTGGCTGGAGGTCTCCCAAACTTACAGCTGATCTCCAGGCCATAGAAATCAGTTCTCCAGGAGAAAATGGTTGTTTTGGAGGGCTGACTCTATGACAATATACCCTGTTGAAGTCCCTCCCCTCACCTGACCACGCCCACTCCAGACTGCACCTCCCAATCTCCAAGAATTTCCCAACCTAAAGCTGGAATTGCAGGACGATAAGTAGAATCAGAACAAAAAGAAGAAACCTGATAATACATGAAAGGAAGAGGCTGCCCAATGGGCTCTCAACAATCAGATCAAGAATCAGATGCCCCCTCCCCAAAGGGTCAGTTTTGAGGTGGGCCATATGGGAGCTTTTACCTCCCTCAAGAGCACAGAGGTTGTTCCAGCAGTGGGCGTCCCCCCTGGAAAAAACATCCACGGCTCCTCATGATACAACCCTGTTTTCCTTCCGTCCTTCTGGAGACTCTTCTTCTATTGCATCAGCTACACCGCTGCCTCCCCTCCCCAAGACCCGCCACTGCTGAGTTTGCAACTTAATGTCCTGTGGGAGTGGCTCAGTGACCGCTTGCTAGGTATGGATGACTATCCCGTCTTTATAGCATGGAGTCTAAGAGTCTTTACTCAAGACCCCTCGGTGCATGTTCATCATGTGTCGGGAAACGCAATGTTAGCCTGGAAGCATAGTTTAAAAAGACAGAGCCAGTGGAGATCGCTCCTCAGAGGGTTTGTTAATTTCATCTTTGCCTCCCTGAAGGCTCTGTTCAGTTTCACCTCTCCAGTCTAAAACTGTGTGGGATTGTAACCAGAGGGCAGCAAGGAATGGAAATGGGCTGGAGCTGCCTTCCAGAACTGGGCTTGGACCTGGAGAGGTTTTAATGGGCTGAAGTTCCCCTTCTGGCATTTCACAGCCCCTTCACACAACTCCAGTGTACAGGAAAGCCTTTGCCCTGCCTCCGGCTCTGTCTTTTTAAACTACCCTTCCCGGCTACCATTGGATCTCCTGACACAAGTTCTTCATGTCTCAGATGTCTCGTGTAGAGAGACTCTAATACTTTCCCTTCCATCCTACCAGCAAATTCCAGCCTCCCTTCAACCCAACTCTAAAAGGCAACATCGTGGCCTGGGCTCTTCAGCTAGTACTAAATGGGAGCCCAAGCCAAGATAACCCCGAAAGCCAGGTATGTGAAACGTCGACTGCCTTGTCAAGCGTGTGGCAAATATACCTGTCAGTCCTGTGGTGCCTGAGGCCCTGTATTCTCTGGAGGTCTGAGGCGCAGCACGGGGGAGAGCTGTGTTCCTCAGGCAAGGCAAGCACAGGCCAAGGAGACGGTGTCCCTTTTGGGGCCCTGAATCCACGGGCCTGCTTCCAGCAGGAGCGACTGGCTAGCCTTCAAGGCTTTCTGTGGGGGAGAGGAATTCAGCGCCCCACATCGGCTCCCTCTTCCCTCCAGGCCCTGCAAGAAAAAGCCGAAGCAGGCCTCAGCCTAATGCTACAGGGACTGCTGAGGGAGGACCCATCTGCTGTGAATCTGGTCGGCCTGCTTGACGTAAGTGTACGGGAGAGAAGATGGAGGCAAATACAGGTCCCCTTTGAGGCTGAGGGTGCAAATGGGAACCTGGTGAGGAGAAAGTATTACCTCAGGGTCAGCAGGCAAACACCCCCAGCCCCACTGCACCCCCACTGGGGCACCATCTCTACCGGCTGCTTTCAAACTCCACCACGCCAGATGCCTGCTGTTGAGCCTCAGAGTGGCTTGCCTCTCACCAAAACACAGCCACAGGGCCTCCAACTTGGAGCAACGCAAGCTGCCCACCCTGGAGGGTTTCTGGGGTCCAGTCCTCTTCCCTCTTGGAATCTCAGTAATGCCTTTTGTGGCCTCTACCTCATTGTGATGTGGATGGCAGAGAGGACTTTTTACTTTTGTCCCGTCAGAAAAGGGTCCCTGGGCATAGAGAAGAGCTTGTCCGGGTGAAGGGCTCAGCCTGATCTTCTCCTTGGCATCTTACTTTTCCTTACCTGCTCCCACCCCCTGTTCTCCAAAGGGCTCAGGGCTGCCTAGGGGGGCTTCCTCTTCTTATGCTCACAGCACCTCCATCAGATAAACTAGGATGAGAAACAGCCTCTGGCCCCAAGCAATCCACCATGTTCTGGTTTGCCATTCCAACCACTGCACTGCTATCCCCCGCCTCACAGCTGACGTGTTTTTGCTTTGGCTTCGGAGTGGGTCATTTGATAGAGGCATATTCACACAGGCGGGTCTGTACTGAAAGTGCAAAGTGATCCTCTCCAGGCTGCAGTTTGCTGAGTGTAGAAATTGGCCCCCAGATGCTGACTGGCAGAAGGTCCTCAGAGCTGCTTGTTCTGGACGACTCTGGTCAGGCCTGATTCTGATATAGGTGCACACTTAAGAAGCCCTGAGCATCTAGTGGGGGCCAGTTTGATGTAGTGGTTAAGAATGCAGAACTCTAACCACTCCTTTGGTTTGATTCCTCACTCCTCCACTTGAAGCCAGCTGGGTGACCTTGGGTCAGTCACTGCTCTCTCAGAGCTCTCTCAGCCCCACCCACCTCACAGGGTGTTTGTTGTTGTGGGGATAATGATAACATACTTTGTAAACCACTCTGAGTGGGTGTTAAGTCATCCTGAAGGGCCGTATGTAAATCGAATGTTGTTGTTGTCATTATTTCACTTTTCTATATCAAATCATTTAATTCGTGGCAAGAGGTCCACCACAGACAACATCTGAGGTTCATTTCTGGGTACTGTACACAAATAATACAATGACAGAACCTCTGCTTCCGTGCTAAGCCTTTATTACTGCAACATGATTATTTATCTTTCTTAATATCAATCAACAAAAAAATCATACCATACATTAGAACTACAAAGTTCATTCAAGGAGAGCAATTACATGAGTCCCATAAAGTATCTTACCCAAAGAAAAGAAAGTCACAGGCAAGGAGCCCCTTCTAATGCTGAATTTGCTTGTCGTATTTACAGGGTTTCAGTAGCATCTCCTTACAACATCCATCTGTCCCACTTAGAAGGGGACTCACATTCTTAGCTTCTTATCTTATAATTTTAAACACCAGACAAGGTTATCCATATTTGAAACATCCTCTTAAAATATATATAAATCCTTAGTGTATTCTTGCCACCTCTTAACTTCATCAAGGCTATGTAAAATTAGTGATTACAGGGTTCTCATATATATGAATATCTTTTGGCCTCAACCAATACATCTATCCTTGAATAATGTTGCCAGTTTCTGTGAAGTTAGACATTCCTGCCATTCTCAGACACTCTCTGTGCCTGGGCCTTCGTACGTTGTATATAATGATATGAGTTAGATGGCTCTTTGATTCTACTCAAGGCCATGCAACTGTGTTACTCCATTGTTTTATGCTCCTCTCCACAGTTGTTGTATTCTAGGCCTCTAGACTCCCTTTGTGGCACGCGTAGTTATGGGTCTGGGCTAGTCCTCTTTCTGTGTGCAAAGGAATCTTCTATGACCTCCAGCAACTGTTCTCTTATAGTTCTAGCTGTACCAATGACAAGTTGCATCAGCTGTATCAATTACACCTTTCTGAAAGGATCCCCTTGGGTGGAAAACGACTGCCCCAGTCTCTCTGCCTGAGGGTACAAGATCAGGATGGCTGTGAGCATCTATCCCAAAGGAGCAGAGCCTTTTTGAAACATGAAGGGTGGCCCCCCAGGGGACCTCTCTGCAGATGAGACTTGGTGGGCTCAGCTGCCAGCAGTCTGGCAAGGGGGCCGTGCAATGTCTTGGCCTGGGACACTGAGTCTGAGGTGCCCCTTCCTTCCACAGCACCTGGCCTACTGGATGCATAGCAGACAGGCTGCCACAAGATCCAAGGCTGTCTTTCTCAGCAGCACCCTATTGCAGTTTGCTGGCCACCTGCCCTCCTTGAAAGTAAGTCCCCCCCCAGCCCCACGGAGCACAAGGCTGCACAGCAAGGCAAAAGAAGTGGGGCTGCCCCAGTTTCCACTCTTCCTTTTTGGAGGGTGGACTTGAGGACTGGGTCTCTGTCCTCCAAGTTGCCTTGAGACTTCTCCAAAATGCTGGAGAGTCTGATGCTGAGACATTCTTCCCTGCTAAGAAGAACACCTTGGATTTGGAGGGCAGGACGAGGCAGAGTCTTGAAAAAAACAGGGATTCCATTGGATGGCTTGTGAGAGTCCTGTGTCCTTTTCCCTGGTCGTTCGGTGTGGCTTCAGCTAGGAAATCTCATGGGCCACCCAAGAATCTCCCTGCCTCCATCTCTCCTCTCTTGACCTGCTGTTTCCCTCTATCTTCTCCCTGCTTCCCTGAGTGGAAATACATGTTGCAAAGTACCTGTAGAGAGGGGAAATTGGCAAAGCCTTCTGATCTCTTTTAAAACTCAGCTTCCCGGCTAACGTTGCGACTCCCTTCACGTGCTCCTCCTCGTGTAATTCATCTCTTGTAGCTTGGCTCTGAGTCCTTCACCATGTAGGCTCCTTTGACTTGCCAATTTGCATTTCTTGAAGGTGTGAGAAAGTGTCAAGATCTGCATTTTGATGAATGGATGTGGAGGTGAGGGAAACTGGGATACTTTTATCTGATGATGAAGAACTGATATCAAATGCATGAATGTATTCACACAGAGCAAACTGAAGTGTGACTGTGCGAGCAAGTGGATGGAAAGTTGGGGGGGGCACATGTAATGTGGTTCACTGGAGCATCCCTAGGTACTTTGTAACATGTATTTCCACCCCCCCCCCCCGTGTCAGGCTTTCTGTTGTGCAAGGATTTGTGAGATGCCTCTTCTTTTCCTTCCCGCTAGATGCATGAGGACGCTGCCTTAGGCCACCTGGTGGTGCAGCTGGCCATCTCTCTCACTGACCCTCAAGTCGGAATCCGGGAACAGGCCAGGGAGGCTGTGGGTCAGCTGTGTAATATGGTGCTCCGCCAGCAGGGTAAGTGAGCGGAGAAAGATGAGACCAGCAGCCCTTTGCTATAGTCCAGTCATCTTCATTCCGACCCCAGTGTGATCAGCCCACATAAAAACTCTGGCCACAGTTCTTGCTGTATACCTCTTCCCTCAATATTATCTCTGATCTTTCCAAGATGCTCTTCCCACTGGTCCCAGTGCCCTGCATCCACCCCCCCAGGTCGAGGTCAGCACAGCAGAGCAATGGACAGTTCCCTCTCAGAAGCCTGATTTCACAAATCTCACCCCAGAACACTGTCACACTGAGGCGGGGGGGGGGGCAGAGTCAGCCTGAAGAGGAGGGGGTCTCAGAGACCCTTGCCTCAACAGTGGTTCCCATCCCAAGGCAAGAGAGAGTCCCCAAGCCATAAGGCCAGAAAGAAGCCAAGCTGTTCTGTTCAAGGTAAACCCACATCTTTCTGTCTTCTTCCCAGGGTTTGGGAGCAAAAGCAAGGAGCCCCTGTGGGAAGAAGACCCAGGGCAGGTGTGGAAAAAGGGCTACCTACACCTTACTCGTGTGGGTGAGGTAAGGAGAACCGCCTGTGGGGCTGGAAGGGCACCCTTGTGAGGGAGGGGCAGGTCAAATAGGGGTTGTTATTCCCGTCTTCGTCCAGGAAGCATGGTGGCTGCTGCTGGGAAATCTTTGAGCAGTGGTGTGAAGGGAGACATTGGACTTTCCCTTTGTTTAGGAATGCCACAGCTTTGGGTCATTCTTGGCGCTCTCTCAGCCCCACCCACCTCAGGGGGTGATTATCGTGAGGATAATCATAACACACTTTATAAACCACTCTGAGTGGGCATTAAGTTTTCCTTTTTAAAAAAAAAGTTGTCTTGAAGGGTGGTATATAAACCGAATGTTGCTGCTGTTGTTATTATTTTGCAAATTCCAGGCACCACGTGCCTGGTCCTGACTAGAACAGCAAGAATAGAAGAGGCAGGTCTCTGCCTGAGAGAATTTCAAGTCTGAAACGGGATGAGGCAGCTGAGGGAGGGAAGGCAGGAGCCAGGGCATCCAGAAAAACAGACGCCAGAGCAGTTCCTTGTCCACAGGCTTTGGTTGAGAGAGGACTCAAAGGGTGCCTTGCTGATTTCAGGTATTCCGAGACCACCTCACCCTGCAGCAGAGGCACGCCTATATGGAGGCTGCGTTGGGGAACGCCTTGCACCTGGGCCAGGAGTGGGTCAGGGAGGGAGGCCTCTTCCTCCTCTATTCCCTCCTGGGCCAAGCGCGGGAACTGTTGGAGGAGAAAGAGGTGAGCAGCTGGATTTAAGCAAGCGTGGGTGGGGGCGGGGAGAGGTGGCAAATATGCCCGTCATTCGCTGAGGTAAAAAGGAGGACTTGGATCATTGGGGGCATTTCCCCCACTTCTCCAGGAAGAAGATGTCAGGAGAAACCTTTCTGCCCTCCTTTATAACCTCTGGCGGGGCAGGGAGGTTCCCAGTGAAATTGCGGCTCTCCTGCCAAGGACAGGTAACCTCCCTCTCCAGGGAAACGGGGGTGGGGACAGAGGCGCCTCTGGTCCTGTGCAGCCGGAGGGACCCTATTTTGTCCTGTGTAGCCTGAGAGCCCCTATTTAAAGACAGCTGAAAGGGACAAAGGCGCTTCTTTCTGAGAAAGCTCCTTCACACACATCACAGGTTTACCTGCCTGTGTTGGGACCCAGAAGCAATTCTTGTGTATGTCAGTCAAATCCAAGGGAGCTGACGCAAGGATATGCCTGTCTGTCTTCTCGTCCATTCAGGTTGCCTTGAATAAAGAAGAAGATGCAGGAGTGCCCCTCCCCCTCCTCCCCCTCCCCCTCCCCTTCCACTCACATCAGGAGATGCTGGATTTTGATCACTCTAAATCAGTGTTTCGGTTATTAAACTGAGAGATTCCTAACCTGCACCAGCCTGCAAATTATTCCCTCCAGTCTAGAAATTCATCCCGTAATACCAGATTGGTAAATGTGTGTGATTGCTAGAGTTACCATTTCCCAGAATTCTCCCTAAATTACTGCTGTTCTCCAGACTGCGGAAGCTTATTCCCCTTGAGGAAATAGCACCTTTGTGGGGCAGGATACGGCATCTCATCATGGCTCCCTTCACTCCCTATACTCTGCCCTCTTCATGCACTGCCCTTAAAAATCTCAGGATCATCCATGCCATAGTTGGCAACCTTAACGATTTTCTATGTTGTGAGGGGAAAGCACTTTGCACATGTTTCAGAATTAGGCTTATCATGTGCTTGCTTCTGGTGGGTAGTCACCTGGGCATTCTTTCAATTGCCCACCACTGCTTTGAGCAGCAGTGGGAAAAAATAAAAGA
Source organism: Eublepharis macularius (assembly GCF_028583425.1). Classification (NCBI taxonomy): domain Eukaryota; kingdom Metazoa; phylum Chordata; class Lepidosauria; order Squamata; family Eublepharidae; genus Eublepharis; species Eublepharis macularius. The sequence continues at coordinate 19,141,542 of NC_072802.1, forward strand.
AGACATATCACCAACCTCTGTGTTGATATGCCACTTCCAGGTACAACTTGGAAGTGGCAATAGGTAGCTCTAGGAATTTCCAGAAACTCTATGGTAAAATCATAGATGTTGCTGATGTCACCACACCACATCCCTGCCTCCCAATTCTCCTTACTCGGTACTCAGAGGAATAAAATCTTGACTGAAATGTTTTTTGTTCTCTGAAAAAAAGACAGTTTTTCTGCTGTTAGAGGTGAGGGCATTTAAGACTTTCCAGGTGCCCCTCTGTCAGGATCTGCCATGCTGGGGGAATGTAGCCTGTGTAACGCCATATTAATTTCTGTAGTTGTTTAGTCTCTCTCCCCTCTAGGTCCCTTCAAGTACATTTCCATGGGAGAGGATGCTGCGTCTTATCTGTTTTCTTCTTAGTCGACCTTGATGAACCAGTGTTCCCACAGAGAAGCTGCCTGCTATGTGAACTCTGGGGGGAGGCTGGGATTTGAGACTTTGAAGTGTACCAACTTTCGTTTTGTAACTCATTCCTAACAAAGCTTTGCTCAGCCAGGATCTGCTGGGTCCTGGAGTGTGGACACCTGGGCCTGAATGCTGTCTTTCTAATAAAAACTTTTGAAATCAAAGGACCTTGTCTTCTTGCAGAAGGGAGGAAGGCAGACTCTAGCCAAATGGAATGCCATAGCCTGACACCCTCTAGACTTTCCAGATGCATGCCAGTTGTCTGAGGAGGCAAGCCACCCAGCGATTGCCCACCACCGTCAGGCAACCAGGGCAACCAGGCGGCACTCAGCGCGGCATAATACCATTGAGTCCACCCTACAGAGTAGCCATTTTACTCAGGGGAACTAATTGCTGTTATCTGGAGATCAATTGTAATTCCAAGAGATCTCCAGGCTCCACCAGGAGTATGGCAACATTCCATGAGTAAAATAGCACTGACCCATATATTGTAAGCTACAGTTGAGGATAAATGATTGTGTGTGAATGAACAAGGCTCTTAGAAGCCCCAGAGGAATCCATTAAATGTCCCTGAATAAATTAAGAGTTTATCCAAGGGTGATATGTTCTCCCTCTTAAATGCCACACTGTTTATATAGCAGTGGAATGGCTGAAGTGCTAAAATGTATGTTCTCCTTTAAGATGAGAAGTTAAGCTTGTGACAATAAATAGAAGTTGTTTTGAATGCACTCATCACAGCCTAAGAGCAGGAACCTGAGAATCCTGTTCCTGACCTGCAAGCAAAAAGGAACACCAGACTTAAGAGTGCCCATCTCCCCCAAAGGCCGTCACTCTTCAGGTTGCCATCAGAAAATGGCAGGTGCCGTGGAATCATAGATTCCAATAGCAGCATGCTGCATGACAATTTTCTCTGTGCTCTGCAATTTTCTGGCTTGGGCAGGGCCATTGTTCAAATGCGATGTTGAACACTTGCCAAATTGTCTCTTCTGTCTGATGCTTGGCAAACCCAACCTTCTGCAAAGCAAGTGTCTTCCAAAATTTCCCCTGGATATTTCAAAAGATGGTCACCCTTACAACCCTGTGCAAAGTTAGATGAGAAAAGAACAGAAATAGTGGGAAACTGCGTAGAGAAAGAATAGGATTGCCAGCCTCTAGGTAGTGGCTGGAGATCTCCCGGAATTACAACTGGTCTCCAGGCCACACAGATCAGTTCACCTGAAGAAAATGACTACCTTGGGGGGTGGACTCTATGGAATTATGCCATGCCAAGATTCTTTCCCTCCACAAACCCCACTTTCTCCAGGTTTCTCCAGGTTTCACCCCCCAGATCTCCAGGAATTTCCCAACTTGGAGCTGGCAATCCTAAGAAAGAATGGCAAAAAGGAAGGAAATTAGGAGAAAAGAGCACGGCAGAGTAAAGCAGCTGTCATTGAATGGTGCATGGTAGTTGCATGCTGAATTAAGACCAGATAAGGTTGTACCAAGGATAGGAATGTCCAGATCTTGTAAATGCAGTGAACATTAAAAACAACCCGGGGGATAAAAACAGCACAGCAATTTCTATAGATGGTTGTTGTAGATTTTCCGGGCTGTATAGCCGTGGTCTTGGCATTGTAGTTCCTGACATTTTGCCAGCAGCTGCGACTGGCATCTTCAGAGGTGTAGCACCAAAAGACAGAGATCTCTCAGTGTCACAGTGTGGAGAAGATGTTGGCAGGTAATTTATATCTACTCAGGAAGGTGGGTTTGTTCTGAGTCATCCTGTAAGAGTTTCCCTGGGTGTGGAATGCTAATGGAGGGAGGCTTCACTGTATCCTGAGGAGGTTCTTTTGCATATGGATTGGTGCTTGATATGCTAATCTTCTCTGCAGGGCTATTGTTGGGTATAGAGTATTTTGTTAGCCTGGTGTTTTTCAGGACTGGAAACCATGCTCTATTCATTCTTAAAGTCTCTTCTTTCCTGTTGAAATTGTGCTTATGCTTATGGATTTCAATGGCTTCCCTGTGCAATCTGATGAAGTAGTTGGAAGTGTTGTCCAGTATTTTAGTGTCCTGGAATAGGATACTGTGTCCTGTTTGAGATAGCCTATGTTCAGCCACTGCTGATTTTTCCGGATGGCCAAGTCTGCAGTGTCTTTCATGGCACCCGACAATTACGAACCAAAAAACCCCACAAACTGCCTGATTGTCTGTTTGTGAACCGGCAGTTCGTGAGGGTCCATGGCCAATGAACCAGCATTCATTGGAAGCCCAGTTCATTGTGTTCGCCTGTGGTTTGTGAAGCCAGACAGTCAGGCACCATCAATCAGTTCCCTTGGAAACAGAGCTGGGGGAATGCCTGAACTCTGTCTGCACTCCTTCTGTCACCCTGGAAACCCGAATCAAAGCCCAGCTTACCTTGATCAGCAGGTTTTCCTTCCAACCATAGAGCTGCAAATTGGTTACAATTGGTTACATGGGAGAAGACATCCAGGGGGAGGGAGGGGGAAGGGGGGTGTTCTGTAGCCATGGGCACTCCAATCTCATCCCTGCAAACCCTGATAGGAAGTTCTGACGGCCAACCCCTTGAACACTGGGCCAACGTCAACTGGTGGCTCTAATTGTATCGAATGGGAGTTTTGGATTGGAGAGGGTATAACTCCAAGATCCCTATTGCAATCTTGACCAAACTTGGATGCTGGCTGGAGGAGAGCCTGCTAAACACTCCCTGGGAATATGGGCTCTCGAAGTCCAACAGGGGCCGTTCTGATGCTCACGAACCACGAACCTCGAACCGGTTCATCAGCGGGAAATGTTAGTTGCAGTTTGCTGGTTCAGGTTTGTCGTCAGCACCGAACCACAAACCGCTGGTTCGTTAAATTTTTTTGGTTCATGCCCATGTCTACTGGGGACCTTACTTACAGACACCCATCTTGCCTTGTAGATATGGGGCGTTTGCCGCAGTGTCACTGATGCGGTTCTTAATGCTCAGGCAGGATCTGGGGGAAGAGGAGAGCCTTAAAATACCTGATCCCAATCCACTAAAACCCCTGAAAAGAAGCTGAATTGTGCTGTGGAACAAACAGGCAGCCATAGTTTCATTCTGCTGTTGTTTGGTTTCTTAGCCGCTTTGGAGATTTGTAAAAGTGGGCTATAAATGTGTGACTGACGTCGTCTGCATCCAGGACTGGGTTCCTAACACTGCCTAAGCAAATGCCAGGAGATTTGGGGGGGGGGCAATGCCTGAGGAGGGTGTTGCTTGGGGGGAAGATGTGATGTCACTTAGAAACATAGAAACATAGAGCTGGATGGGAACACAAGGGTCATCTAGTCCTGCCCCCTGACCAACACAGGAAATTGACAGCTATCCCCCCCACCCCTGCAGTGACCTCTGCTCTATGCCCAGAGGAAGGCAAAAAACCTCCAGGATCCCTGGCCAATCTGGTCTAGAGGAAAATTCCTTCCTGACCCAAAAGTGGCGATCGGTATTACCTAGGGCATATACGAAAGGTCCACGAGAACCTAGCACTGGCTCATTTCTTCCTGCCCTCTCTCTCTTGATCTGCCTAAATTCATACTGAGTCATGGAATCAGCATTGCAGATTCTTGGTGATGATCTGGGAATTGCCTCACATATCAATGGTAAAGACCACAAAGACTAGCAGAAGTTCCTAGAGTGTCACTATGGAGGCCATTTTTTTCCTGCATCTCAGTTTCTCAAGGGTGGAATATTGGGGCTGGGGGCAGGGAATATCCCAGCAGGCCCAGCCAGTTAGGAAGCTAATCCAGGGTAGTTTTTTGTTGTTGTTAGCAGATGCTGAACAATTGTCGAGACCACCTTCAGTTCATACCCTATCTAAGGAAAATGTTTGAGGCCAATCTTTAATTTGCCATTTGTAGGCTTAGGTGAGAGGTCTACAACAATTAATGGATCCAGTTTTTGGCCCCTTATGTCTACCTGTTTTTGAAGCTTCTGATTTTTCAATGTTGCTTTTAAAATTTCTCAGTCTTCTGGGAGAAGAGGTTGGCAAACCAACGGACATCTTGACCAATGCAAGTTAACCTAATGAATGAGCCCATGCTACGAAAAATAACATGTCAGGAACAATCTTATAGGGCGTAATGAAGGTTAATATTGTGGAATTACTGAAGATAACTTTATAATCAAAGTCCTATCTATACAAGAGGATCATGCTGATTGAGATGGATGGAGTGGTTTCTCCTTAATTGGCCTTTTTAGAATCTTTTTTTGTGCAGAAGATGATGACATTTTGGTTCCTGATTAAAATCAACAGTTTTATCTCAGGGGGAAAAAAGTGTTGTTCTTCAAAGAAATGAAGATGAAAAAAAAGTGCAGCAGGTGCAAAAAGCGACATCAAACAAATGATTCCAAACACAAAGAAAAAGGGGCCGTTAAAATAGATTTTAAACAATTGGCCCTTTGATACACTTCATACTTATTGCCCCTTTCTCATTCTTTCCAAGTCTGGCTTTTGATATTATGAAGTTAAATCAAACCCTTTCTAGTCTCTCTCTGTTGCTTCTTCTGAATTTCTACAGTCAATCCACTGAAGCAATGAGTAGCCAGATGAGTCAATTCGAATTGAGGACGGGGTCTACTAACTAATGTCCTGGAGCTAGGCTTGGCATTTGCCCATTCATAACGGTGAAACCTTAAAGACTTGGCCTCATTTCCTTGCCCTCGAGAAGCTGAGGAGCAAGAAGAAACGTGGCCAGAAAATGGCTTCCATCATAACACTTTACGAATTTCCCCATATTTCTATGGTATCTTGACCATAACTTCAATGGACTTAGAAGTGTCTAACATGGCATAGGATTTGCTTGCATCTTTTACCTTGATGGGGCATTTTTTGACATTATTAGCATTTATAGATTTTTTTAATTATACGAGGACAGTTATAGTTGCTTGAGTATCCAACCAGGACTGCAGTAGCTGGAAGTTCTGTACCTATCTTATTCTTCTGTGGAGCTAACTGCAGCTTCAGAAGGGCTATTTTCTCATGGAAAAGGTGAGGGAGGAATACTTCCCCCCTCAGTCTTTAAACTCTAAGCTTCCTCGCAGGAATGTTGTGAGGATATAGATGTAGGGAGATAGTCATATATCCCTTCTTGTTAGCCATCAAACCCCTCCTCATACTTATGGATATGAAATATCATAAACCCCTTGCCAGCAGTCCCAAACACTGCCTAGTAAGGCAGCATGGATGCCAGGTGGCCTGGAGACTGGAAAGTTACCAAGATGTGAGACATAGGGGAAAAGACTGGCTGAACAGCCTCCATGCCCCAGAGAACAGCAGAGATAAAGAGGCTTTTTGAAACACTTCCCTGCCTAATTCCATCAACACCTTCCTCCATCTTTCCTCTCCCATTTATCTAATCAGGGCTATTCAGCACATCTGATAGCCTCCCTATCTGGTAGTTACTGGGTCACCAAGCAACATTTTTACCTATAGTCCAGCCCAGATTGTCATATCACACCTTTCCCAACTTATTGTCCTATCTCCAGCCAAGCAATTAAGCTATTTTGGGGGGCAAAGACATCAGTTTTGCTCCAGGGTACACTTTGCACTATAACTGGGCTATCCAGCCCCATGCGCTGTGCGTGTGTGCCTTAGTACCCATCCACATGTCCTCAAGTTTGCTTGAGTCTCTTTCTCTCCATGAAACACTGATTGTTTTGCTGCTCCTCCATGGATCTCCTCCTTCCTCCCCCCGCCCACCCTGAGACTGGTAAATATCAGCCTATCCCATTTTCCTACCTTTTTTCTTTGTTAGCTCTCTGTGTATGCTGTGTGTGTTTTCTGTGTGCTTGCCTTTTTATTGCATTGTTAATAAAGACACCTTTCCTGTAGGACATCTGCCTGTCTATTTGAGAGTTCTGAAATGGAATAATCCCGGTATACATTGGTGGAGATCCCTAGTTACCCCCTCCTGCTGCCTCTCCTTGAATGCTAATTCCCCCAGCTCAGAAGCTTCTCTTTTTCTGATGCCTTCAACTTTTCCTTTTTTTTTCAAAGAATTTTTATTGGATGGGTTTACAAACATAAACATAGAAATTATTATCATTATTCACCCCATTGCATTTCCCCCATCCTTTCCCCCCCTTTTCTGGTGACTCCCAGCAGTTTTCCATACCCAACTTAATCTAAAAAGTATATCATATAAATTCTTAAAGTCTATAATAATAATAATGTAATAATGTAATATATATCTATATTATACCTATCAAATCTCTTTAATTATCTTAACGATCTACACTAACTATATTGCTTATTTTAGTTAAAAATATAAAAATTACATAAGTAACAATAAGTACATATGCTAACTAAAACGAAATTACATACCTGCTCCCCTGTAAATATACTATACTAATCCAATAACATATAGTAAAATATACCCCTTTTTAAACTTAAGTAAGTTTCCATCTCCCCTACATCTCCAAAGACCACAATTTCCCCTTCATGTCCCACTTTTTCTCCACATATTTCTTAAATTTTTCCCAGCTTGATGTATAGTCCAATTCTTCTTGTTCTTTCAATTTCCTTGTTAATTTGTCCATTTCTGCCATATTCAAAACTTTCAGAATCCAATCTTCCATAGATGGTATCTCCTGAGTCTTCCACATCTGTGCATAACACATTCTGGCCGCCGTGATCATATAAAACACCATAACTCTGTCTATTTTATCAGAGTCTTCTAGGTTCATACATAATAACAGCAATTCCGGGGTTTTATTTATATTCCTTTGTAAAATATCTGACATAACTTTAACTATATCCACCCAGAACTGCTTAGCCTTATCACAAGTCCACCACATATGATAGAATGAACCTTCATGCTGTGGTTGTTGGGGGTTTTCCGGGCTGTATTGCCGTGGTCTTGGCATTGTAGTTCCTGACGTTTCGCCAGCAGCTGTGGCTGGCATCTTCAGAGGTGTAGCACCAAAAGACAGAGATCTCTCAGTGTCACAGTGTGGAAAAGATGTAGGTCATTTGTATCTACTCAGGAGGGGTGGGGTTGAGCTGAGTCATTCTGTAAGAGTTTCCCAGGGTCATTCTGAGAATGACTCAGCTCAACCCCACCCCTCCTGAGTAGATACAAATGACCTACATCTTTTCCACACTGTGACACTGAGAGATCTCTGTCTTTTGGTGCTACACCTCTGAAGATGCCAGCCACAGCTGCTGGCGAAACGTCAGGAACTACAATGCCAAGACCACGGCAATACAGCCCGGAAAACCCACAACAACCATCGTTCTCCGGCCGTGAAAGCCTTCGACAATACAACCTTCATGCTGTTTACATTTCCAACACTTATCAGACATCTGGCTATTACCATTGGCCAACTTCTTCGGTGTTAAATACCATCTATACAACATTTTATATACATTTTCACGCACAGTGGTACATGCTGAAATTGATGCCTTCAACTTTTCCTAGCATTACTTTTCCATTGCTTCTTTCTTCTCATGATGTGACCCAAGTATGATAGCCTCAGTTTTCTCACTGTAGCTTCTAGGGAGAATTCAGACTTGATTTGATCTAGAACCCTCTTATTTGCCTACGATCTCTGCACAACCCTCCTCCAACATTTTCAAATGAAAAGTAGACATCAGATTTAGACACTTTTTAATTTGTTGGCATATAATAAGTCCCCAGACTTTTTATTTGCATTACATGTAGTCATTTTTTTTATTACACCTGGGATCAGGGGCAGTCTGAGTGATTCTGGGGATCTGAGCAGAAGTCTAGGATTGGACCCTAGAATCAATTGACCTTCCCTCTGGGGCCAAGTCAGTGGTGGCCTTTGCCTCGTGGAAGTAGTCCCTGACAGGACGGGTGCAAGTGACAACAGAAACCTGCCCTCCTTCTCCCCCTTCTTTGGGGACGGGTGGCACTGTGGGTGGTTGACGGTCCCCAAGAGTGGGGTAGCTGTCCCTGTTTCCCTTTGGCTGAGACCGCCCATAGCTCAGAACCTCAAAAGTTAAAAGTGGCCTGGCCGCTGCTGACCTTCTCTTGAGAGGGCCTGCAAGCAGGGCTTTTTTTCAGCAGGAACACGGTGGAATGGAGTTCTGGCACCTCTTGAAAATGGTCACATGGCTGGTGGCCCCACCCCCTGATCTCCAGACAGAGGGGAGTTTAGATTGCCCTCTGCGCTGTGGTGCGGAGGGCAATCTAAACTCCCCTCTGTCTGGAGATCAGGGGGTGGGGCCACCGGCCATGTGACCATTTTCGCCGAGGGTGATATAAACTTTTAAAAACTCCCCCCTTGTTCCAGCTGACCCAAAGTGACATCATTGTGCAGTCCTGGGAAAGTGTGCGCTCTTTGCGTGCATGCATGTGGTACCAGGGGCACCACCGCCTGCCAGGAGTTGCCCCTTGTGCTGTAAACCCACTGAGTTCCACCACCTCTTTTCCCAGAAAAAAAGCCCTGCCTGCAAGAATGTACTTGGTGCATTCATATTCAGATATCCCTGAACATCTGTTGCTTGTGAAACAAACTTATTCAAACAGGCAGGGGAAAGCAAGGCAACTTCAAAATAAATTAAGGCAACAACTCAGCCTGTGGCCAAAGAGATCAATGGGTGGCTGTCATCGATGTAAATACAGAGAAATCTAATGAAATGTGCATTGCTGAAATACTCAGAATATATTGTCTTAGGGATTGCTCTGTTATACCTCATTCCCTTTCTAGCGGAGAGATAATTATGCTGTTTACAAGAATTAAAAATAGTTACCAGTGCAATTCTAAACAGAGTTACACCAGAATAAGTCCAATGATTTCAACGGGCTTAGACTGGAGTAACTTTGCTTTGGATTGCACTGTACAAGGTGAAAACGGAGGGAGATTTTACATACTGAGAAATCAAACCAAATGAGACACTAGTTTTGTTCAGAATTCCCAACTATTCTCCCCTGCCCCCAGCTGTTCAAGAGGCTTATTTGGATCAGAGCAGGGGAGAGGAAAAATGTATCCCTTTCCCCCTGCATTGCTTCTTGAACTGGTCCTACAGAGCTGCTGTTTTTCACTGTATGTTAACTGTATGCTTTCCCCTGTACAGAAAATAGCAGTTTATGGGTCTTCTTCAGAATGAGAAAATGGTTCATGGGAGGTAGAATCCAAACCATGGTTCCTACCGTCATCAGGCATCCTAATGCAGCTGATACTTACAAAGGTCCCCAACACTTTGGTACACCAGACACAGAATTCTTAATGTCTGATCTAGTATAAAGATCTGTTTTCTCATTCTTCTCCAGCTTTTAGGGGTAGTTATCAGGAGCAGATACAAATTGACTGGCAGGCAATGGTCCAGCGAATGTGCCTGATTTTCATGACTGGCAGATAACTTGCAGGGTATGCAAATCAGCCTGACCAGATAGGGTACACTGGGATAGGATAACCCCAGTGATGAGTCCTAAGACGTTCTTTCGGGTTTTCCTGCACAAATCACTAAACGTACTGTTGAAGAATTCAAGACACTTAATCAAGCCTTCTCAGAGGTCTGAAGAAGCCTGGGCCAATTCAAGCTTTTGAGGCCTTTGCCATGAGAAAAACAAAAAATGAAGACATGGATGCGAAGAAGAAAGAGTAACACAATTAACAATTAACAAAAAAACAAAAAAGGGTTTTAATCAGGGCTTTTTTTCTGGGAAAAGGGGTGGTGGAACTCAGGGGGTTGCCCTCGGAGAAAATGGTCACATGGCTGGTGGCCCCGCCCCCTGATCTCCAGACAGAGGGGAGTTGAGATTGCCCTCCGCGCCGGCGTGGAGGGCAATCTAAACTCCCCTCTGTCTGGAGATCAGGGGGCGGGGCCACCAGCCATGTGACCATTTTCTTTTCTTTTTTGTTAAATTTTGTCATGATTTAAACGATAAACTACACACCGCAACACAATAAACAACAAACATAGAGAACAAGAAAAACCACACAGTTCTAAACATAACACACTAACAATACATATATCTATAAAATTAAGAGGAAAAGAAAAAAGAAAAGAAAAAAACCCTAAATTACACTACAGGTTGAGTTCCGATTTTCTCCGCCACAAGTATATATCATTTCTAGAGTCTCACTTAGTCACAACCCCCCACTTTTTTCTATTGTTCCTGTTTCTTAATCCATAAATCCAGATGTCATCAAATCCTTGTTATCCATTTCATGCAAAAAGTCTATTAATGGTTTCCATTCAGTCAAGAAGTTAATGAATGTCCTTTCTCTAATTAATGCAGTAAGTTTTGCCATTAACGCAAACTCCAAAACTTTTGTCAACCATTCCTCCACTGTAGGCAATGTTGTAGTTTTTCACTTTTGTGCATAAAGTACTCTTGCTGCTGTAATAAAGTATAAGAACAGTGTTCTAAAACTTTTTTCCAACTGGCTGTCCATTATTCCCAACAGATGGTCCCATGTGACCATTTTCAAGAGGTTCCAGAACTCCATTCCACCACATTCCAGCTGAAAAAAAGCCCTGGCTTTAATACATCACACCTCTTATTTGCTTAACTTTGCAACTCTACTATAAGAAAGCATATCACATTTGGGTTCATTTGGGATGCATATAAAAACAAGTTGTGAAACTTCTTAAATGCCAAACCGTGAACAAGGGTCTAAATCTGAGGTGCCCTGTGAGCTTGAGGCTGAAGTCAAATGCACCCCCCCCCGCATTTAACTTGCCATTGAATCTTGGATGTCACCTTTAGCACAATGCCATTCCCATACTTGCCCTCTGCAGTTGCTCTTCTCTTTGCATGACATTGGAATCCTGTTTGATTCTCGAGTCCTTGAGCCTTTGGAGAATTCTTTGGTGTGTTGATAATCTGGGCTGTAATCACTTGCACAAAAGAGAGCGCACCTCTTTTGAGGCCAGCACTTAACAATCTATTATATTGCAATTAAGCTTGGTCATGTTTACACTGCTTGATGATGATACATAAAGATTAATTTACCTTTCCGTCACCGTTGCGAGGATGTACCACGTACCATCCCATTAAAACACGTTAGTAGCGGCAGCAATAAAGACTCCAATTATTTTATATTGCCTTAAAGTCTATCTTAATCCATCATTTTATACACGGTTATCTTCATTTATAGGTTTGCCATCTATTTAGGCAGGGGCAATTATTGCAATTTATTTTGTATATGTTTTAAACAAGACTGGGCTACTTTCCCATCAAGAAACAATTCTCCCAAACTGCATTCTATTTGCAGTTTCTCTCTTGCAGAGCCCAGCAGATAGAGCTTTGTTTATTCCTCCACAGAGCCTGACAGCGAAGGTAATCCTCACCAAGGAATGCTGGTACATTGGTTTTGACTTCAAGGTATTGTGCCATGATGCAATTTAAATTGGATCTTCAGAGTGTCAGCCCAATTGAAAATTAAAGAAAAGGAATGCTCACAGCCCCCTTGCCCTCTGATGCCTGTAGAGAGGGAGGAACTCTTTCACAGTGAAACAGAAGTGAATGTTTCGCAACATCCAAGGTTTTCATTTCCCCAGAGGGACGGAGAGATTTGCAAGTTCAGCAGAAATGGAAATCATCCTTCTGTCTCCCTTGGAGTGAGCCTTTCTGCATAGCACAATCCATTCCCAGTTGGCTGTGTGTGGGAATAGGGGGCCCCACATTCGTGAAAATATTGGAGTAGGGCTTGCTCCCCACCCCCGGTTTCTTCTAACTTTGTTATGAAACCATGTGGGCACAGCCAGTCACGGGAGTGTTTCATACCCTATCGGCTTCCTCTGTTCTGATTGGGAGATGATCCTATGGGAAGAATCTTCACAGTATGGCCCCACCCCTGTTTCATCCACAGACTTAGCACTAATCATGCATGGCAGCGTCTGTATGCGGCCAAGTTTATAGTTTAGCCCTGATCACACATGCACAATCTGTATATACTGTATACTTGATTTTTCTTTATACTTGTGTTCTTTGTACATGTCTTTATAATGTCTTGTCCAGCAGACAGATCAGACAGGCACTAATGGATTCCCCAAATCAACCTGAAAACAAAGGAGTGTGTGTTACTCTAGCATTTCTAGCAGTGCTGTGCCAGCTGCACTGGCTCCCAGTGGAGTTCCGGATCCGGTTCAAGATGTTAGCCTTGGTGATTAAAGCCCTTCACGGACTGGGACCTGCATACCTGCGGGACCGCCTCTTCCATTACATCCCCTGCAGGGTGTTGTGCTCTGCAGACAAGCAACTCCTGGTGGTCCCCGACCTGAAGGACATCCATCTGGCCTCAATCAGGGTCAGGGCTTTTTCTGCCCTGGCCCCGGCCTGGTGGAACGCCCTCCCGCTGGAGATCTGGGCCCTGTGGGACCTGTTACAGTTTCTCAGGGCCTGTAAAAACAGAGATGTTCTGCCAGGCCTTCGGCTGAGTGCCAGCGGGTGTCCTCCTTCTTCCATCTAAGGCCACCACTTCTTCTGGGGCTGCCCTTGGCCATCTGCTGTGCCCGTATACGAACTCCCAATATCTGTTTAAATAGCTTGCTCCTGGACTATTTTAACGATTAAAAAAAAATATTATTGATTTTATGTTTTTGTGATTTTAATGTATTTTTAATGTTTTTAGCCGCGCTGAGCCCATCTATGGGGAGGGTGGGGTATAAATCGAATAAAATAAATAAATAATAAATAAATAATAATTTCTGATTCTGTTTGTTCCAACACTCCTCATCCAGACACCACCTCACAGGAGAAGCTGTCTTGTCCTTGGTGGTAGCCAAGTCAGTAGGTGTGGACCTGGCACCTCCTTCTAAGGAACCACATGAATCTTTTGTTGTTGTTGCTTTTAAGTCATGATGCACCAGATATTTCCCTGGTGCGCCATCAAGCTTACACCCAGCACTCAGTTGCTTGGAGAGGGGGACGGTTAGACTACCACTCCCAGGGATGCTTCAGGACCAATCAAGTGCTCTTCGCGTGTAATTCGTCTCCTGTGTTTCCACTCTGAGACATCCAGATAAAACTTGCAGTGCACATTCAGAACATCTGTCTGTTTCAAGTATGATCCTCACTTGTACTCTGCATCCACTTTCATGAAACCCAGCAAAGATGTAAAACACGCCCCAATCTAGGGTTGTCAATGCTGGTTTCCAAAATTCCTGGAGATTTGGAGGCAGGCCTGGAGAGGGTGGAGGGAAGGGAGCTCAGTGCCAGTGGGGAGGAGATCTCTACAGTATACCACACAATCTGCCCTCTGAAGCTGCCATTTCTTCCAGAGGAACTGATTTTTGTGGAGATCTAGGAGATCTCCAGGTCCCATCAGGAGGCTGGCATCCCTTCCCCAATGTGATGTTTGACATGAAACTTGGAAGACCATGCCAATAAGAGGAGAGGACTCCACTGGAAACTAAACAATACAATTCAATTTTTTTTCATTTTTATATAGTGCTATAAGTGCATATCACAGAAGTAGTACAACTTGCAGAGTGTTTACAACAACAATTATATCCTTTCTTGACCATATATCCACAGAGTTCAATACCCTCAATATTTCATGCTCTACAAACAATACTTCATCATAATTTTTTACAAGGTACATTATTCAATTGCTATCAGACCAGTAAGCTACAAGGTAAGTTCCATAAGGCTACATAGTCTAGTTATGTAAACAATTTCTCTGTTTTTCTTTCAGATACAAAGAGATGACGATGGAGCATCTCACGCAGTGTATAAACTATGGTCCTCGGAATGAAATCAGCCAACGGGCTTACTAGCTATTTACTTTGCCCATTTTGGAAGTTCTTCTTCATAGGCCATTTATTTTACCAATATACCATCAATGTTGATTATAAAATCATTCATACACCATGAAAAGTTTGAAGGCTGACAGTCTGAAATCTGAAACTTGGAAGAGCAGTGCTCTGAAACTTAGTGTGCATTTATGGCATAATTCTCTGCTGCCAAGAGTTGCCAAGGGGGGAAACTCCACGCTACTGGTTAGATCTGAACAGCAATAAAATCCTTTTTATGAGTGGTTGGATACTTGCAAAAGCCCACATGCAAATAGGTACCCCTCCCTTGTCAGGTCTCTACCTTCCCAGAAATAAAAATAATGTACATTTCCTACCAGTACTGTCTCTCTCAGAGAGCTCAAAGCAGAAGATGGGAGGTGCCCCTTTCTCACCACTCTATGCTATCCTATCCCAACTTACTTTCCCCCCTGTGGATTCTGAGCAATGTGAACGGGGTGATAACTAATCGTGGAGAAGACTTGTTTAAAACAGAACAGATGTGGGGGTCTGCCATTGTTATAGTTACATAATTCCCACATCTCCCAGCTATCATTTTGTTCTGGGCATGATGGGAAATGTAGTTTTCTTGGCCTCACAATTCATTGGCAGAAAAATTCCAGTCCCTCATCAGGCCTTGCAGATAATGATAGCAAAAAGTTACAATAGTCATGAAAACCTAACGAAGTAAAGATTTAGAAAAATTACAAAATTATTCTTACTGTTATTTCATAATTCAAATTGCCATTCAATTTGCTCCAGGGGAAGGCATCCGACGTTTGCTTTAGTGGAGTTTGAATGGGAGCTTTTGAATTCTGAAAATTACATCGGTGAGATAACCATCTTTGAAAAAGACTCGGAAACTGGACCACCCCCACCCCCAAATGAACCGGTCTGCCCGTCAGATGGTCTAATCCAACCTGCATGTATTCGGACCTATACTTGAATTTTGACCCTATGAACTTTTTGAGTAAACTCTAAGAAAATTGATGAACTTGAGAAGTAATAATTGTTCATAGGCGATACCATCATTGTTTTGCACTAGCACTTTATGTATAAGTCTGTATATGAGGACTGTGTGTAATAATATGTATTGAATGGCAATTTGAATTATGAAATAACAGTAAAAATAATTTTGTAATTTTTCTAAATATTTATTTTGTTAGATTTTCATGACTATTGTAACTTTTTGTGATCTCTTTTCTTGATTCTCCGCTTTTTGCTACTGCAGATGATGGCAGAAGAAAATGGGAATTGTGTAACTGCAAGAAGGCTAGGTCCAGAAAAGATCCATCCAGAGTAGTGCTGCCACCCTCATGCTAGTGATGGGGGCTTTCCCACCTCCAGCCAGTGCTTCCTGCCACTGTTCAATTGGCTGGTGGGAGAAAAAGGGGTGGGGAATTGGGGTAGAAGGGGCAGCATCTGAACACACTGATGTTACTCCCCATGAGTCCGGAAGTGACATCAGCACATTGCCCAGGAACATCAGGGATGCTCTGACATTTGGGCAAAACTCCATAAATGCCAGAGCATTCCCAGCATCCCCTGGCAACATGCTGACGTTACTTCTGGGTGCATGGGGAGTGATGTCAGTGCATCACTGGTGACATCATTACATTGCCAGCAAGGGTCTTCTGCTGCTGGCACGGGTCCCTGCTGCTGGTTTCCAGGTCCTGCCCCCCCCCTCTTCTCTTGCTGCTCTGGAGGAGGGGGGAAACTGGCAGGTCAGGATGGACTGGTGCAGCTAGATTGGCTAATGTACTACATCTTCTCAATCAAGCAAATCCCCCAATTTGGGCTAAAATATTTCAACCTATCTTGGGAAAATATACCATAAGTGATATAATTTGGAAACATTAAATAGACTGTCCTAAGAAAATTAAAAAAAACACAATTATTTAGCTTCCCTTCTGAGAATATGGGACAAGAATAGAAAATACCTAGTTCCAGCGATATCAAGATATTCTACATTCATGCACCAACATTGGTTACCTCAGAGTCATGATAAATCCTTTTCAGAATTTTGGAGCCGAGAAAGAATAACTAGATTAATGGATATAACCACGCATAAAGGATTAGCAGAAAAATCGGAAATAGAGAATATCATGAATCATAAAATCCACTGGTTTAGGTACTTCCAATTACAAAATTTGGCTGATCACATCAATTTATCAAAAATAATTACCTCCCCCAAAACAGAGCTTGAATGCCTATTCGACTCTCCTTCTCTTCATAAAAAAGGTTTGTTATCCAAAATTTACAATATAATGCTGTCCATCCAAAAACATAAATTATGGAAATTTCAAGCCCAATGGAACAAGGATTGTCAAATAGAGCAGTCTGGAGAAAGATGGGGAAAAGTTTGGTATTCCAATGCCTATACCTCAAAGTCAATTGTCTCTAAGATGCAAACCTACAAAATACTTAACAGATGGTATATAACTCCAAAGAAAATATCCCTGATCTCTTCCTCATCCTCCCCTAATTGCTGGAAAGATCGTGGAGAAGAATGAGATTTTGCCCACTGCTGGTGGAGGTGCAAGCATATAGAAACATTTTGGAAAGAAGTGCTAAAGGAAATCGGGAAAATAACAGGATATGAAATTCCTCTGGCACCAGAAATTATTCTGTTAGATCAATGGGATAATTGGCAGACCCATATTCCCACATTAAGGAGAAACCAAATAACCACCTTACTGGTAGCTGCAAAGAATGCAATAGCTACACTTTGGAAATCTAAGGCTACCCCCTCAATTGAGAACTGGCAAAAAAATAATTGGGACCATTATATATCAAAAAAGTTGAATGATAAAATCTATCAAGTAGAACACTTCCCAAGAACAACTAATTTTATGGAGAAATGGTATCCATTTTTTGAATATCTGGAATATAACAGCTCCGTACCCGGCCTAAAATTTTTTCATACATATGCAAATATATAAAATATTTCTTAGTTTCATAGAGTATCTGGTGTACTTTGTAAGAATTCCCTCTCTTTACTAGATCAACTATAATTCCTTATACTGTAATAAGCATTACTTAGCATAATTACTACTCATTATTAACATAGACTTCTTGTGAGTTATAAATCTTTGTATATTTAATTGTTACTTATTACTTGCTTTGACTTTATGCATGTTTTTAAATTTTGTGTGCTTATTGTTTAACAGTTTATAGTTGTGTTTTACAGTTTTAATAATTTTTTTTTTAAAGGATGGACTGGTGAGATACAAGAAACACATGGACACATGACACTGCCTTAAACTGAACCAGACCATTGCCCATCAAGGTCAGTATTGTCTCCTTGGGCTGGTAGAGGCCTTTCACACCACTTCCTACCCAGTTATTTTAACTGGAGATATCGGGGATTGAACCTGGGGCTTTCTGCATGCTAAGCAGATGCTCTACCACTGAGCCATGGTCCTTCTCCAATGGTGGAGAATGGGTGTTTCAAATCAGGCCCAGATCTGAAGGTGCTGGGATCTGGTTCAGAATAAGGTTTTGTTCTCTGTTTTGCATATGTGTATGATCCATATTATAAGTGCCCCTCGTTCAACATTCATCAGCATCACCAGCCAGGAACCCATAAAACTGTGTGCTTCTGTTCTGTTCTACAGGCTGCAGTACACCTAGGCTCTTTCTTCCCTGCTGACATGGGATCCGAGACCTTCCAGGCTGAGCCAGGCCCTTAGCATGGGAAGTGGCCTTCAACTCACCTAGCTTGGCCTTATTGTTGCAGAATCTTTCAATACAACACAAGTGTGACGGAATTATTTATAGCTGTACTCATCTTAATAAACTGTGCACACTTCCTTAAAGCCATGAGATAAAACCAAACCAAAGCTCATACCTTCGTGTTCTGGCTTAGTTCTGAAAGGTCTTGGAAACTCTTTTGTAACAGGCAAGTCTGCAGACAATGATAAATGATACGGAGTGGGACAAGTTTTGGTGGGCAGCCATGTTGGTCTGTTGTAGAACTGCAGTACTGGATTCCAGTGGTACCTTAGAGACCAAGGGCCAAGCTATACTTGAACGGCAAGTGTATTTCTCCCTGTTCACTTGCCCTCCACTCAATCCACTTGCCGTTCAAGTGTCATTCGTCATGTGTAGCTTGGCCCCAAGATGTTCAGAGTGTAAGCTTTTGAGAGTTAGAGCTCTGTTCTTCAGACAAGAGTGGGACCAGCCATTCTACCACCATGTATCTGCCATCTTTAAAAATGTGATTGTGCTGTTTTTACTAGGTCTTTCTTGTGCAGCCTGCAGGCTGGGGTGACTTGTTCGAATGCTTCTTTATTACACACACACACCACTCATGTTTCTGCTTCTGCCTTGTTTCCCCCCCTTATTGTTAACACACATACCCATTATCACCCATGAACAAAGCACTTGATGGTATTTTCTCTCTTGCCTTCTGTGCATCTTCAACGCTTCCTCCCCCCACCCCCTTTATGGAAACCATTTGAATATTTTTCAGAGTCCTTGAGCTGCTTGTCCATAATTCTATCATTTGTTCTCTGCTCTCCCCTTATAAGTGTTTTTCTGAGCGAAATGGCCTTTAAGCTTTGAAGTGTCCTTTTAGGGGTTAAAAAAAATTCTGATGAACAATTGCCTTGAGTGGCGTAATGGTGATTGGCAAAGTGCTGGAGGAAGAGGCGAAACCGCACAATAGTGGCTGATTATAAAGATGCGTTTATCCCAACAGCCCAAACTTCATTAGCCAGCCATTAGCAAGTTTGCGGGCAAAGGTTTTGTATTCCTCCGCAGTATGGGGAAACAAGAATTGATTGGGCTGGGTTCTTCTGGCACTGGTGCCAACTGACAGTAGACATTTTCACACCTGAAATAGAAAGTCAACATCACATTCCCTCCTGTTTTGGATTGGATTTTTTTGGGGCATTGTTAATAATGTACAGAGATGAAGATGGGAAACAAGAAACGGTCGTCCTGGAGTCCGCTCCCCTAAGGAATTCCTTGGTGCTATCTCCTAGTATGTCAGGCTCAACCTAGCAGTGAAATGTAATCATCTGTATCTGGTAGGGATGGTACAGAAGATCATAACTAGACATGGGCATGATCCAAAAAATAATCCCGATTTAGCTGATCGTGATTCCACGGTGGCGCCGAACCCAGGTACCCAAACCTCGCCGATCAAGACTTGTTTCCAATACAGAATCGGGAATCAGGAAAGCCGACACGGGAGGGCACCCCACCACCACCACTCCCCCAGACCAGAGTGACCAGGCACTAGAGTGTGTAATACTGTGTGAGCCCTCAGCCAAGGAGGTGCCCACTGAGCTTGGCCCCAGAGCTAGACGGCAGCCCTGGAAGCAGAGAGAGAGAATAGGAATAGAGCCCAACCCCAGCTGCAACACTCCCCCCCAGACCTGAGCCCTCAGCCGAGGTGCCCACCGAGCTTGGCCCCACAGCTAGGCGGCAGCCCTGGAACCAGAGGAGATAGCTCCCTATTCCCTAATTCCCTATCCGCTGAAGCCCAAAGCTAAAGCTCCCTCTCTCTCTCTCTTGCGCTTTCTCTCTCCAAAAGCGGCAAGCGAGAGCTCGCCTCTGTCCCACTCCACCCGCGAGTGGAAAGTGAAACTTTGTTGCGCAGCACATGGCTATTTATAAAGCCTGGGTCTGCTACGCAGGAGGGCTGTGTTTGGCCGTAAGAGCTGCCTCTCAGGCTTTGCAGGGATGAGATTCGAGTGCCCATGGCTACAGAAGAACACCCCCTCCCCCCGCCCTCCCCTCTCTTCTCCCAAATGGACGAGACGGGCGTGCGCTTTTCTGGCTGCTCCATGGTTGGAAGGAAGCCCTGCTGATCAAAGAAAGCTGGGCTTCCATTCACGTTTCCAGGGCGACAGAAGGAGGGCAAACAGCTCTGGCATTCCCCAGGCTCCGTTTCCACGGGGCTCCATTCCCTCGGGAACAGATGGCTGGCGCCAGACTGTCTGCAGACTGCAATCCCGAACGTAAACCGATCGATCCGATCGAGACCCGATAGAGCGCCCCACCCGACCGCTGAACCAGGAGCCATGGACAGAACCGATCAGCCCGGTCCCGATGGCGCAAACACCAAAGTCGGGGCAATTTTCAGACCGTAGTTCCGATCGTGCCCATGTCTAATCGTAACCCCCTAGCCTAGGATACAAATTTGTCTAGCTTGTAACGCTTGGATGTATTATGGATCAAGCACCATTTCGATATATTGTCGAAGGCTTTCACGGCCGGAGAATGATGGTTGCTGTGGATTTTCCGGGCTGTATAGCCGTGGTCTTGGCATTGTAGTTCCATGCCAGCCATAGCTGCTGGCGAAATGTCAGGAACTACAATGCCAAGACCACGGCTATACAGCCCGGAAAATCCACAACCACCATCAAGCACCATTTCCTCCAGAAATTCATCTCTGGCTCGGAATGAGATTTTGTACATTATGGCTGGTATTCAAAAGACCAGGGTTTGAAATGCAGCTGCTTTCAGCAGAAGCTTGTGAATGCTAACTACTCGGCCCTAGCTAAAAAGACTCGACTATCTCTGATCCACGCATGCTGATATGAGCCCATCTTCATGTAGAACAGAAGAAAGGAGGCATTCCCGTGTTTCATGCTTACGTAGAAAGGCTACGAAAGAGGACTTCCAGGTTCACCTCAACGGTATCATACATGTGGTATCTAGCTGAACTACAGTTCCCTGCAGTGTGTTTGTGTGTGATTATCCATTTGCATGCAGCCCCGTCCACAAAATTGTTAGGAACCTGATGAGCTTTCCCTGAAGGTTCTGTGTGGGCTTGCCAGCTCCCTGTTGGGAAATTCCTGGAGATTTGGGGGGTGGAGCCTGGAGAGGGCAGGGCTTGGGGAAGGGAAGAACCCCTCAGCAAGGTATAATGCCATAGAGTCCCTGCTCCAAAACAGCCACATGACAGAGGAGATCTCGGATTTTCCACACTGTGACACTGAGAGATCTCTGTCTTTTGGTGCTACACCTCTGAAGATGCCAGCCACAGCTGCTGGCGAAACGTCAGGAACTACAATGCCAAGACCACGGCAATACAGCCCGGAAAACCCACAACAGCCATCGGGATCTCGGATTGCTACACCAATATCTTATTTAACTTTCAAAAGCAGCTGTGTGGTGTGTCTGTGTGTGTGTGTACGGGGGGGGCAATCTGGATCAGGGCTCTAGAACTGGGGCGGGAGTATTTAACCTCCCACTTGTACCTAGGGGGGGTCCCTCAGTGGGGGATTCCCCACTCCCTCTCTCTCCACCACTCACTTGGCCAGAGTGGTGGGTGGGGGGAAGAATGCAGGGGAATAGGTCTCCCATGTGTGCTCCTGAGATGGTGCTATAATGTCACTTACAGGAAGTGACACCATCATGTACAAATCAGCCCACTGCAAAGTATGGGAGCACTCCCGGACCCTGCGTGCTGATGTCACTTCCCAGAAGTGATGTCATCATGCCACCCTGGGAGTGTACGCGCTAAGACTTCTAAAAAGGTGAGTGCTGGGTCTCCCCTCCAGCCAGAAGGGTAAGGGGACCTGGCAGTGCTACTTGTACCATTTCTTTGATAGGAGTTGCCTAGAGTCGCCAGCCTCCAGTTGGGGCTGGAGTTCACCTAGAATTACAAGTGATCTTCACACTACAAAGATAAGTTCTCCTGGAGAAAATAGCTGCTTTGGAGGGTAGACTCTATGGCATTATACCCTGCTTAGGTCCCTCCCTTCCCTAAACCCTGCCTTCCCCAGGTGCCTCCACCCCATAATTTCCTGGAATTTCCCACAACTCTAAAGTTGCTTCCCGGAGCTGCTTTTAGCAATATTACAGAAATAAGGTGGAAAGGAGGTACTGCTCCCCCCCTCCTAAAGATAAAACAGCTGGGGCAGTGGGATTTTCATTGGGGAAATAGCAAAGGGAAGAAAGTGGCATGGCTGGGCCCCAATGGTTCTCCCCCTCCCTCCTCACTGTCATTGCTTTTAAAGGGAAAGTATTGGGAGACCTGATCATAGATCTTCCGTGTAATGTGTAATTTGGCCCTTAGCCACCGTGGATTGATTGATTTTTGAGCATTTCTACCTGGCCTTTCCACTGGCTTCCAAGACTCAAAAACTCCAAAGACCGCTTCGTAGTGGGGACCAGACAATTAAAGGAAATAAAGCCATTACCTACCATAAACTTAAATCTAAGTTAACCACTTCCTTCAAATTTTAAAAGCATAATTGAGTCAAATAGATATGAGCGAGAAAGAGAGAGAGAGAGCAAGAGAGACAGCTTGCTAAATTGGGAGGGTGGAGGGGGGAACCAAAGATCTTTTCTCTCTCCACTAGTCTTGTATTCACATCAGAGTGAATGTTTGTACAATTTGTGTGCACTGTAAAATTGAATGCCTGATTTAAACCACACATGTACCCACTCCATTGTCAGTGACACGCTAACATCACTCCCTGTGCCCCAAGAAATGACATCAGCACATATCTGGGGGATGTTGGGAATGTTCTGGCATTTATAGAATTTTGCCCAATGTAACCTGTTGGCCTCCAGTTTTATTTTTCAAGTGAACAAGTAATCCCCAGGAACTAACTGGTTTGGCTCAGGGCCAAGCTACAAGTGACGAATGACACTTGAACAGCAAGTGGATTGAGTGGAGGGCAAGTGAACAGGGAGAAATACACTTGCCATTCAAGTGTCATTCGTCACTTGTAGCTTGGCCCTCAGTAAGGGAGGAGTCAGCGAATATTGGCTAGCAGCACAGGGAGAAACTTTTCACTGTGTGCGCGTGTGTGTGTAGTGACTGCCAACTTATGATGACCTGTAGGGTTTTCAAGGCAAGAGACAAAGAGAGGTGGTTTGCCATTGCCTGCCCTTGCATAGTCACCCTGGACTTCCTTCCTGGTCTCCCGTCAAAGTACTCACCAGGGCTGACCCTGCTTAGCTTCTGAGATCTGTATACAGTTCTGGGTTCTTATTACCTTCTGTAAGGTAATTGACATTTATAAATGTGAAATGTTAATTGGAATGGGTGGTGGTGGTAAATTTAGTTTGACTGGTATTAATATTGTAATCTCATTGTTATTTCAGGGCTATAATTACCACATTGAAGATGTAACCTGGATTCTGTGCTGTCCAATTTGTTCTGTTAGGGTCTATTACACATGCATGAAATGTGTTTAATGTCTGACCATGCTTACCTTCAAAATGCTATGGGAGCGGGGAGGGGCTCCTGAGTACCCCCCACGAAGGCAGGAGTGGCTTCATTGGTCTCTGCTCTCCACAAAGCTCCTTTCTACAGAGAGAAAAAGGCGGAGAGAGGCAGGCTGTTCGTCTTACTGCTGGAAACGTGTCTCCTCCTAGACAGACACACGTCTCCAGCAATAAGATAAGCAGCCTGCCCCACACAACCCATTTCTATCTAGAAAAATGAGGTATGTGGACAGCAGGGAATGACAGAGCTGCTCCTCACTCCACTGCTTGGAAGCTCATTCCCCTTCACACACCATTTTGAAAGCGAGTGTAGTCCCAGATTAAATGTCAGCTGGGTTGGATTTTCTCCCAAGCCTCCTCGCGTTTAGTGCACATTTAATCAGACCTTTTGAGGAAACTGGCCCTTGGACTGGGAGAGCAGGACTTGTCTCATCACAAAGCTGTTTCATCGCTTCCTCGAATTCATAGAGACTGTATCTAGTCCAAGTTTCTGGTGTTGTAACATGTCATGTGTTTAAAATATATACATCTGTATATATTCTGTATTGTATTGTTCTGTATGATGGAATGTTTTTGAGTTAAAGAATCTTGTTACCAGGGCTCATTTCGAGGGGGAATGCACCAGAACACAGTTTCAGCAGTTCCCCAAAGAGGTCACATGTTAGGTGGCCCCACCCACCTGACTCTCGGCCATTTTGGGCCTGTTTCAGCCTGGATTGGGGCTGAAACGGCCCAGATCGGGCCTCTGACGGGTGGTGGATCACTCTCCCACTCAGCAGTGGCCTGATCCTGACCATTTTGGACCCCTTTCGGCCATTTTCAGCCCCTTTTTGCCATTTTGGGCCCAATTTTGGCCCTAAATGGCCAGGATTGGGTCCAAAACAGCCAGGATAGGTGATGTCAGGGGGTGTGGCATATGCAAATCAGTTATGCTAATAACACACTTCCAGTGATGGCAAGGGGCATGGCATATGCTAATGAGTTATGCTAATGAGTTCCTCCAGCTCCTTTTCTATGAAATGACCCCTGCTTGTTCCCATGTTATGTTTTGATGCCCGAGATTTGTAACTATTCGGGAGAAATATCTTAGAAATATTCTGCAATGGGTGCCAGGGAGGTCAGAGCAAGATAAATTGGTGCTACTGCTGGCAGATAAGGATAAATGGATTACAATGCTAGTGGCAAAGTGTGTAACATCGGTAAACAAAATACAGTTAAGACTATGGAAGTAAGTTTTAATTTACTTGAGGTTATTAATAAGTTCCCTTTAGTAGTATTATATTAAACTACATGCTGTTATGGATTTTATGGATTTAAAGATCTTGATGGAGTTTTGTCAATTTCGGTTTAAATTTTATGATGTAGTAATTTGTATTAATAATATTGTACTTTTTTGTTATTTGCAATGGCTGTGCTGAAGCAATAAAGTATTGATTGATTGATTGATTGATTGATTGATTGATTGATTGATTGACCCCTGCTTGTTACACTTACATTTGCCTTGCAAGTTCTGTTCTTGAAAGGGTTGCCAACTCTGGGCTGGGGAATTCCTGGAGATTTGGGAGGGTGGAGTCTGGGAAGGGCAAGATTTGGGAAGGGGAGGACTTCAGCCAGGTATAATACCACCCTCCAAAGCAGCCGTTTTCACCAGGGGAACTAGGGGTCCCAGTTGCCTGCCAGTGACAGGCAAACTCCTGGCAGCTTGCCCTGCCGGCAAACTGGCTGGCCATTACCAGCAACTGGCAGGCAACTCATGCAATTGTGCAGCAGGCGTGCTTATGGTGGTGTGCGACAACATCACTTCCTGAAATGATGTCATTGTGCTGGCTGCGGGAGTACTCCTGTGCTTCACGGGGGCCAATTTTGGCCCCAAATGGGCTGAATTGGCCCTGTGTGAAGTGCAGGAACACTCCTGTGGCCAGCACAATGACATTATTTCAGGAAGTGACCTCATCCCATCAGTGCTTGCTTGCAAATATTGTCATCACTGTGAGCACCTGGTCTCTCCCTCCCTCTGGGAGCATATAGGGGCCTAGCAAGCCTAACGGGAACCAATCTCTGTAGTCTGAGCACCAGTTCTGTGAGATCTCTAGGCCTGAGCTGAAGTTGGGAAGCCTGGCTCCAGAGTTAGCCTCATAGAACCTACAAGGAACAAGATGATAAACCCACATTGGCTCTTTCTTGTAAACAGAGGTACCAGTGTACATGGTGGATGTACGCAAGGTGGTAGCCCACTGCAGACATTACAATTACATTCACACAGACTGGGAGCCCACCAGCTGTACATATCGGGAGCATGCAGTACTTACAATACACCCAGTATGCATGATCAGAGTATTATGTGAATTGGGTGATATGTGGATTTTCCATGTGTGTACTGCCTGCCTACACACAAACCAGAACCCTCAACCAGAACCTTCTCATGTATGGAGCCATGGAAAATCCACATGTAGGCCACACAATGTGCCAGTCATGTATATCAAGTGCATCACGGGGACTGCACAATCCTGATATGCGCATTTGGTGGACTCCCAGATCAGGTGACTGTCTGCACAGGCTTACTGTCATTTGCCAAAACAGAGTTGATGAAGATCACAGATCCCTGTCAGTCTATAAAAGGTGAATTGTGAGCAAGTACAGCCATCATTCATGCCTGGGAAGGGAAGTGCAATTCTAAACAGATGTACTCCAGTTTAAGCCCACTGCACTGTTTAACTAATTAAATGCAGTGGTTAAATTCCCTCTCCCCTCCCAGTGTGGCTTCAATCGAAATCCGGGTTACATGTGTACAATTTACAGACTGATGGAAATCTGTGATGTTTGTCAGATTGCTTTGACATGATGGAATGTAGCGTAGCCTGCTCCTTGCTCTGCTAGCTTTCTTCTTGCGGGGAGTGTTTTCTATGGGGGAATTTCTTCCTTTGCTGCATTCTGAAATGGTATAGTGCATCGTGCTATTCACCTTGGAAGAGTGACATCTCATTCCTATCACATTCTGCATGTGCAGGACATGCCTTAGATTGTTAGTTGGCTCCTATGTGTAATAGCAGGTTCTTTTAGTATATGAGAGCACTATTGTTTTGTGGATAATCCTGGCCATAATATGGTTGCCAGCTACAGTTGCCAGGTCCCCCAGCGTCCAAACCGGGGGACAGGGTGTGTCGTGGGGGAATTGTTCATGGGGGAAACAATACAGAGAAGGCCCCCATGAGGGGATAAAATTGGCTGATTTTAAACAAAATACCTTTGCAGGGAGAGAGCCCTGAGTGGTAAGCTGCAGTACTGCAGCCGAAGCTCTGCTCACGAGTTCGATCCTGGCAGAAGCTGGTTCAGGTAGCTGGCTCAAGGTTGACTCAGCCTTCCATCCTTCCGAGGTCGGTAAAATGAGTACCCAGTTTCCTGGGGGTAAAGTGTAGATGACTGGGGAAGGCAATGGCAAACCACCTCGTAACAGAAGTCTGCCAAGAAAACGTCATGATGCGACGTCTCCCCATGGGTCAGTAATGACTTGGCGCTTGTACAGGGGACTACCTTTACCTTTTTCTTTACCTTCGCAGGGGACCTTTCTTTCATTGTCATGCTGGGAGTGACATCATTCCCGGCGTGGCAATGAAGACTCTGGAGCACGCAAGAACACGCTCCAGAGTACCTGGGCCTGTTCTCTTGCTCCCCCCCTCAAGCCAGGTAAGAGGCAGTGGAGGGCAGAGGCTGGGAGTAGGGGATCCCCTGCCTCCACAGGGGGCTGGGAACCCTGTTGCCAACGTCCAGGTGTGGCCTAGAGTTCTCCTGGAATTATAATTGATTTCCATACTACAACAGTCACTTCCCCTGGAGAAAATGGCTGCTTTGATGGGTGAACTCTATGGCATCATACCCTGGTGAGGTCCCTCCCTTCCCCAAACCCCACCCTCCCAAGGCTTCACCTCCAAATCTCCAGGAATTTTCCAAGCCAGCGTTGGCAACTCCTAGGCCATAGCTTTAGCAAGGGCATGTTGTTAAAAGCTGAGGGAGATAGCAGAGGAAATACAGAATGGCATAGACAGCATTCTGATAAAGCCTTAGGAAATCTTTCAGAATTAGCACAGCTTAGATACACTTATTGAGCAAAAAGCCCCCCCCCCCTAGATTTACTTTTATAGTGTTCTGCGCTGAAGTAGTCCATATTAGGACACGTGTTTGGAAATACTGTCATAAATCCTGCTCCTATTTATTTCAGATTCCTGGGCATTTGGTGCCTTGGCTGTTGGCTGGCATTTTATGCCTCAGTACTCCAGGAAGCCGAAAAATGCTTTGTTTGCACTAGATCTCATATGGAAAAAACCCCTCTCTCTGACATTTAAACTTTTAGTACCAGTTTTGCCTACAGTGTTAATATCGTTGAAATGGCTTACATAGATTAAAACAGCCTAAAGTATATAATGCAAAATACGAACATAACATATTTGCTGATTCCAACACTTGAAGGAATTATTAGCAGGGAGATATTTAAGGTCACCTTTGCAAATCCAATAAATCAGAGGCATGTCAAACAAAGAGGCTTGGGGAAAGTGGGCTGATATCCCTGTGCGATTCTGGTTGCCACAGAGATGTAGCTTATAATGCAGCCAGGCCCCGACAAATGATCAGGGACATAATTGTCTTACGAAGAGAGGGTTAAATAGTTAAATCTTATCAACTATCCAGGTAGTTTCAGGTGGGTAGCCATGTTGGTTTGCAGTAGAAGACCAAGATTCAGGTCAAGTAGCACCTTAAAAACCAACTAGAGCCAAGTCTGCATGGGTTAAGTTTGCCGGTTCAATTCCCATACCGTAGCATTTTTTCATGACTGCACCAGATTTGCCACCATGAGTAGTCACTCTGGCCACTCTGCAGCTTTTCCCCGTGTCAGTCTATGGAGTTCAAGTTACTCTGATTTCATCTCCCACCCCTTGCAGCAAGAAATCCAAGGTCTCTTGAGTCAAAGGTTATTTATTGAGAGAATATATTCAAAGTACAAGTGTCCATAGATAATCCAAAGGCTAGGAAAGCTTCTGGCTGAACACACAGTCTTTGTTGAGAATGCTGTTAGTGACTTGTAGCAATATATCAAAACCTCCTTTCCATCCCCCCCCCAACCATGCCCAGTTAGTATAGGAGTTAGAAATGTGAGAGTGGACTACTCCAAGGTCTCGGCGGTTAGCCGCTTCAGATAAGACTGTCCTGGGAACCACATCTGCTTCGGTGAACCTGCCGACAAAATAACTCTGAGAAAATACAGCAGTACAGCAGTGAGAAAACAATATGGCAGTGCTGTGGGCAACAGACCTGACACCCCGGCTTTCCTGAGAGAGCTTATAAGAGACAGACACTCCCCCTTTTCTTCCCTGCTTCCCTCTTTCCTCTTTTTAAAACTTTTTTTAAAAGTCCAGCGCACAGGGTTTGAAAGCACAGGGGGAAATTCCTTTTTAATTTTTTGCTTTGGCAGGGGTGGGGATATTGTATAGGGGGCTAAATATCTGGGTATCAAAAATAAAGATGTTAATATCGAGTTTTAGAGAGGTGCAAGTGGCTACATACAAGCCAATGCCATGCCTTTCGGCTTGACTTCAGGGAAAGTGAGGGATTATGTCCCCAGTGCAGAAGGGGCTTCGATTTCCAGGGGACGAACTTTCAAGAGTCCGAGCTTCCTTTGTCAGATACATATAGAAGTATGTAGGGGTTCATCCAGCCAGAAAGTGTGAGGTAATACCTTTTATTTTAAAGGCCACACATGAAGTTTGGGTTTTCATTTTGCTATGGGCCAATATAGTCTACGGGCCAACTCTTTTGGTCTACAGATTCACCTAGTTTCAGTATGAATTAGTGATAAGTAGATTCCCCCCTCCCCCCTTCTGTTCCCAAATCATTCTGGAATTTTTGCTGTGTGCCTTCTGTATTCAGTTTAATTACGAGGATTTCTAAGATGCATTCTGAAATTGAAGTATCTGTAGTTTGATGTAGCATTCTGCTCCTATATATTCTCCCCCACTGGCCGGTCACATTAGAATCCTGCCTTTCTTTCCAGGACTTCGTGTGCATCCATGGTCGAAAGGGTTGACTGCTTCAATGTGTCACACAAGGCTCGGACTTGTTGCCAAGTCTCATCAGTCCTAATCAGACACTTTAACCCCTATATGACACAAGCTTGTTCCATCTGACAACCCTCAGTGTTTGAATTTTCTGGGAAGCCACTTACCCAGTGGATGCGGTGGTGTGGGGAATCAACCTTCCTATACAATATTTACAGAACTGTTCTGCATTTTTTGAATAGAGCACGCTGATCGTTTTATGCTTAGGCATTCATCACTTCATTGTGGTCAGCAATTCATACCATCCTCATGTTTCTCTTCTCTGCTTGACAGACAACTCTTTTATTCTGCTGACTTTGGATGAAGTCGGTATTGGAGTGATTTCAACGCACAGAGCATAATACAGCGAGCGACTTGTGCTCCTTGATATTTCTAAGCCAGCTTGTTGTTGAATAGAAATATGGGATGTCCTACTGAGTATCACTCCTTTCTTATTGGTGACCGCTGCAAAAGAGAATTCCCAGCTATTATTTCTGAAATAGTGCAGCGACTCTCTTCTAGCTGTTGGACAAAGGCTGTTGGAAGCTGTGATGTATTCATGCTAGAGTTTTGAGGGCTGTCCCAGGCTCATCCCAGACTGTTTCATTTCTCCCTGCTGGATTTATAGCAGTTGCAACCCCTGGACCAAGTCTAACTGGCAATACCATCACAGTTGCAATCTCATTAAAAATAATTCCTTACTATTGTAAATCCAATATGTAGGGGAAAGTTGATGTGTCTACTGCTTTGTTGACTCGTCTCCTCAAAATGATGGTGTTTTATTTTTTTCTGGTGATTGTCTTTTATTTTTCCAGCTGTTGGTTGCTTTGAGAACCAGTGTGCTGTTAGCCTAGGATCTAGAAGACCCTGGTTCAAATCCCCACTCTGCCATGGAAGCTTGCTGGTGATCTTGAACCAATCACACGTAGTCATCCTAACTTAACCCACAGGGTTGTTGTGAGGATAAAATGAAGGACAAGAGAACACTGGAAGTTGCTTTGGGTCCCTAATGGAGTGAAAGGTGGGATATAAATGAAGAAAATAAATAAATGATGATGGTTCTTGTTTAATGTATATAGCAGCAAAGAGTTACAGTTTCTGAGGCAGTGCAGCAATACATAAAATAAATAATCAGCCATCTTGAATCCACTCGGTCTACCCTTTCTTTAGATCAAGATGGGTAGCTGTGTTAGTCTGTCTGTAGCAGTAGAAAAGATCGAGACTTGGAAGAGCAGCTGTGAGGGAGCTAGAGAAGATCCTTAAAGACAAAGATGTCTCTCTGGGAACCAAGATCAAGATAATCCAAACTATGGTATTCCCCATCGCCATGTACGGATGTGAAAGTTGGACAGGGAAGAAAGCTGACAGGAAGAAAATTGATTCATTTGAAGTGTGGTGCTGGAGGAGAGTTTAGTGGATATGATGGACAGCCAAAAAGACAAATAAGTGGGTACTAGATCAAATCAAGCCTGAATTCTCCCTCGAAGCTAAAATGACAAGACTAAAGCTATCGTACTTTGGTCACATCATGAGAAGACAAGATTCTCTGGAAACCTCAATAATGCTAGGGAAAGTGGAAGGCAGCAGGAAAAGAGGAAGACCTAAAACAAGACGGCTTGACTCAATAAAAGAAGCCACGTCCTCCAGTTTGCAGGATCTGAGCAAGTTTGTTAAAGATAGAACGTTTTGGAGGTCTTTCATTCATAGTGTCGCCATAGGTCTGAGACTACTTGACAGCACATACACAGCAGTAGAAAAGAGCAAGAGTCCATTAGGACTTATAAGACAGTGCAATCCTAAAAAGAGTTACTCCAACCTAAGCCCATGGATTTCAATGGACTTAGATGGGAGTAACTCTTCTTAGGATTGCACTGTAACAAAATTTGTGGTAGGATATGAGCTTTCGTGAGTGACAGCTCACTTCTTCAGATATGGCTAGAATGCGAGTCCATCTGTCCTTATATCTTGGAGAGTGGAGTGATTTCAGATGCCGTATGACAATAGCCGGTGAAATCACTCCGCTTTCCACGATATAAAGATAGATAGACAGATGGACTCGCATTCTAGCTGTATCTGAAGAAGTGAACTGTGACTTACAAAAGCTTATACCCTACCACAAATTATGTTAGTCTTATAGGTGCTACTGGACTCTTGCTCTTTTCTACTACCCTTTTTTGAGTTCTTGATCCTACTATACCTCTCACTACCAGTTCTGAGCCCTTAGTAGGTATATGCATCAACTATGCCAAATTTGGTCATTGTGAGCTCTTACCAATATTGTTCCCTGCAGAGAACTCTGATCCTCCTAGAGAAATCATTGCCATGATACTCAAGACTGGACAGTATATAGTCTCATATGCATTTACCAGCTATTTTTTTAAAAAAATACTAGCTGGTGCCAACCTAGTGTGTGTTTAATAAGGTTGAGGGACTTAAGCCAAATTGTCCCATGACATAGAGATGAAAAATAAAAACGGGGGTTGATCCTGTGAATCCATTCTGGTAAAGGTGGTACTTTGCCCAGATATACAGGACCTGACCCACAGGTATGATGGCCATACAGAGATCCTTTTGGCGTCTGCATCTGTAGAGAGTCAGTGGTGGAAGACATTCCTGATTATAGGCTGGAACACCTAATTTCAAAGGTCATTGTAAGTTTGCATATTGATTACTAGCAGTGTTGTTAGGAAGAGTGGAATTTGTTTTTCTAAAATCCACTCTCTTAGATATAGCCATGGATTTCTCTTGGTGATGGTGGCAAGAGCCATCAAATCATAGTTGATTTACGGCAACCCCTGATGGGGTTTTCATAGCAAGAGACTAACAGAGGTGGTTTGTCATTGCCTGCCTCTTCAGGCCTGGTCTTTGTTGGAGGCCTCCCATCCAATTACTAGCCAAGGCCAACCCTGCTTAGCTTCTGAGATCTGACAAGATCAGGCTCACCTGGGCTATCCAGGTCTATTGTCTTTTAAAAGAGGAATTTCTCTTTCATTTCTCTTTCTTTATGTTACACACCACAAGGTGGTGCTCTAGCAGGAGGTTAGGAAGGTTTGGGAAGAAATGGTCCAATTTGGAGCATCTACAGAAGGGAATTCTGGGCTGTTTTCATACTGCTTGCCGACCACGGAACATCGCGCCGAGCTTGGTGCGATGTTCCGTGGCCGGTAAGCAGTATGAAAACAGCCCTGATGTTTTGCAGAATCTCCCTTCTTGCTTCTCCTTCCTTCAAATGTCTTTTTAATTAAAACGGAATTGATTAGAAACTGATTCCAAATTCCCAGACTGGGAGAAGCTGAAACAATATCTGGAGAAGAAATGGGAGGTGGGAGGAAAACTGTGGCAGTTTGAGAACTACTGAAGTATAATAAAATGTAGAGGGGGGTGACTTTACCGGGGGGGGAAGAGATAAATGTGAATTTATAAGCAGTTAGACTAACAGATTGATATATATATAGATATATATAGGTTAATAAATAGAATATTGATAGAAAATAATTAATGATAAGGATTAAATATAAGGATTGAGTAACCAACAATATTTTCTTTCTTTGATAAGATTTGTATAATGCACCAAACTGAATGTACAGACGAGTCAAATTGATTGACTATGTGACGAGAGTTATATAGAATTACCATAAAAAGATAGAATGAGTAATATATAGAGAATAAGTCAAATTGTTTGATTTAAATGTGTAAGATTTTTATGGTTTATGATATATAGAAATATTTAAAATTGGAAAATGGGATAAATTGTTTACTTAAGATGGAAACAAAGACTTACAGTTTGGGTATATTATAAGAAAAGTAGTTAAGGATGTACTGCTTAGTATAATGGAGAATATATATTTGTTTTAGATAGAGGAATTTAATAGAAGTAAGGGAAAAGGGACAAAGGGTTGGAAAGCTGTTGGAAGTCAACAAAAGGGGGGGAAAGGGAGGGGGTTAGAGATGGAAAATTTGGGGAAAATTGAATGTAAATGTAAAAATAACGGATTCTAACCCAATAAAAATTTTTTCAAAAAAAAAAAAAAGAATGATTCCAAATTCCTAAAAAAGGAAAAAGAGATGGATTGTTGGATTTCACAGAGAAACTGGGTAAAAAGGAAATAAGAGAATTTATCTTAACAATGTAAATGATTGGAGGGGTAACAGTATTGGTCTGAATTTCAAAAAATTAATCCTTTGTTGACAAAATCACTGGATTCCAGTAGCAATAGTAAAATTGGCATATAGAGAGGTCTGAGTTTGTTTTATGGATGGTTTTATGCAGTTTTTTATGCCCCTGGGTTTGTTTTAATGGTTTGCTGTGTTTATATTGACAATTTATTATGCTAATTGTAAGCTGCCTTGAGCAGGACTGTGGAGAGGTAGCATAGAAATCTCCTAAATAAAGAAATAATACAACAAAAGGAGGAAAAGAGAGAGAAATTCACACCCAAGAAACAGAATAATCTACAAAAAATCATAAAAGGCAAATGGATAAATCTTGTCACTTATTTTCTCATTCTAGCAGGTAATAAAGAGTATCCAGGGTTTATTAAATGTATCAGTTTTTTTAAAAATTGCTCCTTTGGGTTCTCTGATGGTGTGTTATTGTTGTCAATAAAGCAGTATACCAGGTTTTATTAAACCATTCATTTATATAAGGAGGTTCTGCCTTTTTCCAGTTTGTTGCAATAACCATCTTGGTGACAGTGAACAAACTTAAAACCAGCTCCATATCTGTGGGATACACAACCTTTCAAGTACCTAAGCAGTATTATTTTAGGTGCAAGGATATTCTGATTCCCGGCATTTCATTAGCAAACTGGACCACAGTTTCCCCCAAACCTCTATATCTTACAGCATATCCAAAAGCAGGGCTTTTTTTCAGCAGGAATGGGGTGGAACGGAGTTCCAGAACCGTTTGGAAATGGTCACATGGCTGGTGGCCCCGCCCCCTGATCTCCAGACAGAGGGGAGTTGAGATTGCCCTCCGTGCCGCTGAGTGGTGCGGAGGGCAATCTAAACTCCCTTCTGTCTGGAGATCAGGGGGCGGGGCCACCAGCCATGTGACCATTTTCTCCGAGGGCAACCCATTGAGTTCCACCACCTCTTTTCCCAGAAAAAAAGCCCTGTCCAAAAGTTATAAAATATATCAGCAAATCATGAACCACACCTCTGACATTTGTCCTGCAACAAATTTCATATGAGTCTGTGATGAGTCAGATGCTCTAGGAATTTCCCCATGTCTCTATGATCTTTACCACTCTTCATAGGCTCTGCCCTCCCGATCTCCAGGCATTTGCCTAGGCAGTATTAGGAACGACCACAAAACCAAAGTTACAAGTGGAAAACTGAAAGCATTAACAAAAATATTTT
Source organism: Eublepharis macularius (assembly GCF_028583425.1). Classification (NCBI taxonomy): domain Eukaryota; kingdom Metazoa; phylum Chordata; class Lepidosauria; order Squamata; family Eublepharidae; genus Eublepharis; species Eublepharis macularius. The sequence goes on from NC_072802.1 coordinate 19,176,367, forward strand.
TAAAGGAACTGAAATAGGGAATATCATCTCAGCCATACTTACCATTTACTGAGAACTTGATGCCATACATCACAATATAACATTATTCCATGCACTTGTGCTATTATAGTACTTTGATGTACCAGCAACTCTGTAGGGTCCCAAGACCACCTAGGAAGTTTTAGTACAATTTTACACAAACCCAGATTTTTCCAATGAGTGCACAATCAGTAGTATGTGTATCGGTGGAGTTGTGACTCAGTGTTAGCACAGGTGTGTTGCATGTGGAAGGCGCTAGCCTTGACCACCCGGCATCTCCAGTTAAGAGATTTCAGGTAACAGAGGTTAATAAAGACATTTCTCCATTGGAGAGCCATAGCTAGTCAAAGTAGATACCATTGAACTAGAAAGAGTATTTATTTGTCTTCGGTTAAGTCCATTTCATGTGTCGACAACAACATAAAACTGCAATTAATGTTAGCTGCCCAACCAGTGCACTTACACGATGCTTATGTTTGCAAATACTTCTTTGGTACCTTCACACGTTTTCAGTTATACTGTTAGCAGAAATGTTAAGGGAACACCTTTAAAAAAAGAGTGAAGGCCTGAAGTACTGTTAACACTGGCCAATTTGATGTCTTTACCTGAAAATGATTATTCTTTTTTTAAAAAAACATTAAATATTTTACTAGCTAAAATGAATGGAATTAAATAACCCACTGCCTTTTTTGTATTTCAGAAATGAAGTTTGAACAGTTGCTGACCAGATTTTGATAATATGGGGTGTTAATGCTTTGCAAGGTTGACTGACAGGCTGATTGGTGTCAAATCAGGTACCCTCGAGGTGGAGTAGATTGGAGTTGACAGTGCCTGATAATTTACAATTTTTACCTTCAGCTTCTCTTGATTTACATTGCAGCCGCTGAAGAGAATCCCGGAGCTGGAGAAAATTGATGGAATCTGAACCCACGTGTGACATCCCTGCAGCTTGGAATTGCTCATTTATGCACAGGGGGATGATCAGTTGGGCACTCACGGACAGATCTGTTCTATGGTTGTTGTGGATTTTCCGGGCTGTATAGCTGTGGTCTTGGCATTGTAGTTCCTGATGTTTCGCCAGCAGCTGTGGCTGGCATCTTCAGAGGTGTAGCACCAAAAAGACAGATCTCTCAGTGTCACAGTGTGGAGAAGATGTTGGCAGGTAATTTATATCTACTACAGGGCCGTTTCCAGACGGCTTACCTGACTCTGGAACGTCGCACCATCTTGTGGGGAAAACGCGATATTTTGCGTTTTCTCCGCAAGATGGCGTGACGTTCCGGAGGCAGGTAAGCCATCTGGAAACGGCCCAGGTCATCCTGATTTTTCAGGATGGCCAAGTCTGCAGTGTCTTTCATGTTCTTTTATTCTTGTCTGGATGCTACGCTTTGTGGTCCCGATGTAAACTTGTCCACAGCTGCAGGGTATACGGTATACTCCTGCAGAGGTGAGGGGGTCTCTACTGTCTTTTGCTGAACGTAGCATCTGTTGTATTTTTCTGGTGGGTCTGAATACTGTTTGTAGGCTGTGCTTTTTCATAAGCTGATCAGTGATTCCTTTGATATATGGCAAAAACACTTTTCCTGTGGGAGACTGTTTTTCCTTAGTTGTTTGATTTGTCCTTGGTTTACTCGCTCTTCTGATTTCATTTCTGGAGTAGCCATTTGCTTGAAGCGCACGGTTTAGATGATTAGTAGACATTAGTAGATACATTAGTAGACCGTGCAAGACATATATGTGAACCACACTTTCTCAACGAGGAAATTAATCATCTAACGAAATACTCCACATCCCACAATAGCCCTGCAGAGAAGATTAGCATATCAAGCACCAATCCATATGCAAAAGACCCTCCTCAGGATACAGTGACACCTCCCTCTATTAGCATTCCACACCTTGGGAAACTCCTACAGGATGACTCAGCCCAAACCCACCTTCCTGAGTAGATATAAATTACCTGCCTACATCTTCTCCACACTGTGACACTGAGAGACCTCTGTCTTTTTGGTGCTACACCTCTGAAGATGCCAGCCACAGCTGCTGGCAAAATGTCAGGAACTACAATGCCAAGACCATGGCTATACAGCCTGGAAAGTCCACAACAACCATCGTTCTCAGGCCATGAAAGCCTTCGACAATAGATCTGTTCTGTGCCCCCTGCTGAACCAGCCTGTCTTCCTCTCGCAGCTGTCCATATCTGTAGATAATCTGTGGTGTGTTTTAAATAAACTTCACATACAGTGAAATCTTAAGAAGAGTTATTCCAGTCTAAGCCCATTGATTTCAATGGGCTTACAATGGAGTAACTCTGCTTAGGATTTCACTGATAGAGTTGTTTTCTTTAACTTAATGGATCAACAGTACTTTGTTTGTCATCAGATTTGTAAACAACTCATCTTTGTTTAATTTACACTTCTCCTTGTGTCCTGAAACTAAAGTCTGCTCACTCACTGATAACTTGATGCCAACCATCACAATATAACATTATTCCATGTGCTGGTGCTATTATAGTACTTTGAGGTACTAGCAACTCTGTTTGCTGGTACCCCAAATGTCTGCTGAACTCTAAGCTCAGTCGCAGATGACTGCCAGCTGTCTTTGGTTACATGGTGGGATAGAAAAAGCTTTCTGCATATTCTCAGATAAAATTTAACTATTTTATTTTTATCCCACCCATTGTGGAAGGAATTCAGTATGGCATATGTGTTTTTTTCTTCCCTCTTCGTATCTTAGGATAACCCTGGTACATAGTTTTGGCTGGGAGAGACAGTGGCTAGCAAAGGTCACACACAGGGCTTTTTTTCAGCTGGAACATGGTGGAAGGGAGTTCCGAAACCTCTTGAAAATGGACATGTGGCTGGTGGCCCCGCCCCCTGATCTCCAGACAGAGGGGAGTTTAGATTGCCCTCCATGCTGCTGGAGCGGGGGTGGGGTGGGGCCACCAGCCATGATCATTTTTGCCAAGGGCGATTTAAACTTTTAAAAACTCTCCCCTTGTTCCAGCTGACCCAAAGTGACACCATCGGTCCTGGGAACGTGTGCACCAGGGGTCATTTCCTAGTAAAAGAACTGCAGGAACTCATTAGCATATCTCATTAGCATATGCCACACCCTCTGACATCACCGGAAGTGCGTCAGAAGGCACCATCCACCCACCCCTCAGGCCGCTTTCCCCAAAAATCTCCAGGAATTTCCTTAAAGCAGAATGAACTCAAAGCAGCTTACCCGCCTCTGGAGAGCCAGCCCTGCTTGCACCCATGCACTCTCTCTCTCACACAAGTCACAAATGAAAATAAAGCAGCAGAATGAATTCAAAGCAGCTTACATTCTTTGGAGTCCAGCCCCACCTGGCTTGTACTCACTCACTCATTTTCTCTCTCTCTCTCCCTCCCTCCCTCTCTCCCACGAGTCACACATGAAAATAAAGCAAGCAGCAGAGCAGAATGAATTCTAAGCAACTTACGTTCCTTTGGAGCCCAGCCCCACTTGGCTTGCACTCATTCACTCATTTTCTCTCTCTCTCCCTCTCCCTCTCTCCCACGAGTCACAAATGAAAATAAAGCAGCAGAGCCTTCTGCTAAAGACGAGGACAGCTAGGAGGAAAAGGAATCACGTGGGCAGGGCCAAAACCCATGTGACCTCTTTTCAGAGCCACCGGAACGCCATTCCGGTGCATTCCGCCTCCAAATGAGCCCTGGTGTGCACACTTTGCATGTGCACATGTGGTGCCAGGAGCACCATCTCCCGCCAAGAGTTGCCCCCTGTGCTGGCAACCCACTGAGTTCCACCACCTCTTTTCCCAGAAAAAAAGCCCTGGTCTCACACATGGCTTCTCGTTTTGCACCTGAGGTGACATTATGTGTCAGTGTGATGCCAGTAAGCCCGCCCAGATTTTCCCTCACCATCCTGTGAAGTGGCAGCAGGGAACAAGAGGTAATGCCAGGAAGTCTCACACTATAGTAGGAGACCTTATCCCCCAGCTGATGCTACAGGAGGTCAAAAGATGACAGATGGATTCATTTGGGATGTGAACTGGTCAATCCCTTCTTCCCCTTGATTCCGGGGCAAGTGAAGAACAGCTGGATAGTGGCCAAAATAGACATGAGGGAAACCCTTTTTGAGGTGGTCCCACCCTGTGACACACCGTTGATGGGAAATTGTATTTTTGTAGCCTGTTGGAGAATGAACTGTTAGAGAACCAACTGCTGATTGTAATTTCCATCAAACCCTGCAATTTGGAAATCTGGAGCAGGTTCCAAGAGCAGCTACTGTCCAGCTGCCTCGGTAACGGAGAATGCTGTCAACTGCAGCCACAAAGAAACTAAAAACAGAGCCCTTTTTATATAGTTATAATTGATGCAAGTATATGTGATGCTCGGATCAAAAGGAAATGGGCATTGCAAGAAATGTAAGTTTGATTTTCAAGCATGCTATTCGTGAGTACCCTTAAACTGAGCACAGTATTGATACATACTAGAATACATTAGCATAAAGCATTCTATTAATAGTACAATAGTCAAATTTCCTAAAAATATAACTGTTCCAGTAAAGTGATTAAAACTAACCATCTAAAACGAGCTGCAACAACATACAACTAGGTTCAAAGGCTCAAGAATCTCAGCACAGGCAATATGGACATCACATGGTTATTTAAGCTTGCAGGCATCCGTTTCGAGCTCACTCTGTTGCAAGACACAAACCTGCTGGCTCCTTCGGATCTTGCTTTCGTTATTCACAGAGGAGCGCACATCACAGCCAGATGCTTTATCATAGTAGCCCAACTCAAGTGCTCCTGTTTGATCTAAACGGTTGCTGTTTTTCAGATTTGTAAATGACTGATCTTGTACAATAGGAGTGGGCCATGCACAAAAGAACGGAGAGCGCTGCTGTTCTTGACAAATCTGCATCTGTGCGGAGGGTTATGCCTGTGTTTCCAAATCTACGGGAGCCAACAAGGACCTCACCTAGTCAGAGAATGATCGTATTGACTGGCGAAATTCCTGGATATTTGGTGGTAAAGCCTAGGGACTGCAGAGCTTGATAAGAGCAGATATCTCAGCAGAGTGTAATGGCATAGGATCCACCCTCTGTCTGTCTGTCTCTCTCTCTCTAATACGGCTATTGCCTTAAGCAGAAATTAAAATGAAAAGAACCTTACTTAATGTTATTTTTCTGGTGTTTAATTAATGCCCCTATATATTTTGCCACAGAAAGAGCAACAAAATCATTTGTATCCAATAATAACCATGTCACTTGTGCTCTCATATTGGGTAGTTCCATATTTTTAAGTAGAGGGATGCTTAAGCTAGCTGCCTGTTCTGGTTTCTAGCTGAGCACAGCTAGGCATTATAGGTCATGCTTTGCTGTGGAGGAGTGTTATTTTAAATGATTTTAACTGATTTTAGCTTTTGTTTTAAAGATTTTTTTACATATTCCGCTTTTAATTCCTCCCACCCTCCCTTTCTGGAATCCACCCTCTAAAACAGTTATTTTCAAAAGAGGAAGTGATCTCTGTAGTTTGGAGATCAGTTGTAATTACAGAAGATCTCCAGCTCCCGTCTGGCAACCAGGCTGAGCAAGCCCACTCACACAGCCACAGACCTCCTGGTGGTTTCTCACTCTTCCCTGCCAGTGCCTCAAAAGTTGGTTTGACCATAGAATTTAGGGTGAATCCTAGAGAGTCACTTCTGTGTTTTGCCGAAAGCGACATCACACGGTGGCCAGAAGCCACAGCAGTTGTTGCTGTCCCCGAAATTCTCCTTGCAGGTTGCCAGCCACACCTAACAAGCCTATGCAGCCAAGATGAGGCTAGCATATCCCCAGAGGTGCTATCAGCTTTACACTGGACACGGTTTTGTGTCTGACACTGCCTTTCAGTGGTCTAACCTATCTCACAGGTTTGTTGTGAGGAGGAAATGAGAGCGTCAAAGAGCATGCATGCATCCCTCATCCGTCATCCTTCACCCAAGGAAGGGTGGTTCAAAAATTAGATGGATTTGATAGAACATTGGGGCTTTTAAAAGACCCAGAAACAGGATTGTGGGGCTGGAGGAGGGGGGTTAACTCCTTCCCACATGCCATTTTCCTGATTTAAAACAGTTTCGTCTAAGCTTCCAAAGGACACCATTAGGCATCTCCCATGGGGAAATAGGAGTGTGGGAGGAAGAGCCTGTGGGATATAATTGAGAAAATCTCATGGGAGAAATAGCTACCATCCTCTCATCTCCCAGAACCGTGGCCCTGATTTAATCAGCCCCTCCAGGGATTGTTGCTTTTAACTTTTAAAAAAAGAGATCCAAATTGCAGATTTCTTGCATGCCTTACTGACTCCCAGTGTCTATTAAGGCACTGCGGGCACTTTTGAGCACCACAAAATGGCTGCCATAGGACCGGGGCCCAATCATAAAATCCCACGATGGGGATGTGTGCTCCCAGTGATGCCTCCTGGGTCTTCTGAAGTGCCTCCTGCACCAATGAGTGAGGGCAAAGCCAAGACTGGCTCTTTGCTTTGAGGAAGAGAAGCTCTGGGGAGGAAGCAAGCAAGCACCAGGAAACATCCAGGCGTAGTTCAACTCTTCTTTTTACAATTATATTCCACTTTTCCTCCAAGGAGCTCGTGATGGCATACATGGCTCTCCCATCAGCCATCATGTCCTCACAAAACCTGTGACAATAGACTTGGCTGAGAGAGAAGGAGTGGCATGAAGTCACACAGTGACCATTATGGCTGTGCAAATATCTGAATCTCTGTCTTTCTTGTTTCAGTCCAGCCTTTTAAACATTATACCACACCAGTTTGATAGCCCAGCGAAAGCCTCCAATCCTCCGCTAAGCTGTACCTGGACTTTCACTTGGGGCTTGTTTCTGTAGCCAATTCTTGGTCCAATTTGTTTGTTCATACATTCCCTGCTTTTCTCCCCCAAAGAGATCCAAGGCAGTTGACAGCATTATTGTCTCCTCCTCCATTTTATCCTCAAAATAACCCTGTGAGGCAGGAGGGGGGGGTGACTTTCCCAAGGTCATCAAGCAAGCCTCTTTGGCAGAGTGGATTTGAACCCGAGTCTCCTAGATCCTAATAAAGGTGTCACATGGATTGTGGTTTGGTTTTGGATTTAGATTTTGGACAAACAACTTTTGTCTCCCAGACCTCACCACACCACTATCAAAGGACTAGCAACCAGAGAGACATTATACATTTCCAGCTAGATGTGGAGGCCTATTTAACTCTTGCACTCAACCTAGTGGCTCAATTTTTCCCTTCGGGGTGCAGCATCTTGGCCAGACATATGGAAACACCTTGATGATTTTGATTTTGGTTCCTACGCGTTGCCAACCTACAGCCACTGCTGACAAAAACAAAATATGTATCTAAAGTTCAATATTCTTGGGGGGGGGGGAAACCCAAAGAAATTTCCTGAAACAAAGCATCTGAAATACACTTACAGATGTTTCTCTGTATTACCAAAGGGGGGGGAATGGGGTGTAGGGAAGTCCCCTGAGCTAAAATGAAAATTGATTTTGAGGGGGGAAAAGCTGAAGGATATGAGTGGATCATCATAATTGGATCGACATGTTTCAGGAGCTCCAGGCTACCTCGACTTCATTTCTTAGCTGACAGATTTCTTTTGGAATTTCTCAAACTAAATACAAATGGGTTGATTGCAATATGTGAAGCATTTGACCATCGTATCCTTGACAGCCAGCCCTCTGCAGGGGAGATTCGAAAACTATTGTCAAATTCATAACAGCCTTTCTAAGCCATGGAACCAGGGCTTGTTTTCAGCTGGAACGGGGTGGAACGGAATTCCAGAACCTCTTGAAAATGGTCACATGGCTGGTGGCCCCGCCCCCTGATCTCCAGACAGAGGGGAGTTTAGATTGCCCTCTGCGCTGCTTGGTGGCGTGGCGGGCAATCTAAACTCCCCTCTGTCTGGAGATCAGGGGTGGGGCCACCAGCCATGTGGCCATTTTCTCCGAGGGCAACCCACTGAGTTCCACCACCTCTTTTCCCAGAAAAAAAGCCCTGCACGGAACCAACAAAAATGTGCACAGGAGATGATTGAAAGGGTAGAGAAATCAGACAAATTGGCTTTAAGATTGCACCAGTGCAGGGAAAATGATAAAAATAAAATAAAATAGCACATCAACTTGTTCAAATGAGCGATGAAACAACATGGGAGAGATCTAATCTACTAATCTTTAAATACAAGTTACACAGTTACGATAGTTCGCAAAACAAACTATTCACTCGGTGCTCTGTCTTCGCAATGACGATCAAGAAATTTTGTGCCATGCAATTTCTTAACATTTTATTATCAAATGCTACAATCTGAAGTGAGGCACAACTCCCATTATTACTGCACGGAACTCATTATCATCAGATTGGACAAACTTTAAAAATAGATGGTCAGATTTGTGGAGAATGGCTCTCTAAATGGAATCTACCACAATAAGCTCAATGAAACCTCCATGTTCAGAGGCAGTAATACGAGTTTCTGGGGGTGGCAAGACTAATGCCTTCACACTTTGCTTGTGAGAATCTGGCTACCCACCGAACAGAAGAAGCAGCCATTCAAATAGCGCTTTCCTAAACAAAGTGGCATCTTCTGACGTTTGTTGAAGCGCTGAGAGCCAGATCTCTGGCCCATTTAACTGAGCATTATCCCGCAGTGGTTCTCCAGGATCTTTGGCAGTAAAAAAAGATCTTCTTTGATACCTGCAGCTGCAAATGGGATGTTGGCAGGGCTTTTTTTCAGGGGGAACACGGTGGAACCGAGTTCCAGCACCTCTTGAAAATGATCACATGGCCGGTGGCCCCGCCCCCTGATCTCCAGACAGAGGGGAGTTTAGATCGCCCTCCACGCCACATGTGACCATTTTCGCCAAGGATGACTTAAACTTTAAAACCCCCCTTGTTCCAGCTGACCCACAGTGACGTCATTGTGCGGTCTTGAGTTCCACCACTGAGTTCCACCACCTCTTTTCCCAGAAAAAAAGCCCTGGATGTTGGATTTGATGAACTGAGGGTGAGGGTTAAGGTGATTAATTAGGTAGAAAAGAAGTGCTCATGTGATTTTAATAGAAGTTTCATTCGCAGAAAACATCAGGCGAATTTTTTCATGCCATGGACATTTTCATGTCCTAATAGCTGCAGTTAAAATTGCTGTTACATGGACAGTTGGAGCTGGTGCTAGCTGAAAAGTTTGCAGCCCTCATTCAGGATAGAAAGCAGGCCTCTCTACGGCTGGGCAAGCAGCTGCTGTTCTGTCTCTCCATGAATTGAGACATTCATTGGCTTGGGGGTGTAGGGAGTGTGGTACCCTCAGGTTTCTAGGCCTTAAGACTGTCAGGTCTGTTGCCCACTGTCCCTCCATATTGTTATTCAGTGTATGATATGTTGCAATAGCCTCTTGCACCTGCTCCCTGTTGCTTTCCAGATTCTGAGACAGGCGAGCCCTTATCTCGGATGGCTCGCCGCACCGGCCTTGGGACAGCTCCTTCTGTCCTGCTACTGATTGTGTTCGGCTGGGAGAGCTGGAGGGGTGGAGGGGAACATGTGAACGGGTTGATAGAATGTATCCTGTGCTCAATGCATCATTTTTAACAAGAGACTTGTGTACATACAGATGCCTTTAATCGCTTCTGTGTAACCTATGGACATATGCATGGTGAAACCTATGATATCTCAATACAGACTCATTTACTCAAGAGAGCTTGGATTTCTTGCTGCAAGGGTTGGGAGTCAACTTCAACGTATTCTGTCTTCCATAGACTGACAAAGACTTGAGGAAAGGCTTGTGAGTATGCAGGAGGTACTTGGTAAAATCAAATCTCAGACGTTATGGGAGTCGCTACAATGCAAGTGTGGGCTACTGAGTATTACAGACGGAACTTTTCCGTTTGATTTAGCATTGGTTCAATCGTCATGACTTTTTCAGAGAATTTTTTTGGGGGGAATTCACAAATGTTTTCTGAGGGCTTACAGCAGAAATTACTTTGGGGAAAAAAGAAAAAGAAAATCAATGGACAAAGTAAAATAACTAAAACAAAACAATCAAACAGAGCATGACTCATGTTTTTTAAAAACTAAACCAGTTTCAGCAGTCACCCAACCAGTAAAAAATATCTGTCGTTTTTCAAATATCTCCCCCTCCTAAACACCTTTAACTTTTGTTGGGGAATAGGCAGCAAAGGGGCAAGATAAAATGCTCTCTACAGGGCCTTCCAAAGGTTTGGAGTGACTACTGAAAAGATTCACTCTCTTGTTACTTCCCGTATTGTTACTCGGTTGCCCACCATGGATAATCTTCCACCCCTACCAGCTCTTGCCTGCACTTGCATCAAGAGAAAACAGGAAGAGAGAGTGACGTCATTGATGAGACAACATCCCTTCTGGTTGATGTGGAGATGATTCTCTGGGAATTTTCCCAATCGCTATGGTCTTTACATAAAGCTCTGGAGAATTCCTAGAGTGGTGCAGAGGCTGTGACATCACTTCCAGGTGCTCTCCAAGAAGAGATGTTTCTGCATCAGTAATGCTCCTCTCCCCATGCTCTGTCCTCCAAATGCTCCTCAGTGCTGCCGGTGCAGAGCTGACAGACAGATGGTGGGGACACACCAGTAACTGTCTCCACAGATATATATGATGTCTTCATTTTGCCTTTCGGGGATGCCTTGTAGTTGCAATACATAAAATTGTCATTCTTCAGGGTTTACATTTCTTGCCCTGTCTCTGAATTAGGAGCATGCATTTGTGCTTTAGCACACAATTGTATCAATGCCCATGCATGAACTCCAAAGCGCAGCCTGCCATTTCACTCCAGAAAACTGCTCTGGTATATTTGGAGTCTACCTCATCATCGTCTACTCTGGCTACCAGCAGCTCTCCAGGGTCCTAAGCAGAGAAAGAGATTTCCCAGCTTTTGCTGTCTAGGATCTTTTAAGCGCAGATGCCAAAGACTTTCTTCATGCAAGATGCATGCAAAGCAGATGCTTGACCATTGAGCAATACTTCCTTCCCAGTTATTTAGCTATTTTTATTTGTGAAATGCTGGTTGATCTATAATGGATCATGGCTGGTGAGTTCATTCATCTTGACGGGTCACAAGTTATGCTGGTTTATCGCCATTCAGAAATGCCTCCTGGTACTTTGGACTTTTTTGTTTCTTCCTGGGCTGGGAGACCCACAAACATTGTGTTGTAAAGAGCTTTTGCAACCCCCTCCTCATTTCAAAAGTAGTCTGCTATGTGGCTTGTAAACAGCAAAGAGGAGGGCGGCTGCCTGGAGAACACAATTCCAAAATCCCGCAAGATGTGTGGAGCTGCACTTATCGTCCCCTGGATTGTGGCCCATCTCATCCGTCAGAAGATAATTAACTAATGCTATTAAGAAAACACAATGAGCAAATTATATCCCATGTTTTGTTTAGAGTCTGGGATGGAGGAATTTGAATATACTGTGTATGTTCTGAAGCTGAAGCTTCAAGATCTTTATCTAAATTGGTGTGTGGAGGGGATTATTTTTGCTGGAAATTCCAGAAGATTTGCATTCTACCCTAATCAGGACAATATGCTGTCTGCTGTGAACCTCTCTAAAACAATGCCAGATTCCATAGCAGCTTGTTATCCACTGGATGAGAAATGAAGGAGGGGATGTTGCCTTAATTTTTGCTGAAAGCTAATCAGGATCCTGGTTTTGTAGTTGTTAAAGGCAGCTAGTCTTTTGTCAAGATGGGGAGGGAGGAATGGATGCTCTCTCAGACCCTGGCCTGCCTTCCTTGCTAGGAAAGGCTGTCACTTTTCCAGGTAAGACTTTCAACCAATGAAAAATCAGTGCTTTCTCGTAACCAACAGGAACATCTGTAACCTCCTCGCTGTGCCCAACTCACTGTACAGTAGATTCTTGCCATTCAAGGATTTGCAGTTTGCAACTTCATTTGTTCATGGTTTACCCTCCAATCACGTGGTGCAGTCCCCAGCCTGTATTTATTTACTCCCTTCACACCACCATAATAATTACATTACCGTTTTTGGAAAATTTGGTTCTTTTGCTATTGGGAGGCAGTAAAAGCCTGCCTTCCAGTATTTGTGGATTTGGCCATTAATGGTGATCCTAGGCATGGATCCCACACAAATGGCGAGGGTCTATTGTACAGTGCCTATGATCTCAGCACCAGACATACACCAGATTAAGTTATGTTTAAGTTCAGAAGCTCACTTCTTCTGTATTTTGAAGTAAACCAGCCAGTCCCTGCCACATTCACATCTTATTCTTTTCAAAAAGATTTTATTAATTTGTTTGTTGTAGATTTTCCAGGCTGTATGGCCGTGGTCTTGGCATTGCAGTTCCTGATGTTTCGCCAGCAGCTGTGACTGGCATCTTAGCACCAAAAGACAGATCTCTATTTTTGGTGCTACACCTCTGAAGATGCCAGCCACAGCCGCTGGCGAAACATCAGGAACTGCAATGCCAAGACCACGGCCATACAGCCTGGAAAATCTACAACAACTAACGCTCTCCGGCCATGAAAGCCTTCGACAATATTAATTTGTTATTTATCAGCAGTTCTAGGGCTGCATGGTCTCCCACTAAGGCAGGAAGTCTCCCATTGGCAGCCTTAGTTGCTTACCACTGCTTGGATTGGCAGTAGCAGAAAAAATAAATTGGCATCCTTGGCACTGCTACATCAGTTCTGGGGAAAACCTGGAAACGACACAGAGAGGATCTAGGAATCGCTAGAAACTCTATGGCTTTATCTGGTAACCCTAAGGAATACCCATATATATATTCAAAGTATATGAATAAATAGAACAGCAGAAGCAGAACCACCTGTCTTTGGAAGCAAAGCCAGCAGACGCAAAGAGGATGGAAGCTTTTGCCTAAGGGGGAATAGTTGTCACATTGGACTAGATATCATCTGTAGGACAGGCCAGGAATAAACTGGTTGGAATGCAAATGCTCTGAACAAAAACAGAACCTTTAGAATCTGCAGGATGAGGATTCCAAATTGGCTCTGCTCAGTCAGGGAAATTTATTGTAAAGAGAAGCCACTAAACCACATCTCTCTGTAACTTCCAGTCAATCTGTCTGCCGCCTCTACTTCAGGTTTGCACTCTTTTTCCAGCAGCTGAAGATGCATCTTGTCTAGCATTTGCACTTGACCCTTGTCTTTAAAACCCCTGATTTCATTTGCAGTCATAGAATCTTCACCACATCTTTCGTCTGTTGTTCTGGCACAGCTTAGTTGCTAAGACGAGGATATTCACTCATCTACAGTTTGAGTCGGCCACCGCCGATCGCTTGATTCTATGCATATTTTCTTGGGAGGGCTCAGTGGGATTGAGTCTCAAGTAAGGGTTCCCAGAACTGCAGCATATGAGTGTTGTGGGAGCTGAACTGTCAATATATATATACAAGAAATACAAGTAACCAGGCTGATTGGGCAGTAAGCATCTGAAGATTCACAAAAGAGTATTTATGAATTTCATTTTATATGGCAATTGGGTATCTCCAAACTGCTGGTTCATTGGTCCAGTCTAGCCTGGTTCACACATGCAGACTGGGGAGCTTCAGTGGTCAAAGGGCAGAGCCTAACAACAACAACAACAACAACAACAACCAACAACAACAACAACAACAACAACAACAACAACAACAGCATTTGATTTATATACCACCCTTCAGGACAACTTAATACCCACTCAGAGCAGTTTACAAAGTATGTTGTTGTTATCCCCACAACAATAACTATGCTGTGAGGTGGCTGAGGCTGAGAGAGTTCCAGAGAGCTGTGGCCAGGGCTTTTTTTCAGCTGGAACGCAGTGGAACGGAGTTCCGCAACCTCTCAAAAATGGTCATATGGCTGGGGGTCACGCCCCTTGATCTCCAGACGAGTGGAGATTGCCCTCCATGCCGCTGAGTGGCACGGAGGGCAATCTAAACTCCCCTCTGTCTGGAGATCAGGGGGCGGGGCCACCAGCCATGTGACCATTTTCTCCGAGGGCAACCCCCTGAGTTCCACCTCCTCTTTTCCCAGAAAAAAAGCCCTGGCTGTGACTAATCCAAGTTCACTCAGCTGGCTTCAAGCAGAGGAGTGGGGAATCAAACCTGGTTCTCCAGGTTAGAGTCTCACTGCTCTTCATTACTACCCCAAACTAGCGGGCCATGGGGCAGTCTTAAGCAGTACAATTCATTCTACTCTCTCAGTGTTCGACCACTTTGTTCTCCTGCCTTAGTGTTGCCAAGCTGAGCCTGGCAACTGGATGGAGGGCTGATAGGTGGGGACAAGGGAGCATGCATGAGATGTGGTGATGTCACTAATGTCACCACATCACTTCTGGATACAACCCAGAAATGACAAAGGATAGCTCTAGGAATCACAGGAAACTCTATAGTTTCAAGTGATTCCTAAAGCTACTCTTTGTCACTTCTGGATTGTACTCAGAAGTGATGTAGCAATGTTAGTGAAGTTGCTGCTATTTTTTTTTCTCTCACTACTACTTTGAGCAGCAGCAGCTAACAGGGCTTGTCAGTGGGTCTGGTGTGCATGGCCTAAAATATCATCTTGAGCCATTTACCATCCAGCACAGCCACCATTCTTGATGAAGATGATTCCCTTAAGCAGGAACATATGTTAAATCCTGTGGTTGGAAGATGCCCCTGTTACTTAAATTATCTGTTGAATTGGTCTTTCACTGTCTCTGCTGCTGCTGCCATCTGTGGCAGCGGTGAAAAGCAGATAGGGCAGGTGCCAGAAGTTAAAAGGAACATTTCTGAAGGTTTCCAGAGTGCTGTAATTTTTAGTGATTGGATGTGACATGTTAAATAAATTAAACACAGGAGGTGATCTGATTCAGATTTTTATTAGTTAATTTCTCATTTGCAAGTTACAAAAGGAATAATTTTAAAATTGCATGTCTTTTGAAAGTAACCTTGTAAATTAAAAAAAAAATCCTTTTCTGGATGAGAATCCTCTAATGACAGAAGCCACACATGTTTAAGAAATCTTCAGAAGATCAGAGTAATAACTGTTTAATATAATAACAATAACAACAATAATAACTGCATTTATATATCACTCTTCTAGACAGGTTAGTGCCTCACCCAGAGCAGTGAAAAAGTTAGTGTTATTGTTATCCCCAGAATACAGCTGGGGCGCTGGGGCTGAGAGAGGTGGCTTACCCAAGGCCACCCACTAAGCTCATGGCAGTAGTGGGATTCGAACCAGTAGAGTGCTGATTCACAGCCGAACCACTTAACCACTGTGCTACAGCAGCTGCAAATGAGACAGGTGATATGGACAGCACTTCATCATTGTTATGAGACCAGATGGCCTTTCTTGAAGAGCGGAAAACGTCTCTTTAAAGGGGATTAGTCTTGAAATTTGCTTTTCCTCTTCTTGGTACAAGGAACCCCTGGCAAAAGAAATATTTTACAACTCATTTTGCCAGGAGAGGGCAGTTGTGACATTTGTTTTGCTGTGACAGTGTGATGGGAGAAGAGTGCATCAAACTGGGACAGCCCTCTGAAATTGCAGCATCAGTGTCAGGTTTAGGAAATATCTATTCATTACAAATCAGAATAATTAGCAAGGGCAAACTAGCTGAGGTGAGGGACATCTTATTAACGGATGGTGACTGTAAGGGAGGAAAACCTCCTTGCCCCGGTAAAACTCGACGTTTTAAAGATGACTTCTTAGTTGTGTTCAGCAATTCCATGCAGGATTTACTGGTTACAGGACTGCAACCTTATAATTTTGATTTTAGTGGCAGGGCTGTACAGAATCTGTGTTTATTTCAGTGTCCAGCTTTGTGTAAATGAAAATCATATACCTAGGGATACTATTTTCCTGTTGCCATCCCTGCAGCTTGTGGGAGAAAATTAGTGTTAAAAAACTGTAGTTAGAGACCGTGTGGTGCCTCTTCCAGGAAAAACCCAGAATTGATGTCAGACCTCTCTAAGAATTGCCAAGAACTCGGGGGGTTTACCAGATTTTTGGTGATTCCTAGAGAGGTGTGATGCCACTTCCAGGGTTTCCTGGAAGTGATGTCATACCCTCACAAATAGCTGTCCATGTCCCCACCCCCTGGTCTCCCACGGGTTGCCAGACCGTGTCTGGAAACCCTCCATGTACCCACAATCAAGTTTCTAGTCCTGATGGCTGTGAAGATAAGCTTGAGTTTTCCCTCTAAAGATAGATACCTGTTCTTTAACTTCAAAGATGCAATAACAGCAAAGCAATTACAGAGCAAATTAATCACAAACCTTCAGTAGATGAAGTCCTCATGTGTCCAGCTACAAGGCACTGAATCCTAGGCATGCATGTGAAGGTTCTTCAGGGAACCCTCCTCCCGGCTCCTGTGTCACCTAAAATGGACTATGTACTTATTGTGGTGTAAATTGTCAAAGATGCTGGAAGTATATTCTTAGAGAATTCTCAGTGTTCACTACAGTTGCCAACCTCTAGGTGGGGCCAGGAGGTCTCCTGGAATTACAACTGATCTCTAGAGTACAGAGATCTGTTCTCCTGGAGCAAATGGCTGCTTTGGAGGACGGACTCCATGGCATCATACCCTGCTGAAGCCTCTCTTTTCCCCAAGCCCCAGCATCCCCAGGCTCCACCCCCAAATCTCCAGGAATTTCCTAAGCCGGAGTTGTATCTGGTGTCTAGGTCCAATCATAATTGGATATGTTTTCTACTACCACCACTATTGTAGCCAATGGGAGTCTTCCATATTGTCCCTTGTTTCCCCTAACTTGTATGAATTACTGAGGAAAGCATGTGCTAGGCACTGTGATAGAATTTCAGGTGGCGATGGATCAATGTACATCCTCAGCAATGTCCACAGGTACTGATTTCTGGCTTGGGAGTTCCATTCCCTCACTGGGGGCAAGACATCCCCTGCCCCTAATCCTATGGCCCACCACTGCTGAGAATGGTAGCAGGAGAAAAATTGTTTAAAAAAGAAACTCAGCATCACATAATTTTCATTAAAAACCGTCATTGACATAGGGTAGCTCTAGGAACCTCTGGAAACTCTATAGTTTTACCAAGGAATGTCTAGCAATTCCTAGACCTACCTATGTCATGTTCATTTTTTTAAGTGAAAGTGATGTGATACTGTAGTCAGCATTGCAGCTCCTTCAGGTCCCCACTCACAGCCCTCCTGCCAGCTGTCAACCACTGCCCAGCAAGCTTTACTGTCATGTTGGGTATTATGATAGACCTCACAGTGCTGAAGGATCTCTTTGTAAAGCCCATAAAGGTTGGAAGGCCTACAGCAGAATCCCCAAGTGAGTCCTCTCCAGTAAATGCAGGATAAAAAGCGTTATATAATATAGCATATAGGGTGCTAAGGAAGGCCCTGGACAGCCATGGATTATACTTCTAGATCTAGATACAGAGGAGTTAGCCATGTTAGTCTGTTGTAGCAAAATGGCAAAGAGTCCAGTAGCACCTTAAGACTAACCAACTTTATTGTAGTATAAGCTTTTGAGAGCCACAGCTCTCTTTGTCAGATGCATCATCAGCTTTCAAGAACCACAGCTCTCTTCATCAGATGCATCTGATGAAGGGAGCTGAGGTTCTCGAAAGCTGATGATGCATCTGATGAAGAGAGCTGTGGCTGATGAAGAGAGCTGTGGCTCTCGAAAGCTGATGATGCATCTGATGAAGAGAGCTGTGGCTGATGAAGAGAGCTGTGGCTCTCGAAAGCTGATGATGCATCTGACAAAGACAGCTGTGGCTGTCGAAAGCTGACAGTGCATCTGACGAAGAGAGCTGTGGTTCTCAAAAGCTGATGATGCATCTGACAAAGACAGCTGTGGCTCTCAAGAGCTTATGCTACAATAAAGTTGGTTAGTCTTAAAGGTGCTACTGCTAGATATATAGAGCAGTGGTACTCATTCTGTGGCTCTCAGACAGCCACATTCACAATTACCATCAAATAAGAACCACATTCACTTCCATTCCTGGCATGAGGTCTGTACCTCAGGGAGGCTCACAGCGTACTAGTTCCTCTAGTGGTGACTATTTGAAGGTGAAAACCACCTGCCAACCACAAACCCCATTGGACAAGGATATTGCCTGCTTTCCTGAAACCTGAGACTGGTACTCCATTGGGGAACCACAAGTGGCATGTCATAGAGCCACCTGTGGCTCCAACGCCACTGAGCATCACTGATACAGAGGCTCTTCAGCTACATAATCCGTTTCTCCCCAAATTATTTCGGGGACAGACTGGATGATTGAACATTGGCTTACCATTAATTGTCTCATGATTTTGGGGTGCTGGTAGAGTTGCCATGTTGCCTTCTGAAGGCTCCCCCTTGATTTTTTAAAATCTGTGAATCAGAAAGATGAAAGAAAAAGAAGAAAAAGAAAGAAGATAGTAACGGTACAAGAGCTATTAGAGAAATATAAAACCCTGTGATAACCTAACTAGTAACAATTTTAAATAAAGTAATATAACAATTTAAACTATGTTTGTGTGTTCTTTATATAAATCCTTGAAAGATATTTAATTCCTATCTTAATGATGTGGTGGACCATCTAAATGGGGCTGATCTCCACCTGCCTAAATTGGCACAGCGTCCCATCTCTATTCTCCTGTATGCGGACGATGCAGTTATCCTCTCTAGAACTCCAACTGGCTTAAGGAGAATACTCAAGAGATTTGCCAGCTATTGTAATAACCATAAATTGAACATCAACTATCAAAAGGCGAAGGTGATGGCCTTCGTTAAGAGACCCCGAATTAGGAATTGGAGTATAAATGGCCAAAACCTTGAGCAGGTTACCCGTTATCGTTATCTTGGAATGACTATTCAAGCCTCAGGATCCAAGGTCGCACATAGTCAGGCATCAGCATATGTGGGAGATAGATCTGCCCAAAGTATACTGAAGTTCTTCTGTACTTTGGGGGGATATTTTGTGCCGGCGGCTATAAAATTGTTTAGGGCCAAATCACTAACCCAGGTGCTATACGGGTCACTCCTTGGACCCCCAACTTCTTGTTTTGCATCTTTAGAGTTAGTTCAATCAAAATTTTTGAGAGCAGTCCTTCAAGTTCCTAAGTGTGTCTCTAATGCAATGGTTTGCCTGGAGACTGGCATGCAGAAAGTTGAAGCAAAGATCACCCTGCATTCCATCTTTCTATGGTTAAGGATAAATTTTAATCCTTGTGGTTTATTACCTCTAATCTTAACCAATGATTTCCAGTCTAAGTGGATGATTGCCACTAGGCAGAAAATTACGGCAATAGGATTTTCCCCGCAAGTGCTTCTCATGATGGGAAGCGATCAAGCAAGGCAATTGGTCAGGCAAAGTATCGACGATATCGAACGACAATCTGACTTACAGGGCACTCCTGCCTTTATAGCTCCTCCTAGCAGCAGATATATTTCTGCACCTGCTTCCTATTTATCCATTCTGGAGGTAAACAAACTCAGGAGAGCGTTTACTTTGGCTAGATGTTCTGCCCTACCCTCTGCTGTTCTGGATGGCAGATTTAAGAAGATTCCTTGGAATGAGAGGCTATGTCCTTGTATACTTGAGGAGGTTGAAACCCAGGAACATGTGTTCCTGAGGTGTCCTTTCTTTAAGGAAGCACGTATGAGACTTATAAATCCCTTTCTGGAAGGTATCTCAGAACATCCGGATAAGAACAAATTAGAGAAACTGCTGTCAAACTCAGATTTTACAACATTACACCAGATAGCGAAATTTTGTGCCCTGGTTGTTAAAGTCCATTAGAGTGTAGGCCTCCACTCCGGCTGCTTGTCTAGAACTATGCTGAATTTCTGGTTTTTATAAATTTGGAAAGATATGTTTTAAATCGTACATATTCATATGTTCCATGTATTAATGGTCGTAAAATATGTATTTTACTTTTTATGATAAATGTATTGGCTAAGTGCTGTAATAAAGAATCTATCTATCAATCTATCTATCATGAACTATATTTACATAATATATTTTATCAAACTTCCGTAGAAAGTATGAGATTTTCAAAAGGTACATTAGCAAAACAAGTTTTTAAGGCTGCATGAATACAGAAATACACAATACTCTTTTAATTTAATTTAATTTAATTTAATCAATTTATAGTCCGCCCTCCCCACACCAGTAGGCTCAGGGCAGATCACAACAAAGCTTAAAAACACATTACACAATTAATCATCATTACTATTAAAAACATAAAATAGTACATATCATTCATTTAAAAATACTACATCTATATAAATATAAAAACTTTGGTAAGTTTACATCCTCAATAACATTCAGTAGCATTCAATATCGTGCAGTCAAAATATCTTGAAGTCAGGCAGCCTAGGCTTGACTTAGCAAACTTACCAAAGAATGTTGCGAATATGGCAAATTCACCCGAGGAAGACCTGGCAGAAACGGGAATTTTTCCAGCCGCCCACCTGTCGTGTTACAGCCGTTGGGAGTGGAAATGCTTCTGTCCATGGGCTAAACTTGCAGGGCAACTGTTGTCAGCACAAGACAGCCATTATTGTGTATTGCTTTATTCATGCAGCCGTAACAATTTGCTAATGTACCTTTTGAGAATCTCACACTTTCTATGAATGTTTAATAAAATATATTATGTAAATGTAGTTCATGTATATCTTTCAAGGATTTATATAAAAAACACACAGACGTAGTTTAAATTGTTAGATTACTTTATTCAACTTTGTTATTAGTTAAGTTATCATGGAGTTTCCTCTTTCTGTCTCCAGAGAATTAGAAAGATGAGCAACAACAGCATCTGCTACCTGCTCTGGGCCTGTCAACCACCTTTCTCCCCAGTCTGCCATTTAGTGCAAACTGCATTTACTACAGCAGGGTAGGGATGGAAGTAGACATGGGCACAAACCGAAAAAAACCCCGAACCACGTGATTCATGGTTCGTCACATTTTCACAAACCAGGAACCACGAACTTCACATCCCTTTCCCAGTTCATGAATCGGGTTCGTGGTTCATGGAATTTCACTACCACACACTCCAAGCCTGCTTCAGCCCATTGGCTGAAGCTGGTGCAGAGTGTGTGAAGCTGAAACCCCTGTCGGCAGGAGAATGGGGCTGTCAGGTTTAGTCACCCCACACTGGCTTCAGCCCATTGGCTGAATCCGACGCAGGGTTTGTGAAACTGACAGACCCCGTTCTCCTGCCACCCAGGAGGGAAGGAGAACGGGGGCTGAGAGCTTCACTCACCTTGCACCGGCCCATGGGCTGAGGCCGGCGTGGGGTCTGTCAAACTGACAGCCCCCATTTTCCTGCCACCCTGGACGAAAAGAGAACGGGGCCTGTCAGTTTAACAGATCCCGTGCTGGCCTGTGGGTTCTGTTAAACAGAGACCCTCTGTTTTCCTGCCCTGTTTCCCATTTCACAGACCCTGCGCCAGCTTCAGCCCATGGGCTGAACTCGGCGCAGGGTCTGTCAAAATGACAGCCCCCGTTTTCCTGCATGGAGTATGTGAAATTGACAACCCCGTTTTCCTGCTGCTTCCTGGTGGCAGGAGACAGGGGCTGTCAGCTTCACACACCCTGCACCAGCTTCTGCCCATGGGCTGAACCTGCTGTGGGGTGTGTGAAACTGACAGCCCCCTTTTCCTGCCATTCGCTGGCGGCAGGAGAACGGGGCTGTCAGTTTCACACACCCCTCAGTGGTGCCTGCCTGTCTGGGCTCCCTAACCGCTCACACACCAGGGCCTAAAAAATCATGGGTTTCGTTAACACGTGGCCCCACGAAACGCATTTTAATGAACCACGAATCGGCCTGATTCATGCATTTTTGGGTCATATTGCGATTCGTGCCCACCTCTAGACGGAAGTAAGCAGAAGGGTCAAGTGATAGAGGAAAATAATGTGGGAGATGCCACAAATCTCTAGATGCAGCAGCAGGATCTCTTAGGAATGTAACCCTAAACTGTGAAAATAGGTACTTTGGCTTGCATTGACTTTTATTTATCTTGATAGCTAGAAATTGACAAACTGAAGTATATTCACAAGCAACAAATGTACTAGAGACCTCGTGGGAATAACTGACATCTTTTAATCTTACCTCTTAAATTTGTAACACTCTCAACTGGGGAACTGGACAAATATTAGCAGACGAGAACAGTCTTAGAAGTTTTAAATTAATTGTGCCGAGTCATGAGGATAAAAAAATATGAATATTGAAATGAAAAAAGGAGAACATTTTGGCAAATTGATGCTTTTGGGATGGATTGCAGTACCAGGGTGAAACATAAATTGGTAAGGAGGAATTAACTATTGATAATAGTTATTGCAAGAACAGAAATCCCAGCATTATCAAGGAAGTATACCAAATGATCAGTGATTCGGTACATGTATATGTAAAACTTAGCTCAATGTTGTCAGGCAATAATGGGGCTTAAAAACTGTGTCAGTATTGAGGCTGACTTTGGGTTGAGAATGGAGAGCCACATATTGGGAGTTGGACGCTTGTGGGGAAAAAAGTGGATCACAAACCTTTAGGGGAGAGAGAGCTGAAAATCAGCACAAGAAATGCTTGCAAATCACAGACTTGATTTGTGCAAAACTAAGACTCAAAACACACGAGACAAAATACGTAGATTCAACTCGTGTTCTCTTACCTAACGTGTTGCCGGGAAGTGTAGGCATCCTTGCAGCTTAAAGTTTAGCATTTACAGTGTAGGTGTCCTTGCAGCTTAAAGTTTAGCATTTACAGTGCAGGAGTCCTTGCAGCTTAAAGTTTAGCACTTACAGTACAGGTGTCCTTGCAGCTTAAAGTTTAGCATTTACAGAGCAGCGAGGAGGGAAGTGCAGGTGTGGGACGCCTTTCCTCTCACTCTCAAGGTGCATCACGGCATTTTCCCTTCCCCTCACCCGGCCTGGCCCTGCAGAGCGATGCCTGGCTGCACTGGGAGACTTTAAGCTGCAAGGACCCCCACACTTCCCTCTCTGCTGCTCTGTAAATGCTAAACTTTAAGCTGCAAGGACACCTGCACTTCTCCCTGCTGCTCTGTAAATGCTAAACTTTAAGCTGCAAGGACGCCTACACTTCCCGACAAACCTTTAGGTAAGAGAACACGAGTTGAATCTAGGTATTTCATCTCGGGTGTTTCGACTGTAAGTCTCTATCCCATCCTTTCTCCAAGGAACTCAGAAGAGCATGCATAATTTCCCCAACTTTGTCTATACAACCCTGTGAGGTAGGTTAAGCAGACAAAGTGTGGTTGGCTCCGGTGACTCCATAACTTTCAGGCAAGGGTATATAGAGATTTGAATTCAGGTTTCCCCATTCCTAGTCTGACACTCTAACCATCACATCACATGGATCTGCTTTAGTATTTAAAGTTACAGATACATATGCAGAATAGAGACAGCCAGCAGCAAATGCTACTGACCTGTACACTGAACAGCTACAGCTACAAATGAAATGGGAGTGGTCAGGCCCATGGTGAGTCAGCTTGGCTATGCCACGTGGCTGTGCTTGAAGCCTGGTGGCTACGACGGCCAGACCAACTCGCAAAAATTTGTAAGCCAAGCAGAAAACAGTGTGAGACTTTGACTCGGATCCCTCACCTTGGGATTCTTCCCCATTCTGCCCATGAGAGACCTATTAGATCAGTACCCTTCCTGCTGCTTCCTTGTCTTCTGCTACTTTGATCCTGACCAGTAAGTGATCTAGTTTTGGACCGTCCCTTTCTGTGTAATATCTTGAATCTCCCAGCTCCCTCACAACTGCTATTCAGGCACTCAAGTCTAACTGGGGCCTAGTTTTAAAGGGTGGCAAAGCTGAGTCTGGATTTCAACAGCAGCAGCAACTACAAAAGATCCCTGCTTAAAGAAAACTAGCAGATCAGGATATTGGGTGAGAACCCATCTGACATTTAATCTACGCAGAGAAATTTTTTGTATACCCATCAAAGGTAATTTTGTAAAAAATTTTGCTAATAAATATTGCATGCTATAATAAGCCCCTTGTTGTAGTTATACTTTTGATATAGATGATGGATTAGTGACTGAAAAACAGCAGAATTTAAAAAAAAGAACCAGGAACAGGAGAACGGTCTGAGTGACCAAGAAGGAAATGTTTAAATAATATATTACTTTTATGGACTTGTCACAGATGATTAATAAAGTTGTCAATAGAAACAGAAGTTTCCTTGGGATAACATGTGACTGGAGAAGACCAGTGAAGTTTCAAAACTTCATAAAGTTTGAGTTGGGTAAAATTGTGCAATGGCAAGAGAACTGGGCCCGTCCCATATCAAAATTTGGGGTTAATGAATGAAATTCGGGGGCAGTAGATTCAGGACAGAACGAAAGAACAAATGAACGAACGAACGAACGAACAAACAAACGAAAGAAAGAAAGAAAGAAAGAAAGAAAGAAAGAAAGAAAGAACTTCTTCAGACAGTGCACAGTTAGTAGATAGGATTTACTGTTGTAAGATACAGTGATGGGCAGTTGCTAGCTTAAACCACTTTAAAAGAGAACTAGACAATTCCATGCATGCTTCTAGTAAACCTCCATGTTCAGCGGCAGTGTACCTTTAAATACCTCTTGCAACAACAAAGGAAACTTGGGACACTATGTCACTGTCTGTAGCTGTTTTTGAGGCATCCGATTAGCCACTGACAAAAAGGACATTGGACTAAGATAGATCAAGGTCTCCAATCTTGTTGAACTTATGGGCACTTCTGGAATTTTGAAACAGGTAGCAGACATCAACCACAAAATGGTTGCTGTTGGGGAAAGGGCTGAACAAAAGACTAGGAGAGATCAACAAAAGGTTAAGAAATTCTAAGCATCCTCCTTGGATGGAGGCACCTGTTTCCAAATGGGTGTTTGTTGCAGAGATAAAAAGATACCTTCTGTGCCAATGAAGTAGAGGAAAGTCAGGATCAGCTTTTTGCTTTAGGAGAAGAGGTGCTTTGGAGAGGAAGCAAGTGGACGCCAGGAAACTTATAGGTGAGCCCCATTGCACCCAGACACACCAGCTTCTTACTGAGTTGGACCTGTATTTGATCCAGCCGGAGTCTTGTTCTTAGGCGTATCAAAAGATGTAGCTTACGGTTCCAGTAGTTTCCAGAGCATTCCCGAATTTCTTTTGGCAGCCTGCCCCGTTCAACCCTGCCCCCCCCAAAGAGAGAGCTGCATGGTAAAAAAAAAAAAAGAAGAAGAAGAAAAAAAGAAAAACCCTCAGAAGGGTGGCATTGTTGGTTCTACAGTGCTTGAGAAATAATTGTAGTAATCAAAATGTCAAATGATGATAATTCAGCATAGAGGCCCCGATCTAAGACTCTGCGTTCAGAACGGCTATATAATGATAATGTATAGGTGGTTATCTGGTGGGAAAATAAGTGATTTTTTTAAAAAAAAATCCTGCACTTTCTATATTTTGTTTAGGAAAAATGTTGCTGTAGCAACAAAACAATTTCTCAGAATTCGTACAATTTGAGAGATGCAGAAAAGTGAAAGAAAGAGGTATGGCTAACTTAAATAACATCAAGCCTTTTGGAGGTGGGGGGGAGCACTAAAAGAAATGAGTACATTTTCATTTTATGATCCCTCCCTTTCTTTAAATCAGCTTTGTCAACAATGTTTGGCAGTTTTCCAGTCCTTGAAAAATATTGTGCTCATTTCAGGAGAAACAGAAGACACGGTGTAATTAACAAACACGCAGCCACAAGTGAAAATGCACACTCCCCCCCTTTTTTTTGATTGATCGCTGAAGGTTGCCTAAATTTGGGTGTTGACAATTCACAAATGACTCTGTTAAGACCTGTGTGCAAAAAAATGTGAGTGATTGTAGTAAATGAACAGCCATTAATCACCAGCCACCGCCAGGCCTCCTGTAGTATCGTACAGCGGCTTTTAATGTATGTTTCCCTAATTGGAAGTTACGGTGGTAGTGTAGAATCCCAAATGAATCACAACCTCTGTTGTGCAGTACTGCACGGCGGTAGCTTTCTTGCATTTTACTTTGGAAGATCAGCTGAAAAGTTGGAGAAATTTATGATCCCCACCATTTATCCTCCTAAGCTATAAAAATATGCCAGCGGAAAGCCCTGGAAAGGTTTAACGCATTGTCAAAGCACTAATTTCATTCTTCATTATCCCCCCCAAATCTACATTTAAAACCAGGTCCTCTGAACTATGGCGGGCTGTTGTTTAATGCATATCTGTATGTAGATCCTTGACAGAAACCATTTTTCTTACCTCTCTGGTGGCTCATATAGGAAGATTTATACCCATTATGCATAAATTCTTTGTCTCGTAATGTTGCTCCAGCATAATCAGCAGAAAATCCGAGGAAAGGCAGCCACAAAATATCCGAGAAACCTGGATCTGGGCCACCTTTGGAAGGTTTCCAAAGGTCTTTTTTCCATTAAAAATAGCATTCTCCATCTTCCGGTGATATGCTGTTGTGTCAAGAACACTATCGGAGAGACAACACATTTAGTGAAAATCTGTTTCTCGTCTCTATTAATACTGGAATATTTGATCCCATTAAGGCAGGTTTTGTTAATCATTTATGAAGATTGTAGATATTAAATTTTAAACATAAAGACTGCCTGATATGAAGGAAGTGAGAAAGTTGGTAATTTTCATTGTCCAGTTGCAGTTCTTCCTACCCTGAGACACCTTGGAAATCACCCAAGATGAGAGGTGTATAGCAAATACCAAACTGGATAGGAAAGGTTCAGATTCGGGATTGTAGGTGTCTGCCCGCACTACTTTGACCAGCTTTGGATCAGGTCTATTGAAAACTTTTGACATGGGATTCCTACTGCCTCCATGTTGTAAGAGGAAGGCCAGCAAGAAGAGCTGCACTGATTAAGGATGGTGATGAAGAAGAAGAGTTGGTTTTATCCCCTGCCCCACTCAAAGGAGTCTTGGAGTGACTTACAATCCACTTCCCTTCCTCTCCCCACCTGTGAAGTAGGTGGGGCTGAGAGAGCTGTGACTGACCCAAGGTCACCCAGCTGGCTTCATGTGGAGAGGTGGGGAATCAAACCCGGTTCTCCAGATTAGAGTTCTTCCATTCTGAACCACTGCACCAATCTAGATATTGTGCTGCGAAAATACACCCCACACACCCCATAATGATTCCTTCTGGGAATTCCCTTTGCCTGACAACCTTGTGGAAGGTGAAGAGGAAATTAACAAACCCTCTGAGGAAGGATCTTTGCCTGCTCTGTAGAGAGGTGAAATTGACAGAGCCTTTGGCTCTGTCTGGGGGCCAAGCTACAAGTGGCAAATGACACAGGTTAGACACTTGTCAGCTTCCCTCAAGTTCTGATGGGAAATGTAGGCATCCTAGTCTTGCAGCTTGGCTCTCCGACTGCTGTCCAATGGACTTTTCAACTGTCACTTGTCTAACATTCCTCCAAGCTGCCTACATTTCCCATCAAAACTTGAGGGAAGCTGACAAGTGTCCAACCTGTGTCATTCGTCACTTGTAGCTTGGTCCTAAGTTCCAAAGCAGGCACTAGCTCAACTAAGGAACAGGTAAGATTGCCAACTCTGGCTTGGAAATTCCTTGAGATTTAGTATCTGTCAGTAAAGCGTCTCTGCAATGGCTCATAGCAGCTGACCTTGGACACGGTTGTGGAGTCCCTTTATTTCAGCCACAATGGCAAGAGCCTCCATACCAACCTGAGCAAAGTTCTGTTAGGTTAAAGTCCTTTTTCTTGAGAGGAATGTGATGTGGGCCTTACGACAGTCTTCCACAGACAGAGAGAGGCACGGAATCAAACCAGCAACTATGCGAATAACCGTGCCCAACTAACTAAAGTAAATATGTAGAATCCTCAAATTCAATTTAAAAGAACTTTTAAATATCATTCAAGAGTGCAATTGGCAACAACAATGTGTTCCATACATACATATGTTAATTTCATTCAAATATTCAAATATTCAATAATTCCTTATATTCAAACATATTATTGCACATGCCACTAGGAAAATTCAATAATATAAATAAAAAAGTTGTAACTGCTGACGGGATCGCCAGCAAGAGGTGCCCGTTCCGGATTCCCCTTTCTCAAAGCAGTTACTCAATTACCAATTTGATTGATGTTAATTCTCATTAGTTAAATCCTCCAGTCAAAAGGTTTTCACGTGCAAAGTGCAAAGCTCTAGTTCACTAAGTGGCGTTAGTGCAACTTCCTTCCTGCATCCTCGTGTAACTCGTCTCTTCTAGTTTAGCTCTGAGTCCAGTGGCACCTTAGAGAGCAACCAGATTGTCAGAGTGTAAGCCTTTGAGTGTCAGAGCTCCCTTCCTCAGACACCATGATTTTATCATTTGTGGTAGCAAGTGGAGTATCCAGTGGGGTATAGTGGAGTACTGGACTAAGACTGGAGGCCTGGTTCAAAGCACCACTCAGCAAAGAAAGACAGAGCCAAGCAACAAGTGATGAATTACACTTGCCTGGCAAGTGAACAGACTCATGTGTATTCTTTCCTGTTCACTTGCCATTCACTTGCTCTCTACTTGATTAAGTGGAGCACAAGTGAATGGCAAGTGAACAGGGAGGAATACACGTGAGTCTGTTCACTTGCCAGGCCAGTGTAATTCATCACTTGTAGCTTGGCTCTTAGTGGGTGGTCTTGGGGCAGTCGTTCACTTGCAGCCTAACTTACCCAGAAGGATGTTGTGGGAATAAAGAACCACTTACATGTGAACTCCTTGGAGGAAATGTGTGACAAAAATGTAACAAAATGTTAGCATTCTTTTTTTTTTAAGTCACAAAATGTATGATAATCCTTTTTATCAGCCTGTTCACCATTAAGGCAAAAATAATCCAAATTGTAATAAAAATGCAATAATACAAGAGCAGTGGTGGAGAACTGGAGCTTGCTTTGCGCTTGAGAGGAAAATTTTATTTTTTAAAAAATAAAAAGATTGCAAATTCTATAAGAAAAAAAAATTACACGGAAGATAAGCCTGCACTGTCACTTTCTTAAAATGCTTCTCATTTCTTGGTTATGGCTACTTTTGCAAATTTCCCTTCCAGAAATCACATTTCTTTCCAATCAGATTGGCTGCCCCGGGGTTGTTGACCTTTTATTTTGCCCATCTGGAAAACAAATGAAGCAGGAAGGCTTGCAAAATGAGATACTAATCAGAGGTGCTGTTTGTTTTTGGGGAGCTTGACTTCCAACTTGTGTTTCTCCCCGGAGGCATTGCCAGAAATACAGCGGATAGCCCAGCTATAAGGAAAACCAGCAGTTTGGCTACAGTCCTTTTTTCCTCCCCTCCCCTGGTGTTGGAGCTGTCTTGTTAGTAATAAAACTGAGGACAGAGACCCATTCCCTGTTGAAACAGCCTACTCTTTTTTATTGTTTAAACAGTTTTTAAATGCAAATTTGCCAACGATAGGCCTAGTTCTCTCTGAGGTGATAAACCCATGTCTGCGCTGGACCACTTCCAGCTGGAAGGGAAGGGGGAGTGTTATGTGACGGAATGGTCCTCCAGGCAAAAAAGATTCCTGCACATAAGCCCTCATTAAGCATATGATTTTGGCATTCCTACCTTGTGTGGCGGACGAGTCCATTCTCGATTTTTGTGGTTTCCATTTTGTGAATATAGCAACACATTTATTGTCCAGCTCCAATCCATGCAGTTGGAAACCCAGTTTTTAAAAGGTACATGTTTGTACGCACTGGAGATGGAATATATGTGCATTTTGCTGACCATCCAAAATGGTGGCTATGCATATCAAGAAGGCTGCAGATAGCATGCTCCCGGTACTGGAAATAGGTGCTCCAAAACTGAAATGACAGGAAAGAAAACTAAATGTTAGGCAGGTTGGAACTACTCTGTCTGAAACCTCTCTCTCTCTCTCTCTCTCTCTCTCTCTTTCTCTGTGTTATGTGCCATCAAGTCGCCTCCGACCTATGGCAACCCTATGAAGGAAAACGTCCTGTCATTAACAGACTTGCTCAGACCCTGCAAACTGGAGTACCTTGCTTCTTTTACTGAGTCAAGCCCTCCCATTTTAGGGATTTCCAGCTTCGGAATTTCCGAAGCAGGAAAAACGTCAAAAATAAGTGGCAAGCCACTTCGGAAATTGCTTTTTGACAGGCTTCAGTATGCTGCGTAAAGATTCGGAGCACACTGAAAAGCTTTTAAACTTCCAGCCCAGCCACTTACTTCACCCTATAGGGGGGAGGAGGGGGTTCCTTCCCCACCCCATTCTGGTGAGAGGTAGGAGGGGATTCTCTTCTCCCTCTCCCATTGGGTAAAAATAAGTGGTAGGGCAGGAAGTTTAAACCTACATTTTTCTAGATGCTTGCAAGCAGCTAGAACAGTGTAAGTTTACAATCCTACCCACGCTTACTTGACCTGCTGCTGGAACAGCCAGGGAATCCCCCAGCCCCTTCTGCAGCTGGTGAAGGAAGTGATGGGGCTGCAGGCTTAAGCCTGCAGCTGTGCCATGAAGTG